>NC_080105.1:53106485-53435235 GCF_950005125.1 Chionomys nivalis | reverse complement strand
AAGAGGGCACCAGATCTCATTACAGATGGTTGTGAGACACCATGTGGTTGCTGGGAATTGAACTCAGGGAACTCAGGACCTGTGGAAGAGCAAGCAGTGCTCTTAACCTGCTGAGCCATCTCTTCAATTTTCTTCATGTACTTTCTTAAAAGTCACAGCTAACTTCCCAATCGTGGTGGTGTCTCCTCCCACACTGACCCCACAGCTTCCTTCACTGCTCGCTCTCCATGAAAGAATCTTCTGAGAAATTCAGTCTTCCACCTTCTAATTGGTAACTGGACTCTGAGATGCAAAAGTGGTTACCCAAGAATTATGACAGTGTAAGAGATGGGTCCATTGTGTCTCTGGGGGGCTATCAAGCCCACATCCACTCACAAGGGAAATGAATTTACCAAAGAGACTGAGAGAACAACTTTTCCTATTTTTTTTATTTTTTTATTTTTTTTACTTTCCCACTGGGGGAAAATGAAGTTTTCTCATCCAAGTGAGACAGTTACAAGAAAGATGGCAAGGAATTAGTGTGCAGTGAAGGTATTCACAACAGTTTGAGTCTCCTAAAGGGACAATTATAACAATGACTGTGAATCAGGGGAGGGTGGAATAGAAACCAATAACAATTTCTGACAATATTGTGGTTTTGATGGCATCTCAAAGATGACGCTGATCCATTCATGTGATAATGGATTAAGAGACACCAGGGAGGGGCAGAGAGAGACTGGGAGATGCTGATGGAGTTTGGGGGTGGGAACTTGAGGGGTTGTGGTTACACCAGGGTCAATGAAAGCCCATGGTACCTTGTATAAAGCGTCTACCATGTGTCTGGAAGTTGAAAGGACCCGCCCATGTGAATGAATCCTCTGGAGAGGATGCTGATATGGGCATTTAGAGATAGGGAGGGGGGGTCCTGCCAGCTTCAATCAAGAGCAGAGGAGTAGATGGTCTCTGATATGTCTGGGACACCAAAAAGCAAGACTGCTCCCACAGGCCAGGGATAGTGAGCATACATAGGATATGTTTGGGCTGACCCTAGATTTCAATGTTGAGTAATCAGACTGTGCACAAGGTCTGGGAACATGAGTGCGAAATCCAGAGGTGGAATTTGAACACATGCCTTTGAACATTTAGCTGGTACAATCTGTTCAGCTGAAGAGGCAGCTGATTGTAAACATCCCAAGCTAGGACTTCAGATGCTGTAGGTGCTGCATGCTTTTAAGATTAGAATTCTGACCCAGGACTAAATTCAGATGAGATCTCAAATCCTTACTTCCATTTTGTCAGATAAAAAATTGTTCAGATTGGCAAGAAATGAGGAGAGTCCCAACCAATGACTTCCAATGTCCAGAGCTGACAGGTTCCAAACTGGATCCACCTTTACCCCTCTTATTTCTATTTTCCTCTCTCTCCTATGGCCTTGTATAGAACCCAGGCACACAGGAGAGACTCGGTGAGCTCTGTGACATCTGATTTGTGTCCTTTGCCCAATGGCACCTCTGCCTGGCTTTGAGCCACTTTTTACCCTCCACTTTCTCTGTCCCTTCTGAAGATCTCACAACTCCACACACACCTGAATGTCCTCAATGTTTGACATCTGGTGGAGCATCTGTGACAGGATTCCCAGCCAGAATCTCATACAGGTAACCAGCCAATGGCTCCAGCTCTTTGTGGGAAAAGAAAGCTCTTCCCACTCTGGAATTTAATGATTCCATTCTCATAGTAGGGGCTTCCGAGGTTTTGGGCAAACCGACAACTTCCCAGGCAACCCAGAATGAGGATCTCTGCAGTCATGTGTTTCAAGACCCTGGTTCAAGTGAAAAAAAAAAAAAACCCAAAAAACAAAAAACAAACCATCAACAACCTCATACATGAATGCAACACATTTTTATCATATTCACCATGATTTTGATAGTCACTATTCCTCTAATCTGAGTGTAACACTATTTCTCTAATCTGGCTTTGTAACAGAGACTGAGCTGTGCGTATTTATCCCTCAGAGCACAATCTGTTGTGGAATGTTTGCTACAGACTCTTTGTAAATGAATAACTTTGTAACAAGAAAATATGGAACAATTTGGCTGACAGGAGCTATGTGACAGAAAGGAGTCCTTAGTACATATTTATCAGAAAAATGCGTCAAGCAGTGTTTCCTGAGAATTGAGTTAAGACGAGCACATGAATTGATTAACTTACTTGCTAACGAAGGCACAACAAGTTCATGAATGATTGTGCTTCTGTGTACCAATGCTGGGCGAGCCCCAGCCAGCTCAGTGGGCTGGAGAAAGTGCACTGAACTTCAATAAGCTGCTTCTGTTTTCATAAACATGCCCCGGGCTGTTTTTTCTTCCATCCTGGATCTAGTTTTTTTGTGCCCATGGAGTTATAGTCACAATTTCCTGTAATTAGTTCTCTAGAGACAGTAGTTTTTGACAGTGTCACAAAGAAAGCATAAGATGTTAACCTAAGCGTGGTTTATCTGCCCGAAAATGTACCAGCTAATCACCATGAATCCAACTTGTTCAAACAACCCTGTGCAAGCCTGGCCCTTCCCTCCCAGAACCTGCAGCAGAGTCCACAGACTCTGAGCTTTGTTTTCTAGATATAGGCTTAAATATATTATCTCCCCCCAAAATTGCTCCTTGATTATGTGCTCTTGCAATATAAACAAGTGATGTCACCTAGAAGACATACAAAGCCATCAGGACCTGGGAGCATATTAGACAGTGACACACCCAAATGTGTAAGAGATGGAGAAAAGAATACATATTAGTGACCTGGCAAGACCCTGCCACACAGTCTCCTTGCATTGCTCAGTCAGGGTGGGTACAGGAGAAGGGTTTGTGTGGGCCGGATCGTGCAGTCCTTGTGGTCATTTGGATGTGGTGAGAAACAGTTCTTGCTGCTTCTGAAGATTAGCATGAAGGACTGGCTCTTTAAAGGATGCATGAGGTGTTGGGGGCATCTACAGGTCTCTGTTCAACCACTTTGGAAAGCAGTGTGGTGATTTCTCAGGAAATTCGGGATCAACCTACCCCTGGACCCAGCAATACCACTCTTGGGAATATACCCAAGAGATGCCCTATCATACAACAAAAGTATATGCTCAACTATGTTCATAGCAGCATTGTTTGTAATAGCCAGAACCTGGAAACAACCTAGATGCCCTTCAATGGAAGAATGGATGAAGAAAGTATGGAATGTATACATATTAGAGTACTACTCAGCAGTAAAAAACAATGACTTCTTGAATTTTGCATGCAAATGGACGGAAATAGAAAACACTATCCTGAGTGAGGTAAGCCAGACCCAAAAAGAGGAACATGGGATGCACTCATGCATATTTGGTTTCTAGCCATAAATAAAGGACATTGAGCCTATAATTCGTGATCCTAGAGAAGCTAAATAAGAAGGTGAACCCAAAGAAAAACATATAGGCATCCTCCTGAATATTAACCTTCATCAGGCGATGAAAGGAGACAGAGACAGAAACCCACATTGGAGCACCAGACTGAAATCTCAAGGTCCAAATCAGGAGCAGAAGGTGAGAGAGCATGAGCCAGGAACTCAGGACCGCGAGGGGTGCACCCACACACTGAGACAATGGGGATGTTCTATCGGGAACTCACCAAGGCCAGCTGGCCTGGGTCTGAAAAAGCATGGGACAAAACCGGACTAGTTGAACATAGCGGACAATGTAGGTTTTTTTTAATGTGCATTTATATATCATATGCAGAAATCAAGAAGCTCAGTACAGCTCCTTGGTGATGTGTTAAGACTGTCGTAAACTTTGTAGAAACCTCCCATGTAGCATTTGAAAGGCTTCTTCTTTTTTCCTGGGATCTCTCTCCCCATCAGCATTGGGAGTTCCCATTGGCCCTCAGCCTTACAGCACCGTGTTGTTGGTAGGTTGTCATGGAGTGTCTACTCATTTTATTTTGCAGTTCCTGATTTGTACCACTGAGTGGGTTTGTGTTATTTACTTTTCTTAATGCTGTGTCAAAACAGTTAACAAAAACACCAGTAGGAAGTGGTCTGGGGGCCCTGTGTGGGGAGATTATGGAACATGTCGGGGATGGAGCCTGGCTGGAGGATCCTCTGGGGTTCATTTCCTGTTCCTTCTCTACTTCCTGTGTGCTGATGAGATGTGATCACTTTGTTTCTAGCTAGGCTCCTCCTGCACTGCACTGCCTCCCTTGTCTTGATGGACTCTACCCCTTCTGGCATTATAAGTCCCCATAAACCTTTTTTCATACAAAGTTGCTTCTGCTCATGGAATTCTATCAGCAGAAAAGTCAATAACCCAGGAAGGGTCCTTCTCACTTCTCTTTAAACCCATCTAGAAAATCCCTCCCAGATACAGAGGTTTGTTTCCATGGTGATTCCAGATCCCATCAAATGGACAATCAGGGTTAACCCCTCCATTTCTTGTGTGCTCTTTTCTGACCTGACTAGCTTTGGTGAAGAGTCTGCTAAGTCTCCTGTTTTATCTTTGGGGGAGATGCTGAGTAGTGTGCTCAGGATACCCCACGTGTGTGCTGTGTGAACACCTTCTCTAAGTCTGTCAACATGTTGTTACCCACTCAACCGTATCCTTTACAGAACGGATGTTTAATTTGATAAAGGCAAGTGTCAATTTTCTTGCTGTAGATTACACTCTAGTTAATACTCACTATTAAGTACGAGCTGACCTACATTTTTCCCATGTTATATTTTAGATCACTCTGCATTTTGCTTTTAGGTTTATAATATAGTTTGAGTCATTTTTGGAAAGCCGTAGGATCCATATCCAGACCTCCTCCCCTTTCTGGACTGTGATTGTCCTATTGCCCCTGCTCTTTAGGTTGAGGATGCTGTGTTTTCCACAGATGTGCAGCTGCTGTGATGAAAGATCTGCTGATCGTATGTGGGGATATTTCTATGTTCTTTATTCTGTTCTGCTTATCTGTCTTTTAGGGTCACGGTATGTCTGTGACTCTCAATGAATCCGAAGCCTCAGATTTTATGCTGGATCTGCTTCCTGGTTTTGTTCTGGCATCCTTAGGCTATGCATGGTTTATGTGGAAGCAGTGTGACCCCTAGAAGGTGAGGCTACAGATTGATGCTCACCGATCCTGACTCTTTGTGGCATTGTCCACACACTGGGTGGCTTAAAAGCAGAGATTCATTTCTTGAAGTTATGGAGGATGAAAGCCCGAGATGAAACTCTGGGTAGGACTGTTTTCTCTTCAGGTCTCTGTCCTATTTTTGTCTCGTGCAATCTTAGTTCTTTATGGTCAGGTTCATTTTTATTCTTATTACTGCAGCAGACTTATTAGCACCTGCTTGTGTAAGATGTTTCCTGGGGAGAAACTATACACAAATGCACATGCGCACGCGTGCGCGCGCACACACACACACACATGTTCCCCTCAGACAGAGAGCCTATAACAGACCAATGCGACCATTATACCAAAGGCCAACCAATAAGTTTATCAGGACTACTTACAGGAATGTGGGTAAGGAGTGACTGAGAGAATCAGGGCTGAATATCAACAGCAGCTGCACTACGAGAAAGCCAGCAGAGGTGACACAAGGACCAAGAAGTGAAGAAACAAAACCCAGAGTCTGTGAGCTAGGACACTGGAACAAGGTGACAGGACACTTCTGAGAATGCAGGTCAAACTTTCCCAGAGACCGATGACATTGGATGTCAGTCTAAGAGTTGCCCGAGGGTCCAGGTGAGATAGATTCTAACTCAAGGTAGAAGCTGCTTTTCCAGAAGACTGCTTAAGTGAAAGACCTGCAGCTGCTCTCCACCACTCAGCGCCCAGTGTGCCAAGCAAAGGCTGAGCCTGATGGCATGGCAGGGCTAGAGCGGGTACAAGACCCAGGGAAGGACTCTTGCTTTCAAGATCCCAGGGTCTAGAGGAAGTGGGAAGCCCAATGTAGAGGTTTCAGTGAACTCCAGGTGGTTATCAGGCCCAAATTTATTTGTAAAGTTTTGTCCTGATATCAAAAACAATAAGCGAAATGAATTCTTGCACTTTCCTTAAATTAAAATTGTAAGTTAGCACACAGAGAAACGGGATTCACTGTGTCCTTTTCAGAACTATATGCCATCATACCCTTCTCTTTTGCACCCCTTCCACAGGCCATCCACCACCCCTCCCTATCTGTCTGTTTCCCTTCTTCCTTCACTCAGTGCTCTCTCCTGCATCCTTTCTACGCAGACTCCATGACCTTCTCTTCCTCAAGATCCCTTAGTTTTAATCTTTTTCTCCTGGCTCTGAATTGTAGGTTCTTCTGCTGTATGTAACTCCCCATGGCAATGCTGTTTTAGTCTATATGTTTCTCTCTCCTTGGTGTTTTATTTCTTGTAGAATTACTTTTCCTTTGGCAGGGTAAGTCCCATCACAGAGTTGTTCATGCACTAGTGAGGAGAATGAAAACTGGTAGAGCTATTGTATGAAGATTCAAAAGTTTAAAAATTAAATTACCGTGTGGTCCAGCCATCCTGCTATTGGATATATAACCGACAATATCTGAAAGCTTGACCTCAAAGAAATATGTGCATGTCGTGTTCAGAATGGAACTGTTCACATACAACTTGGTAGAAAACTAGTGTCTATCAATGAACGACTGTGGGAACAAACATGATTGAGCATTCACGGGAAACATTGCTAATTAATCCTTAAAGGGAGCCGTGTCCTATTCTGCTGCTAAGCGATCCTTTTGGGGCATATTGCTAAGAGAAACATTCCAGTCTCAACAAGACAGACAGTAAGTCTTGTCACTTACATGAAGTCTCTGGAGAGGTCAGATTCATAGACACAAAAAGGAGACACAGACATGATGGTACCAAAGTAGCAAGAGAGGGGAAATGGGGGACTTTGTTAGATTATTACAAAGTTTCAGTTTTGCAATATCAAAATGGGAAAACACTGAATTTTGTTGGACTGTCATTTAAGATATATGTGTATATTAAATTATATCTATAATATTTATCACCTGTATAAAAGCACATTAAATACCCTGACAAAAAATAGAAGTCAGCTGTAGCAGAGGCTTCCCTGACATCCTCTGGCTTATTGTGGTAGTGGAAGATGACGTGCAAGCCAGAAGCCAGTCTCTTGCTGTGACGCCCTGTCATCTGCAGTCCCTCTTGTCTGGGTCCCATCACTAAACTAGGATGCTTGGCCTTGGCTGCAAGTTCCATAATGCCGCATAAATATCAAAGAGGATTGTAATCACCTAGATAAAAGCCCTAAGTCCTTCACAAATACGGCCACTGTAGTGTGTGCTCTCTCTTTGGAAATAGTTTCCGCCCACAGTAATAGATCTTGCAAGCATCTGGGCTCCCTTCATGACCGTTTTGAGGTCCTTATCTCAGAGAATTGGTTGTAATCTCATAATTTCTTTTTACAATTGAAATAATGAACTGCCGGCTCCTTTTGTGTCTTGTTTTCCCAGTGTGGCTCTCCGCAGACACCTATTCAATATTTTAATTACTGGGGCTTCGGCTTCTCTCACACAGGCACTGCGAAGATTAATGTCTATTTGGCAATTTCAGTTTGTGATATGATTTGAGTTCCTCTGAGGAAAAGTTTTATATAAACATCTTATAATGATGAGAATGATAAGAAAGAGACCAAGAGGTAATAAAGAAATATTAAAATGATACAAGGAAAGCTATTCTTTCTCTAGAATTCAAGGAGAATAAACAAACTAGGCAGTCCTCAGTCAAAGCGGAGTTTTCTACCCGGGTCTTTAAAATGCTGCAAGGATCCACACAATTCCTTCAAGTATTAGGACTGTATATTGAATTTTTGTTGAAGGATTAAAAGCACAGCTTCTGAAGGATGCAGGCAGCCTGTTCCTATTTTGAATGTCATGTGGGACAAAGGTTTACTGGGACCTGATTGACAACTCAGAAAAATTCAAAAGTTTTGATTCTAAGCACTGTGGGCTACACGGTCTATTTGGTACCTAAACTTTAGCCACACTCAGAATCCTGTGTCTCTCACTGACCTCTGGAGGTTGACACTGGGTGCTCCCTAGGGCACTAATCAGGAAGTCGAACCCTCAGATCCAGCATGGAACCAGGCCGTGGATTCCTTTCTGGGTAGTTTCCATGGAGACTTGGCTTGCTCAGCCATTGAATGGACAGACAGCAGCAAGAGAAAAAATGCCATGTTTTGCAATGCAAACTAGAAGCACAGAAGGAGTATTAGCAGCACAAACCAGGTGGTGAGGGATGGCCGAGACTACACAAGACACAAAATGGTACATTGTGTAATATGAAGTGAATGAGAGTTGATAATTGTGTTGTTGTCTTTCATCTCTGTCTGGGACCAGACAGTTTTAGCCTATCCTTTTAATCCTTTTGTCCCATTGAAGGACCCAGCCTATGGGATGATGGTGGCCACATTTAGGGTCTGTTCTATGAGGTAATGCTGTCTGGATACTTCCTTCCAGCTCCACTAGGCAGGATACTGTAGTAGTTAAATGTTCTAGGTTGTTCTCCACCCAATCAAGTTGACAGCCAATATGAACTATTATACCAGCATTTTAAAATTAGACCAAGGAAAGGAGGCAGAAAGGGACGCCTACAACATCTATGCCAGCTCTCTACAGGCTTGAGACCTCTTGAGTGGTAGGAAATCCTGGGATGTACCAGTATTGTGAGGCTCTGGTCTGAGAAAAGTACCTGCCAACCCCACAGGCCTTACAGCCTGGTTGGGAGCACTCTAGACCCGAAACAGGTTCAAGGGTTAATAGTGACTATTAGCTTCAAGTAGGATCCAAATTCTAAGTCAACTCAAGTGTCCACAATTCAGAGACACAGATGCTCTATATTTGGAAATAAGCTTTATCTAATTTGGTGTTGTTGAGACCCAGTTCTACCTTTTTCTGTTTCTTGTTTCCTCACGGGAAGTATTTACTTGTAAATGTGTTCATGCTTTTCTGTGTTGCTGACATGTTCACTTAAATGTTACTGTAAATAAGTTGACAGTAAATTTTGTAAGTAATCAGACTTTGATATATATATGTATATGTATACACACATACTTGCACATACATATATACACACATATATGCATATATATAATACATATACACATGTATACATATACATGAATACATACCTAATATATTCATTGGTGTTTCACAAGATCTTAGGTTACATTTCTTTAAGAATTAAAAAAATGTATTTGGATGTGTGATTGCCTACATTTATGTAGGTTCACCACGTGTGTGCCTGATGCCTGCAGAGGCCACAAGAGAGCATTAAATCCCCTGAAACTGGAGTTACAGGCCAGAGGTGGATCCTCTAAACCTAGCACAGGTCCTCCATAAGAGTAGTGCTCTTAACCACAAGGACATCTTTCAACCCCACAGATTTCTTAATGAAACAATCCTTTATTAAACATCAGTCACTGGAGCTTCTTTCTTGCTCTGATGCTCTCACTCTGACAAACACATCACTTCCTGAACTAATGCCAGAAACTTCCATGGTCATCGACCCCAAAGAAGAAGCCTGGAATGGAAGCCAAGGGCAGGCGCCTACTTATTTCTCAAGGTTTAGGAATTCATTCAGTACTGTGTATGTTATGCCATTTGATTACATAGTTTATGTCCCCCTTCAATTTATTTATAGTAATACACTGAATCTATTGTTTCTAATATTTATGGTAAACTAAAGAGATAGCAGGAGATAGTTGTGCCTGGGATGAGGGAGTCAGGAAGGAGAGACTTGTTCAGTGAGGGATGCTGTATTGGTTGAACACTGGTAACTTAGTACTGAAACAGTGGGGTGCTGGGGTGTTCTGCCGTGAGGAGCATAGTCTTTTGAGGAAATGACGTCAGCCCTTCTTCCACTGCAGAAACGGTTACACTTGAGGCTTCCACCCTTGTTGATAGGGCCAAAGGTGTCTTTAACAGCCTTTTTTGGAAGGTCCTCCTCAGACCTTTGGTGTGTAAGGAACTGGTTTTTGTGAGGTCTCCTGGAGAGAACATGGGCAGTAACAATGGCAGGGAACATCGGGTCCCAGAAGTGGTCAGACATCCATCGGAACTGGAAGTACCTTGTGATCCCGACTCAGTAGCTTTTGTTATGGTAGCTGGGGTTGGAAGTTAAGCTCTGTACCACAAAGCTGGGTCTTCAGATCTTAGAATGACTTCACAGAAGTATTAATGCATTTGGCTGTAACCTGTAGGTAGCAGGAGACTTCTTTCTGTAGACACCTGGCAAGGCAGGGGAGGACGATTCTGGTTACCCCATACAGGGATGTTACAGGGATGTCACACCTACTCAGGCAGCAAGAGGAAGATGATGGATGCAGAAGAAAGTCACCCCTCACTCCTGCTGCATCTCTGAATCCCACATCATAGTCATCAGTGAGACAGATTTGTCTGACATTCACTAAGCTGACTGTGGTGTGGTGACCTTGAGACTAGTTAGATTTGCAAACACTAAGCAAGGGGGGCAGCCCTCACTGTCTTCTTTAGTTCTGGCTCTCCGCTCACATGTGTAACATCATGGTACCCATACCTGCTTCATCTTAGTCTCTGTTTTTTGAAAGCTGCTCATTAGAGATTGTCTTTGAATTTTTAATGAACATTGCTGAAACCAATAAAGAGTAAGAATCAATATTTAAACCCTGGAGATTAGATATAACAAGAATTCTTTTCAGTCTTCAACAATTTCAACTTTTTATGAAAAAAAGTGATGTCTAAGGCTGTTCTAGGTGCAAGGAAGTAAACAGAGGCAACTGACTACAACATTCTCTCCCCTCTCCTCTCTTCCCTTCCCTTCCCCTCTCCTCTCTTCCCTTCCCCTCTCCTCTCTTCCCTTCCCCTCTCCTCTCTTCCCTTCCCCTCTCTTCTCTTCCCCACTCCTCCCTTCCCCCTTCCCTCCCATCCCTTCCCCTTCTCTCCTCCTCTTTCTTTTCCTCTCCTTTCTTCCCCTCCCCTCTCCTTTCAGTCACCTCTCCTCTCTTTTCTGTAACAATAATATAGTGACACCTTTATGCAGCTTCTCACAATAGTAACTTGGATTTTTCTCTCATTCCTCAAATAGAAGAAGTTCAGCAAGAAACTTCTGGGCTGAGATATTTATACGTTGGTTGAGCAGAAAGCTCTGGAGAGTCACCTGTCTCCACCTCCAATGCTGGGACTGCAAGCATGCACAGTCACAGCCCTGCCTGACTTTTTATGTGGGTGGTGTGGATTCCAAGGCAAGCTGCAGAGCCAGCTCTGTGCCTCACTGAGCTGTCTCTTCTGCTCGGCACAGAGAGGTTTGCTATGCTTTTACTCATATGAGGAAGCCGTTTAGCCTAAGATAAAATGAGCAGGCACAAGAGATGGCAGAAGTAACTAGAGCAATATTCAAATATCATACATGAAGCCATCTTTAGAGTTCTCACTTTCACCCTAAGCTGGCAACCAGACCTTGTATAATGAGGCCTGGGCTCAGCTGTCATGGTCCTTCCTTGTCTGGCTGGTGTGTCACTGTTTGGGCTGGGATATTTTTGGAACCATGACTCAGTCGTAAGCATGATACATGACCTATTTGTGAAGTGGAAGGAGATAGGTCCAAGAAGCCAAATTTAGCGAAATTATAAGTGTATGACATTATTTTGCTGAAAAATATGCCATGGACTCTGAGCAGTCAGTGGCAGTGGTGTCTTAGTCTCAGTTTAGTCCTTAGTTACAGCTTCTGGGGTGCACAGAGCCAGAAGGGATGGCTATACAGCAGCTTGGGCTGGGAACACATGGAGAGTAGATGGTGTCTTCAAAAAACATTGCTGGCTGAGGCTGAACAACCAGGGGTTAACGTCCATAATTGACCATGAATGCATGCAATTCCATAGCGGGAGTTCTGGTCAATAGTCTCAAGGTACAGTCCATCCTGGGAGTGGGATGGGCGCAGGGGAGGTCAAGGATCGCAATGCACACTTGTGCTCACCTTAGCTCTCTTTACACAGCCTAAGATCCCAGCCTGGAGAATGGCACTGCCCACAGTGAGTGCACTTTCAAATCTCTCTCACAGGTGTGCTCAGAGGATGGCCCCACCCCACCCCCAGTGAGTCTGTATGTCATCAAGTTGACAGTTTAGGTGAACCATCACAATACATGTTTCCTGAACATCACAAACTTCTCAGAATCACCGTAGATACACTCACATCAGCCAAGAGGGAGTCCACAGCAAAAATGAAGCATAGTGGGGAGTGCACAGTGGGGCTCACAGAGAGCCCGTGTGCTCTTGGAGGTAGTATACTTTTGTGTCATCCTTATGGAAACAGCATCTAAATTTCTAAATAAATTAGAAACAGAATTGCCATGGGACATAGCTTTTCTGCAGAAAATGAAATCTGTGATCTCTAACAGATATTTTAGTCTTATGTTTAATGTGCTACTATTTACAACAGTAAAGATGGGAAGCGAGTAACAAGAGAAAGAATGAATGAATGATGAATGAATGAATGAATGAATGAATGGAGAAAACATGATAACGTAACTGAAATTGAACACCAGTCAGCCTTCTAAAGAGACTCTTCTGTCTTTTATAGCCGGATGGTCCAGCCTTAAGAACATTTTGCTGCTTGAGACTAGATGGAACGGAAGGTAACATCACAAATGACTATCCTGCCTCTGGGTGGGATTGGACACACGTGAAATAGAGTCAGATACACAGAGGTACAGAAAGAAGCAGTGGTCTCCAGGGTTGTGCTGGGAAGAGCAATTGAAGTGTGGCTCAGTGGGTGAAACACGACATTTGTGTAGGATGGATGAGCTAGACAGGGTATGTACAACAGGAGGGCCATAGTTACTAAAATGCTGCCATATTTGGTGTTATTAACAAGTTCATAGAGTCTAACTGTGCTTCCCACAAAATTTTTAAAAAATACATAAAGTGAAATGAAGGATATGTTAACTTGCTTCACTAGACTAAGTATTTTTATTATTCTTGTGCATTGTGTATTATGCTATGTACCTTGAATATACATCATAAAATGTAATTTAATGGACTCAAAGGAATGTGGATCTATAAAAATTCCAGTTTCAAGTCTGGCCACAGTCATAGGTGCCAGAATTTAGAAACTGTTATGTGTTGGAGGTGGCTGCCATTCAGTAGCTAAAATGAGTTATTTAGTTTTTGTATTGAATATGTCACCGAGTCATTGAAGGAACTATCAAGTTACATGGTTGATCATGTTTCAGCTCAAATGCTGCATCTCAATAATAAATTTATTGTGTCAGAAAGATTTAAAAGTGACTTGAAGATATTTGCTTTTTGAAGAAGAAGCTCAGTATTTCTGACAGCTGAGGTCAAGAGTATGAAGGATCACAATCACATGGAGAAGGCGAAGGCAGAAGGCATTAAAATTCATGTCTCAGAACACTTCCTGCCGCTGGAGTCTGAACTCGGCAGCAAAGACAAAGACAGGAATCTCAACAAAATAAAATACAAATGCGCTATTTTTCTAAGAAATAGGCATTATTAATGGTGGTGAAATCTGAAATATAACTGTTACATGAATGGTCATATAGGTGACTCAAAGAAATTGTTCATGAATACAAAAGTATTGGTTCAGAGACGGATCCTTAGAGCACAGGGATGACTCCCTCCCAGGGAAATGACGTCCACGGGGACCCTAGTTTTGCATTGTTCGCTACTATGGATGTTTGTGCTCCCACTACCTGGGATGCCAATCCTACCAACAACTAAAAGAACGGGAAATCTTAAGGCATAGGTTGTTTTAAGAAAAATAAATAAATGAAAAGAAAAAATTAGAAATCTCGCAAAGAAGCAGAAGAAACCTTTCCATGTTACTGGTGGATCTGCAGAAACTTAGAGAGAAATACAAGCTGGTCTCAGCCTACACCGCCTAAGAGGACAGGAAGGATATGGTTGATGGTGGTGTGAGCTCCACTCACCTGGCCAAGCTTGAAGGCAACATATGGAGGTGACTCAGCTGCAGCTTCGCCTGAAAAGGTCTTCCTATGCTGAAATTAATGTCCATCCCTTTGAGCTTCTCCTAAGATACTCTCTTTATTCATAGCCTTAGACCCCAGGCTTTGCCCTGAAGGACAGGTGTCTACAGAAAGGGTCTCTGTTGTCTAGGTGTCCATGGAGGTTATGAATGTTGCATGACATGTATCCAACTGGAATGAATTGCTTGTTCATTTCCATATTTATTTCTGCAGCAATCCTGGTGATATATAATGGCGCACACGTGAATTATTACTTTTTTACTGTACTCTCAGAGACGGGTCCAAATATTGGCACAACGTGCCCAACACATAACTTTTCAGTGACTGGATCGCTGCTGCTACATGTGAAGCAGCCTACTTACCATGTTTTATGTCTCGGCCAAATGCGTGGTATGCGTGGTTCTGAGTCGCTTCTGCACCTTGATTCTTTTTTCAGGCAAAGTCCATTAGACTCTAGCTTGGGTGACATCATTGATAGCATTGGTAGGATGGTCACATCTATAGCTGCAGGCATGATTACTCGTTTGTTACTGTTTTTGTGTTTCATCTGGTAGTGCTAGAGCTAGAACCAAGAATATTGAGCATGCTAGACAAGTGATCTCCCACAGAGATCTGTCCATCTTTTCCTTTAAAAATACATTTTTTAAATAGTCTCATTTAGTTTGCCCAGAATGGCCTTAATCTTCTCTGTGTCTTCAATAGAACCTGGGCTTAAGATCTTCCTTCCCCAGCCTTTCACAGCTTGGTTGACAGTCTGCACCTGAAGCCCAGCTGGCTACACACTCTAGAGTTAAGAGTACCCTCGCTTGACTATCTGCCACCAGGGAAGACTTTGATTTAATGTGACTCTGGAGATATCAGCATTCCTCAGGGCTGTATTTTGTGCCTGTCTGCCCTTGGGTCTTCAGAACTGAGGCTCAGCATTTACATTAAGACTTTACAAAATGGGCCTGGAAAGATGACGCAGCTGCTGGGAGCACTGGGGGCTCTTCCAAAGGACACAGCTTCAATTGCTAGCACCCACATGGCAGCTCACAACTGTCTGTAACCCAGTGCCAAGTGATTTGATATCCCCATACAGGCATAAATATAGGTAAAACACCAATGTCCAGAAAATAAAAATAAACAAAGAATTAATAAAGAAGTTATAAACTTGCCTTGGGATGAAATAGTCTTTATCTACTGGGGAGTTATAAACCCTGCCCTTGGGAGAAATAACCTATATCTAAATTTAAAAATTTACTTTTTTTGTTCATAAATCCAAATCTTTTTCATACACTTAAATTCATTCTAAATGAGGTCATCTCTTCTAACATCTGCACTATGCAACTCTCTGATTTAATATGCTTTATGTTTGCAAATTAAATATTTTATATTATTTTATTGCCAACTTTTCTCTTGGCGGAAACGTCACGATTTTTTTTTCAGCTAGATGAAAATTTTTGTCTATTTATGTGTGCAGTGTTAAAATCAAGTAAAATGAGACTATCTTCTACCAGAGTGATTTATTTTATTTAAGCTTACTTATGTTCATTAATTAACTTCATCTCTCCTTTTAAAGTCTGATGTGTGTGTGGATTTTTATTTTCTCTCTGAACTTAGTGCACATAGTGAGCACTGTATCTTTCTTGGTATTTGATTGTAACACTGATGGAATTACACAGACTGCTTTCTGCCCTCCAGGCTTTTTTGTAGATCTTGTTTCGTATCCCTTTCCATATCCATGTCTCATGATTTTTAGTGTTTGTGTGGCATGATCAGTCTAAAATTGTTTAAGATGAACATGTTCGCATCCTTAAAAGGTCATCGTGTTTGTCCTCCTTCTGATTGGCTCTGGAAGTACTTGTTGTCTGACCTCTAACTAGTCCAGCTTCAAAAAGTGAGATATACCAGTGGTGAGCTTCATTGTCTGTAAATGTGAATTCTTTGCCTGCCCACATGAATTCCAACGGGCAGTGATGCTGTGTCTAATCTCAGGAGAGTAGAGCTCACCTCTACTCTGGCCTGGATCTCAGAATCCCTGGATCCCTGATGCACTAGTGTCAGCCTTGCATTTTCCATTTCGGGATCTAGCTCAGAGTCCAGTGAAAAGCAGGTACAAATGCTGATCTCACAATGCCTGGCTCCAACCTTCCCAAGGCCCTTCATCTGCCTTAAGATTCTCCATCCTACCCAATGCTCTCTATCCTCCACAGGGATCTTCATCTTTCCCAAGGCTCCCCATGTTCCCCAAGGCTCTCTATCTTCCACGAGAATCATCTTTCCCAAGGCTCCCCATCCTCCCCAAAGCTCTTCATCCTCTCTAAGGCTGTCCACCCCCTCCAGGACTCTACCCTCCCCAGTGTACTCTATCCTCACATGCATCTTCATCTTTTCCAAAGGTTCTCATGCTCCACACTATTCTCCATCTTCTCCAGGGTTTTCCATCCCCACTCCAAGTTTCTCCATCCTCTCAAGGATTCTGAGTTTCTAACCTTTCCTTGGGCTGTCAGTTCTGGTAAGTTTTATGTCTGCAAGGATAGCTTAGACAGTTCTTGCTTGTCTCCCCAGGGCTAAAGGGGTGAACAAACAGCCTTACAATTATGAACCTGAAAATCTTCAACCTTATATTAGAGCTACACCTTCCTCTCCTGAATCCATCACGAGTCCATCTTGCTTGCCTTTGATCTAAAGGACAGTTTTGCACAGCATAACTTCATTGTATATTTATTGAGGTGAATAAATCCTTTCAAAATATAAAAGAACCAAAGAGAAATATGTGACTCAATGAATTACAGCTTTCACCTTAATCTCACCTCATGACTTTTAAATTAATTCACGTTAAACCTAGATAGTCATAAAATAGACCAAGGACGTAAAAACTGATTTTTGAAGCATCCATAAAATACTCTCTGGTGAACAATAACAATAATAAGATAAAATACTTTATTATGTTCTGAAAAAACTTAATGTCAAATTGTAAAGAAAAAAATTAATATGATAAAGAACAGCCATGGATTAAAACCTAACCTTACACTATGATCTAGTTCAAGTGGCTTGCTTAATGGCTCTATAAACTGTTTTTTCTAGTATTTGGGATATTTTCTGCAGCTGGGTAAGGATTCCTTTACATTTATCACCTTGCTTGTGTGCTCACCAACAACCTTGGTGAGTGAGAGGGGCAACTGTGGCACAGTAGCATTGTTTAACAGAAAACAAAGATTCAGAGAGCCAAACTGAAGTTACAAATGTGCTAGCATATATGTAAGTAACATTGGCACCATGTGTCCATAAAGCATTTATGGATCAAACATTTGCTTTTGACAAAGAATGCAAGGCAAATTTCCACAGATGCTGCCTTTCTTCAGTCCCTGCTTGACTTCATGGCTTCTTCTCTTACTTTGGAGCATGGAAGGACATTATTACATCTTGGACTGAGAAGTCATGCCATATCCCTAAAATTGGTCCCCAAGCACTCTTACACTTTGACCATTGGAAGATAAAATGCTCTGTGGCGGTCCAGGTTGGCAGGAGGATTCTCAAAAGACCATCAGTTGAATGGAAAGGGCATTCAGAAATATGTGCTGCTTCCCCCCCTAGTGCCTTCATTCTCTCTCAAGCTGTGGAATTGGTGGGATAATGGCAAGGCAGTCCTGTCAGATTCATTTCTGGGACAGTGTGCACTAATATTATGTTCCTATTAATCAGGTAGTGTATGTAAAATCATAACATGGGTTTTTGATCCCTCCTGGGTGGTCTGTATATATTTGTAACACAAATGAATGTGATATTCTCACTTGATCTTACCTAAAAGAGCCAAAAATTGATTAAGTAAACTTCTCAAATTTTATAATTTGAATGACACCAGCATAGGTGTTTAAACATGAAACTATGGTTCGGACTCCAACAGATCTAAATAAATGGCCAAGAACATTGTATTAGTTGCTTTTTTGTTACTGTAATAAAACACCATGGCTAAAGCAACTTATAAAAGTATTTATTTGGACTTATGGTTCCAGAGAAGTAAGATTCCATCATGGCAGGAAGCATGGCAGCAAGTGGCAGGCATGGTGGCCGGAGCAGAAAGTGGAGGACTTGCCTCTTTGACAGAAAGCACAGCACAAAGCATGAGAGAGTGCATGGGAAGTGAAGTGAGACCATAAACACTCAAAACCCACACAAAGTGACGTCCTTTCTCCAGCAAGTCCACACTTCTGCAATCTCTCCAAATAGCACCCTTAATGGGGAACCAAGTCTCCAAATATCTCACCCTGTGGAGGACATTTCATTGAAACCCCTCAAAACATGGATTATTATTACATAGGGATAACATGAACTCATGTATACACATATGTATGCATACACACACACACACACGCACATGGAAAATGTATTTTAAGTGGAGGAGGCATATATCTATAGTAAAAGTGACCTGAAGTTGTGAGTAGCTTCAGAAAAGGTGAAACCAAGTGAGGGCCAAGAATGGCTGCTCCTGGCATCCTCGGATCTCAAGCTGTCAGCAGAGTGGCACGTGACAGCACATTTTCATGCCATAGCAAGGAGGGATGGGATCTTTATTGTGCTAAGTTTTTATGGTTTGAAGGAAATGTGTGACTGATTCGAGCCCTGCGTCCTACCACATATCCCTGAAGAAGGTGATCCGCCATGTTTCTACCAAATGCCTGCTCTACAGTAGGACTAGCTCTGCCCCTCCCTCTTAGAGATCTTTATAGAACTGAGAAAGAAAAGCCTTTGAATTGTGATGGAAGGGGAGGCTATAAATAACTCTCTAAGCATCTCACCAGCCCATCTACGCTTTGGCACATCGATTTATCATACTACATATTTAGCATGATTCCTGACTTATGGAGAGCTGCATCTCAGTGGCCGACGGGTGGGTCTAGAACAGACCCTTGGGTCGTAGGACAGGAGTGGTCCAGGGGAGGAGACAGTATGGGGTCAGAGGGAAGAAGAGCAGCCAGTGTGTTCACAGCAGTGTGAGCAGTGGAGAATTCCAAGCAGTGTTTTTTATTTTCATTGAGAGATAAAATGGTTTGAAATATGAGTCCTGATATCCACAGAAACTATCATAAAACTTTAAATGCATGAATTATTCAGATCATGGCGGTGAGGAAGATATTTCAAATCATCTGTTGATTTTACGTAGTGCGGTAAATATGGAATATTGTGGAACAAATCTCGTTTTAAGTCCCTCGGCTTATTACTTTTGTGTTTCCATATTTGGTTTCCAAGCAAGTCTATAGAGGGTGCCTACTTAGCATTCACAGAAAAATAGATTTTGTTATTACTGAAATTCTACCTACAGATTATTGAATTGCTCCCAATTCGTTTCCTGTGTCATTGCATAATGACCTTCACTGGCTGAATTCAGCTACTGAATTCCTTGTAGTTGATCCCTCCCACTCTCTTCCTAATACAGACTCCTCCCCACTTCCCTGGGCCCTGTGCTTCAGTCATCAAAGGAGTGGAGCGGGGTCAATAGTGCATTAGTGCATGGCAGCTAGTCCACCTTGAATGCAAAGTAAGTTTTCCTTCATGTTGAATTGTGTAAACGAAGCAGCGGTAGGCATGGCCTGAAGTTTTCTCTCGGCCATTTAGTGCACGGTGGACAGTGACAGAGACCAGGAGGAGAGCTAAGGTATTGCGGAATAGAAATCCTCGTTTACAAACTTGGAGCAGAGCAGTGTATGGAAACACAATGACTCTGGTTGAGCGCGGAGCCTGGCAGGACGGCTTGGTCAGTAAAGCGCTTGCCTCACAAACATGAGGACCTGCATTTGATTCACAGATCCCTGCATAAAAAGGCTGAGTGTGGTGTTTTGTGTGTGTAATCCCAGTGCTGAGGAGGTAGACAGCCAGATCCCTAGGACTTGTAGACCAGCTCGTCTAGAATATCCAGCTTAGCTCTAGGCCAGGGAGAGGCCCTGCTAAAAGCATTGAAAGTAGAACACACCAGAGGAAGGATGCCTGGTGTTGACATTTGGCCTCTACGTGCAGACATGCACACGTGCAACTGCACACACCCCATGGCACACACACTTGAACACACACAGAGAAGAACTGGAAAGTTCACTGGGGTGGATGCCAATGTAGTTTTTATTAATTTGCATATCTCTTAATATATACTGCAGACACAATATGAGAAGTCAAGAAGACAGAAAGGCCAGACTGCATTTTGCAGCAAATTATGGTAATGGCTTGAGGTTACATTTACATTCTTTAAGGGACATTTTCATAACCTCTGTTTTCTACATAGATGATCTCTGTGCTGTTTAGGTAGCTGCATGTTCAGAGGTTCTGTGCCTCAGGTCCTGGCTGCTCTGCTCAGCCCTCTACTCTATAATGATTCCGTTTTTGTAATAGCAGCAGAGGACATCTGTCCTGTCTACTCCAGTGACTGCAGTGATGCCTGAGTCAAGCTGCTACCTTAGACACCAAGGTGACAGGGATGAACATCATTGGGTCCCCATGTTCTTCACACCATAGAGTTGTCCTGCAAACTAGCACAGCAGAATAGGCATGCTACCCTGAAATGCCTTACCCGAGGACTCTCTGTAATGATTTGCAGGGAACTGAGAAATACGTAGAGGGTTTCACAACTGATTGTCACAACTGTAACAAGACGCACCATGGAAGGGCTCTGTGCGAACCAGGGATTAGCAAACCAGGCCAGTGACTGCTGTGGAAGATGATTTTCACTCACAAGGGTGAAAGGTTTCTGTTGTTCAGATAGAATGTCAGAGTGTTGAGTCTCTGCTTTTAAAAGGAACGAAATCTTCCCTTTGTTTAAATGACTCAATGAGACGTAAGGAGATTCGTAGTTTATGGAAAGGATTGATAGTTTATGAGCTGTGAGCCATGAGGCTTGCACACTGTTTTTAACAAGCCATTCCATTTAGGCAAAATTCGCTCAAACCTATGGACAGAGACAAATGGTCTCAGCTCATTGGTATCAGCTCTCCACACCTGTTCATTGGTCTGCCTTGATCATGGCTTGCTACATTTACATATTCGCATCAGCTGAAGAAACGATTAGCCAGTTGAAAGAGTATATTCCTAGACAGGAAATAGGAAAACAGATTTAACAGAAGTTTTTCAAAATGCAATTCTAAATGTGGGCTGGACGAGAATGGCAGTGGTGGGAAGGAGAACACAATGTCAGACTCCTTTGCTCCGCCCAGAAGATGCCACACTCAGAGTCCCTTCTTTATCTATTTGTTCTTATGAAACCTAGCTCAGGGAACTGAGCCAAAGTACACATGGCTTGTTGTGGGGTTTTACAGAATGACTATGACCAACGTCTTCCTTTATTACAGAATGATAGCATTTAAGAATTAAAATGTGGGATTAATTATGCTTTCACTGATAGAATTACATTTATTTTGTGTTGAATAAAAGTGATGGCATCTCTCATAAAATATAGGTCAGATGTAAAACTTACATGCCACCCAAACACATGCTCTGTGCACAATCTTCAGGCCCCTTCTCTGTCCTCAAATCTACTCTCAAAGTGTCATCCATGTTATCTTATTAATTAAATAGATAAACATCCTATTCCTATCTCGATTAGTATTTAAAATAATAGCTTAGAATAGAGGTCAGTTAAATTCCATTTACTCATTTTTTTCATGCAGTGAAAATGGACCATTGAAGTTATCATTAATCTGTCTTCATCATTTAAGCAGGAGTCTTGATTTTCCCACTGTTGTGCAATAAGACTTGATTTTAAGATGAAAGGGATCCAGAAGAGAATTCTGCCTGTTATACCCTCTGATAATTGCATCAGTCCAAGACACAGCTCTGCTCTGTGATTAGGGAGACAAATAAATCTATTCTCGTCAAGCAATAAACAGTAGAGGGGGTTTCAGATGCCATCTGAAGTAATTTTTAAAAATGTCACTTGGTGAACATTTGAAAATGAAGCCATAATTACTGTGACATTGTCAAGGAGAGGCCCCAGAGTTTTCAGGGTAAGACAGGGGCTGTTATTTTGGCTGATGGCAGCCTGACCATGCTATGTCCCTGCATTACCTCATAGATTCCATAGTGAGATGAGGTATGTCACAGACTAAAGACAGCAGTGGATACATGGCCCTAGGCTGGGCCTGGGTGCAGCGTTTTCTCTAAGGGGAGTCTATGAGCTTCATTGGTAATATTTCATATTTACTATATTTTGTGTCTTTAGTCAGTAATTTCTATACCACTGGACTATGACAGCTGTCATCAGGGGGGCTTGGAGCTCTAAGTAAATTCAGGGAAGTAAATAAAAACAGCTTTTAAAAAACTTTTATTGAAGTGTAATTACATCACACCCCCATTCCCTCTTCTTTCTCCAGCCACCCCATGTTCCTTCCTTCTAATCTCTCCCCTCCCCTCCCCACTCCTCCTCAAATTGATGGCCTCTTTTTCTTTGCTTATTATTGTTGCATATATATGTATAAATCCATAAATGCTATTTATTAAATCTGTTTAGTGTTGAGTGTGTGTCTCTGATTTTGGAGCTGACTGTTTTACATTGGGTAACCAACTAGAGGACTTATTCCTGAGAGAAAAGTAATCCTCCCTCCCTCAGCAGTCCGTAGCTGCCTACGGTTGTCTGTCTAGAGGTGGGTCCCTTCTGAGGTTCCCTCTTTCTGCATTAGCAGATCTCTCGGTTTTGACCTTGTTCAAGTCTTATTTAGACAGTCATATTGTTAAGGTATCAAGGATGTATGTAGCATGCCTGTCATTTCTAGGAGGCACAATATCACAGGACTTCCTAGTCCTCTGGCTTGAACTATCTTTCTGTGCCCCTCCCCTGATATTCCGAGCTTTAGGAGCTAGGCTATCTTACGGATTTATCTTTTAGACTACATGCCCTATAATCAGTTGATCTCTGCATTAAAACCAGTTGCTATTTCCTGTAATGTTCTCTGCTATAAAAATAAACTTCTTTGATGTGGGGTGTGAGCTAGGCATATCTGTGAGTACAAGAATATATTTGAGAATGCAGCTAGGAATTATGGGATATAGTAAGGAGGCAGTGGTAGGTTCTCTTCTAAGATCCATGTCTTCACCTGCCTCGGTTTCTGGAACCAGACATGACTTCTCTCCCTTGAGTGTTAAACCCAATTAGATGACTGCTGGTCACCACTAAGAGTATGAGTGCTGCTATTGTGCATTTAGAGATATCTTCACATTGCTTGCTCTCCTCCGTTGGCAGCTTGCATAGAACTTTCTGGTACTTTGAAAGCCAGACTGCAGGAAAGGCTTCCAGGTTAGATGGAACATGAATCTTCTGAGTCCTGTGTCTGAAATATGCAAAGTCTTAAGCAACAGGGGCTTACTTTCAACTTCTAAGAGGTAACTATGGGCGATAACAATGCCTATATTGTTGTGGGAGTCACTTGGACTACCTTGACAACTAACTGGAAAAGAAGTTTCTCATGTCTGGTACTGGGGATTTGTTAGTTATTTCGTGCTGCTGTGGGGAACATTGTCAGCCCAAATGGCATAACTTTATTCAACCTCTATATGTATGCGTAAAAACAGCTGTATGCATTCTATAGAATTTGGGTAACTATAAAATATTATGATAATTTGAGGCTTTATCACGACCCCTAGTGTTATTTTCCCTCATCTCTCTATCTCCTCTCTACTGACCACCATCTTCCCTCTTTAATTAAAGACGATTTTCATTTTCTCTTCCTATCACCTGTGTCCATTATCTCATTCTTCAGCCGCCCCACCTGGTCCCGTTTTACTTTCCTGGTTTCTATAGCTACTCCAGGTCATATACTCATCCCTGAAGATCTGGGGTTAGAAGTCTCAGATGAGAGAGAGCACTCAATATTTCTCTTTCTGAGTCTGAATTCCATTACTCAGGATTCTTGTTCCACATATATTTTCAGGCCTGGTTGATAAATTCCATCTTTGATTTTTTTTTTCTTGAAACCTGCTCTGTGTGGCCATTTGGTTAGGCACAGGCACATAGGAATTCCCATCTTTGCGAACACCTTCACTCACAGACATGCAGGAGTCAAGACCCAAGTTGATATCAGTGAGGAAGACCCTGTCATCAGATGCTGACTGCAGTTAAGGGGAGAGAATGGAGCAGGAGCTTCATGAAGGGGGAGTGTGTGCATTCTGGTGAGCGTCATGTGGCTGTAGGTCGTATTTAGACCACAAAGCCTTCAACTGCCAAAACAACTGAGGATTAAACAATCATCTCTAATTCCTGAACGTGGCAATTTAGCTCACTTTTGATTGGTCAAGATGATGGCTTTCGTGAAATAGTTTTTGAAATATACTACTTTGGGTGGCACATGTGTGTAATCAGTTTGAGACTGAAACAGGAGGATTCCCAGGAGTTCAAGGCCAGACTAGGCTTTGTAGTGAGTTTTAGGTCAGTCTGGACTACGGAGTGAGATCCTGTCTTAAGCCTGTCAGCTGGCTATTTATCCACTCATCTGTCTATCAATCATCTGTTTCCATCTGTCTATCCATATTTCTGTCTGTCTGTCTGTCTGTCTGTCTGTATCTATCTATCTATCTATCTATCTATCTATCTATCTATCTATCTATCTGTCTGTCTATCATCTAATTTTATATGTATAGAATATATAACACACACACACACACACAAACACACACACATGGTGTTTGAAAGATGGAGCTTCTCAGCACAGGATTCACATTATTCTGGTGACGAAACAATCATTCAAAGTAGGATTTGTTTTTGATTTTGGACACAGGATACATGAAATTTGACTGTGGCATGAGCTGTGCACGTGTTCTTATAGCTTGGTTTCTTAGGAATAGTTTTCAGTAACCTTCATGGTCACTGCTTTGACCATAAAATGTAAATGGACCATTGGCTCTCTGACTGACTTAATGTGAGACACTTAAGTGTGTGGGTTTCCTGTCTGTGCCTTCAAGCATTATTCAACAGTTTCTTGTTTCCACTGATGCTGGTGTGGTGGTTCAATGGGGAATAAGCTTTGCTTGGTCCCGCATTACATGGCCCTTGAAGGGCAGCTGAGATTGTTCTGTGTAGCTGACCTGACTAGAGGGTCTAGACCAGGGGAAGGAGGATGCCTGGTTCTGGGAACAAAGGCCTGTATACGTGGTTAGTATACAGGTCCACAAAGACAGACCGCTCAGTTGCTGAACCTTCAACTCTAGTGAACATGGTTGTCAAGGATCAAGGCTTAGTATGTGCATCTCTTTTTAATCTATCTTGGCAAATGCTTACAATAAAGATGTTAGTGCATTAGTAAACTGGCATTCAAAATTAAAAAAATATATAGATATGGTTTAAAAATAGAGGGGAAAAGGATAATATTTTTATTGGAGTGGAGAAGGAGAGGAAGGTGGCTCCTGTGTGATTCTCAGATGTCTCTATCTGATGTAGACAGGAATTTATGGGTGGATGGAGGAGGACAGGTTAGAGGAGCGTGCCAAGAAATATCAAGATGGACGTAACTAAAATGTCATCATACACATTGGTTTCATGTTGTCTTACCAACTGGGTATTCTATCTTCCGTAACTATGTTGTCATTTCTTATCTTGGAATGTTGCATTTTTTTCTTAAACATCCTGTATACATCTATTGAAGGCAATCTGATTATGCCAGAGTCCACTGTTAGCCTATGAAACCATTATGCTTCTGTCTTTCACGTTCAGACTTCCTGTGACATTCACAGAGTGGTCTTTATCATGTTGGTGACAAAGTTGTTACACTGTGAAGGGCAACAGGCCGTCTGTAGACTGGAAGGGAAGAGACTAACACAGAACTTTTGCTTGTTTCTTCTTTCTGAGAAGTAGGATGGGGTGCAGGATAGGAAAGGCTGCTGCCTCTAATTGTGGTGTTGTTGGCAGCCAGACGCAGCCCTGCTGGATGCCTTCTCTCAGACTGTCCCTTCATCAGCAAAGTGAGGTTAATGGTTCTTCAGAGACCAAGGGAGCCAAGGAGAGGATTAAATTAGATTGTGCTTGGATTTAGAAAGCAACCCTTATGTATTAGCTTCTTTTCCCACTTCTCTGACCTAAATTATGTTCAAAGTCATGTAATAAGATACTTCTTTCTGATAATTTTTTTTCATAATTCAAAGGAAAAATACCAAAGTGGATTTGAAATCCCTGATTTTTTTCCCAGTTAATGTAGGCAAGGTCTGATGAATACCCTAAATATATTCCAACATGGGAGCTTTCCACAGTGTCTTTTGAGACCCACGACTGTAATGCATATTTTAACTGAGAAGGATTAGCTCTGTTATGGGAATAAAATCTTGAAGTTTTAAAAAATGAATTATACATATAAAAATATCTAGGGATTTGTTTGAGAAGAAGCAAGACTGCACTTTGTTAAAAATTAGAAAAAAATACAAATAATTAAATTATCATGGACAAAGGAAATATATCCATGAATAAAGAATGGATGTCCATCCCCAAAGCACTGAACAGGGTCGGTGCCCTGGTGAAGTCAGCCCCTTGGTAGTGAAAGTGCCTACACCTGTGATTCAAGATCAGGACTCTTGAGGCTGCTGAGGTTACAATCACTGATCAATGTGTATGAATGACTTCTGTTTATGATTTCAAGGATTGTCACCCAGGCTGGCCTCAGACCCACTTTGTAACTGGCCTTCTGTGTTGGGATTACAAGTGTGCGCCACCATGCCTGGTTATAGTGCTGCTGTATACCAGGTAAGTACTCTATCAACTGAACCGTATACCCCAATCTAGTGGCTTAATCCTTGTAGATATTGAAATACTAGGTCCAAGTCTAAACTTGTGCACTGGATTCAACAACGGAAGTCATACATGAGAGTGTCGGGAGGAAGACATATTCTTAACTTGATTAGAAACTTGAAAACCAAGAAGCTATAAATATTTAGCATTCTTTCTGAGCAATAACAATCTACAAAAGCTAAAAATGGGAGCTGAATCTTACACCGTTATCTGTAACTGTTCCTCTCTGGTGAGGTAGGTTCAGTGAGTCTGGGGAAACCAAGCAAGATACTAGAGAGGAGAGATGGTCCTGTATGGTCTGACCTCTAACCAGGACTCTCTGGGAAGATAAGGCTGGTGCCACAGAGATGGATACAGAGATAGAGGAAGACATGGAGATAGAATAGAGACACACATCTCAAGACAGATATGTAAACATACAAGTATGGATGTTTCTACATAGGTTTCTCTAGCCTCCTCTGCTCATGCCGTGTGAAGAACAGGACACAATATCCACCTTGTTTTCTTGATGTCTTCTGTTGAATCACGTGGACATGGGAGAACATGGCTAGATGTTCAATATGGGGATGGTTTGCCGTCTCTGGGCCCCTCTTGGGATAGCAGGCTAAGCTGTTTATTACCTGGACAGATTCAGCATAGGAAGGGTCCTGCTGTCTCACGGCCAGAACCTCACACCATCAAGTCCTGGGCACCAGGCGTCCGCAAGTGAAGCTGGCATTATGAACCTGAGAGTGTGGTTAAGGGTCAGGCCAGGAGACTGTGGGTACCAGCTGTTGTCTTCATGGGGGCCAGAGCCTTGGATTCCTCAGTTAAAGCTGGAGCTGTATGCATGACACCATGTCTCTGCAGATCCTGGAGTTCTTCCTCTTATCCCGTTTCATTTTCTGCCCTGGGATGATCAGGAGAGTGTTTATTCTAGAAGCAGACAGTGAGTGCTGACTGCGTGATTCATGTGAGCTCAAGGAACAAGGGTGATGGGTTAGCAAAGGCAAGGAGATACAGAATCCAACAGCTGAGGTAGATAAAGGCCTCTGGGGACAGGGGATCTGGGCTCAAGAGGGAGATGGGGAGGCCAGCTCCACAGTGCAGCTCCAAGATGTTTGAGAGGGCCTAGCAGGACACCAAGTAGAGGGAACTTTATAAACACTCAGAAAACTTTAGGAAGGATTCTAAAATGGGAAGAAAAGAATGGGGTGCAGTGGGGTTGCAGTTTTGATATCAGGAAAGCTTTGTAGGCATTTCTGAAATCCACCCATCTCTTCTGCAATGCTAAGTGTTAACATCACAATTGGGACACATACCATCTCTTGCAAAATATCCCTACAGTCAGTGAGTTGGTTGATGATCGTTCCCTTGTGGGGAAATCCTTGAGTATCTCATCATTTGCTTGATCCAGTCTTTATTGGAATCAGCCCCAAGTTACCTACAATCCACCCACCCAGTTAGAATTATTTCCCAAAAGCATAGTAAAAAGCCCACACATATTTTTCTCAAACCTTTATTGAGGAATTTGTACTGTTTTTTAATTTTTCTAAAGTAATCAAATCAATTTTCTTAGAATTCCCTTTTTATTATTTTGCTACGCATTTCTATGGAAATAAATGGATTTTTGCATATTTCACAATCTTAAAAGCATATGTAAAATATGCAAATATAACTGTCTACAAATAAAAGCATAAAAACGTGATAATTCAGATAGTGACAAAATTATAAAAACAAATCCTCATGTTAAAGTATGATTGCTTTGATTGCTCTCTCCTGCCGCAAGTTTTAAAATTTCAATGTGATCTAGTGAAGAAGACTTATTAATATATGTACCTTAAAAGGAAAATGCTTGGAGAAAATGGTCACATGGCCCAGCACAGTCTGCCTTTGTTGCTCCATGATGTAACAGTGTGTGCTGATGTAATCCGCGTCACATGTACAAGCCTCTGGAGAGCTTTTTCATCTTGGATCCTGTGGTCCTGTGGATTTGTGTCACTCTCTCCTCTCAGTGTTCCCTCACGGGGTCGGTCTCTCTCTCTCTCCTTGTTCCAACCTACCTGTGCTCATGATTAGGAGAAAGAGAAATCAAGTGGATCAAATCATGGCTGATGCTTCCAAAAAGCAGCAGCTCTCAGGAGAGCAGCTGATTTGGGAGACATTCCCTGGTCTCAGAAGAACCTGACCTCCAGCCTGGCTTCCCAGAGCTTTGCTGGGAGGAAGCAAGAGTGCAGCTCATCATAACCCAGAAAGCAGAGCTTCTGAAATCCCATCACCATTCTAGTGTGCTCATAACACCATGGCCATGTCCCTTCCAGTTTGTACTCAGTGTCACCCCCTGTGCCTTCTATAAGTGAAGATGGGAAGATGCACGGATATTTTTTGTGCAAAAAAATTATTAGAAAGTACACACCCACACCCACACGTACTATTCAAGTAATGCTCAGATGTTGAAAAGCACACACTGCTCTTCCAGAGGACCTAAGTGTGTTTCCAAGCACTTATGTTAGATGGCTTACAACTTACCGTATGTACAGTTCCAGGACGTTGAATAGGACCTCTCAGAGTTTACCCTCTAAGCGGTTCTCCAAAACAGGGCGCAGGTGGTGGTGAGGGACTGCTGTGACAATTGTTACAGTTAATGGTTGTCTCAGCACCGGAATCAGTACCAGGGAGCTACCTGGAGCACAGGATGAACTTATTAAAACCCATCCCTGACGTCTCAGCTTGAGTAGGATAGTCCTGCCATCTAGGCAAGAGTCCAGGAATGAGGAAAAGCAGTGGAGGTAACAATACTAATTAGGAGCTTTTCACTATTTTTTTTTTTTGACCACGCATTTGCAAAGACATAGTAGCTAATAAAAAGTAGTATATTTATTACCCTCAATTAAGCCTGATGTGCCCTCATTGGTTTTAGCTGGTCCCAGGCTGGGATGAGTTCATGTTCGGCATGCCACTAAACACATTTCACTGTAACAAGAGAACGCCATGGGCAGGTGTTCTAAGAAGTTATCAGTATTGGCAGTGATTAGCCTCAGTTCTCACAACTTCTTGGGTCTTGTTTTCTTCATCTTCAAGTCAATCCTTTACCTGTGTCATACCCTTGCAGGAGTGAATGAGGAGGTGAACCCCATAAAAAGCCATGGGGCTCAACATAGGCTCAGAGATCACCATACCTGGTGAATATTCAAGGAATTTATTTCATGTGTCCGATGCGTACAGATGGATTTCAGCTCTCATGAGGTAGTGTTTGGGTCATAGTATACAATTCATAATGCAGATCATATGCACATACTGAGATATGTGATACGTGCTGAGATATAAATATGTATATATGTATTTGAGATATAAGTAAGTGCTGATTCCTGGCTCCCCTGAGCACCTTGCTGAGACTTTGGTGGATCACATTACTTCCCTGTCCTTGTTTGATGGAGAATGAAATCCTTTTCTTCCCTGGGCATGCCTGGATAGGAAGCTGTATTCCTTGCTTCCTATCTCCCCGAGGTGACTTTACCAGGTATCCTTCTCTGTACCCTTCCTGCTAATCTCTCAGAAGTGACTTTCCTCGTGGGTAATCTTGGCAGCATGTGGCCAGACTTCTCTCTCCATGGACTCTCTGGTCCTCCTGCACACAGAAGACAGCTCGATTCAGCTCAATCGGTGGGCTGTGTATCATTCTCACTGTGCAGAGGAGGGGGGCTACCTGTGTGCCCCGCTGGATCAGTGTGACAGGGCAAAGGCCCCTGGACCAGCATCATCCTGCTAGAAATGGGTTACTCGGTTTTGCATTTCACACTCTCTAGTGCCTGTCTGTCTATGTTTCTGGTAAGAAGGAAGGAAAGGTCTTACTTTAGTCTGGGTACCATTGGTCCCTTCAGGGGTTCCTCTATGCTTTTATGCCATTTGGTAAGTATGAAATTGTCTGTATTGTATGTCATTCCTGAATACAAAAGGTTTCTGTATGTTTAAGCCAGGCCTGCTGACTCTAGGACACTGTTTAGGGGATGGCAGCCTGAGAAAGACCCTGCCGACCATTCATTCCCATGGTGCAGCCATCTGCCTGTCTGAGTTTAGAACAAGATCTTGATCTGACAGGGATGAAAGAATGGAGACGGTTGAACCAAAATCCCCCAGATGCAAAAAATCCTCTTGAGAAATTTAAAAATTAAATCCTCTTTGTCTTGATTTGAAGTTAGTTCTTTCAATGTGTAATATCTGAAGTGTCAACTTTTGGTAATTTTCCATAGATGTTAACAACTTAATTATTTTGATTGAAAGGAAATTTTTGAATGTTTTTCCTTAGTTTTGGGTAATTAATTATAGGCTTAAATATACATATGTGTTTATAAAACATATGCACATCACAGCAGTCTAATATCCACATGTGTTTTATTCATATTTTATTAGGCTTTATGAAAACTGCTATCCCTTTTTCAAAATGAGTACATTCTAAATGTTTTTATTGCTTGAGCGTTTCATACGTTGCCGCTTACTCTGCTCATATCCTTTGTCCTCCCCATGCCTCATGTGATACAATACCATGATCCAAATCAGATTTTAGAAGAAGGTCTTTTCTCATTTTATAGACCAACACCAGTTTCCACTCCCTCCCCTCCTTCTGTTCCCTCTTCCTCCTCCCCACCCCATTCCATATCTACTCCTCAGAGAGGGTAAGGCTTCCCATGGGAGTCAACAAAGTCTGGCACGTCACTTTGAGGCAGGACCAAGGCCCTCCCCCCTATATCTAGGCTGACCAAGGTATCCCTCTAAAGAGAATGCGCTCCAAAAAGTCAGCTCAAGAACTAGGGATAAATTCTGGTCCCACTGCCAGTGGCCCTACAGACTGCCCCAGCCACACAACTGTCACCCACACTCAGAGGGCCTACTTTGGTCCTAGGCAGGTTCCCCCGCTGTCAGTCCGGACTCAGTGAGCTCCCACCAGCTCAGGCCAGCTGTTTCTGTGGGTTTCCCCATCATGGTCTTGACCCCTTTGCTCATATCCTCTCTTGAAAGAGTTTATTTCGGTGTATGGCCCCAGAGGGAGAAGAGTCCATCGTGATGGGGAGGTATTGCGGTGAATCATAGAAGCAGGATGCTGAGAGATCACATTTTCAACAAAACCCACAAAGAATGGGAAATAGGCCCAGCCAGGAACCCTCAAAGCCCACCCCAGTAATGGACTTCTTGAAGCAAGGCTGTATGCCTCGTGGCTTCTTCAAGACATGGGTTCAAATATGTGAGCGTGTGGGGGTAGTTCTCATCCAAGGCACACAAACATGCTCTTCCTAGTTCAGCTCTAGACAGAGAGCTAGCACAGCAGTGTGCCTGTGTTGTATCATTAAACTTCCAGAACACCGAGAGAAAAATACGCTTAAAACAATACTCTTCTGTTTAGAATTTGATTGTTCTATACAGCTTTTGGCTACTCATAATTGTAAAAAATTAAAAAAAATAGATAGAAAATGACCTCACCATGTGGGAAAGGTGCATTGCAGTTGAACCGCTAAGCATAGCCGTACAGCTCAGGAATCACGCCAGCCTTCATCCCCGTTTGATTCTAGAGTTATGGTGAAAAGGAACTTTTAAAGACAACTTCTGAAATTTTTTTTTTTTTTTTTAAAAAGGAGCGTTCACTTTTAAAAACCTCCTCCAAGGCATGAAAAATATTTAAATGAAACTAATGTCTATTTCAATCACTAAGACACTTTTCCATATTTATGGCTTCTCAGTACCTGGTGGGATTATCGAATAAGAGTTGGATGGAGAAGGAGTTAGAGGGTTTTTTATTTTTGAGTCTTTTTTAAACCGGTTTTCCGGGAGACTAGTAGCCTCTTGGCTCAGAAGACCTTGTGGGGAGGAAGTACCCCTGCCCAGGATGTGGGCTGTTCCCAGGCATCCCTCCCTGGCACTGAACACATGCTGATTTCAGTTCCTCCCTTCGCATTCCATTCCTTTGCTGCCATCAAAGGCAGCACCATCCGCAGGTGCCTTCCACGCCGAAGATGCAAAGCAAATCACTGTTTTTGACGAGATTTTGATGCACAATTTCTCAGGACCCAAATAAAACCTAGACTAACCCTGGGTGGCATTCATCTCTGAAGGCATTTCTTAAAGAGTATGGTAATTTTTTGCGAAGTAAGTGAAACATTTAACACTCTATCATTATGATAAAATATAAAATATGTGCATAAAATGAAGCAGGTTTAATCCCATGAACACTCAGGGAATTGGAAACTGAACTAGGGGATTAGCATTTAGGATGAGTGAGTGTAAACAGAGGTATATTTTGACAGCAAGGGTTGTTAGACCTCTCTCTCTCTCCTTCTCTTTTTCAAAGATGTGGTTTGCTTTTGTGTTTTTCTTTGTCTTGACTCTTTTGAATATTTATTCATTTGGTACTCAGCATGTGGAATAAAAATACTCATTATTTATTGAATTTACTGATGAGTGTGTTAGAATAGCTAAGTCTTTTAAAAATTGCTGAACTTTATTACGTGTTAACATCTGAACAACTGAAATGAAATGTGCAATTGCTGGTCTTTATTTCTGTGTCTGGCACGAAAATCATATGTATATACACAAATATGTATATATGCATATATCCTATCTATATAACTGTCATATCTGTCTCTTTCATTTATATAATCTATCATCTATTATATCTTTATAAATAGATGTATTTATATCTGTCTATTACTATTTTTCATCTCTCATCTATTTAGTCTCAGTCCATCTTCCTGTCATCTATATCTTATATATTCTAATCTAAGTATTACATATTTATCATCAATCCATAATCTAACCTATTTTATCTATCATTTATCTTTCAGTCATGTAAATCTTTCATGTTCATATGTGTGTAATATACTAAGACATTTAGGCAGCTTTACAAGTGGCAATATAATCAGTGGTTTTATGAACTAAAGGCTTAAGGTATATAGCTACAAAAATTGGTTAACCCGTATCATATCCATAGACTCTTTAAGAAACCCATATGAGATTTGTTCCATGAGTATAATAGCAGACTTCTCCCAAAGGGCCCATACCTCACTGTGTCTTTTTCAGCAATTTTTAACAACCCAAAGCTACTCAGGCTCTGGCAACAAAGTTCTCCTTCCCCTCTCTCTTTCCCCAGTTCCTTACTGTCAGTTTTCCTGGGAGTCCTCACAGAAGACCAAGGGAACAAGGTCCCCAAGACCTTTATAGTCCATGTTTGCCTGCATTGTGGTATCAGAACTAGCAGAGATGCCCTAGTGGGCAGGGTTGCCATGGCTACTGTGAGTATCTGGCCAGGCTAACTATAAATATACCTAGCAGTGGCATACATGTGCTGTTCTTCCAGAGGACCTGAATTCAGTTACAAACACCCATATTAGGCAGCTCACAACCACCTGCAGTTCCAGCTCCAGAGGATCCATCACACACTCTTTGTGCAACCACAGGCACCTAGAGCCATGCACACACACAGACACACACACACACACACATAGACAGACTAACACACACACATCTTTTTGTTAAAAGGCTATACACACTAGCTAACCTGTGATTCAAACTCTCCCATATACCATCTACCCCACCTAAATCAAAGCAGTGTAAGAACCTTGCAGAGGACATCATGCCTGGGATCACTGAGGTCAATCAATCCTGGGTGACGGGCAGGAACTGAATATCACCCTGCTCGGGGGGGGTTGTAAACAGTAGATCCTCCACTGCAGCCCACACTCCCATGAGGCTATTTGCTGCATTATTCCCGCACCCAAAGGGTGCATTTGGCTGAAAGATGTACAAATTGCAAACCTTGATACCCTGAGTTTGTAGAGACGTGGACAGTTACCCTGATCCCTTGCAATATCATCTCTTGCCCCATCTCAGCCGGATTACAGGCATGTCACAATTCTTACCATGGCTATAATCTAAAGTAGAGAGTCAGGCTCTGAGTGGGATATAGGGATGTATGATTTTTAACAATGTAGTAAGTTGTGGCTGAGGTTAAAATGGCTGAACATTAAATATTTAAACCAGTCTCTCAGAAGGGCTCTTGCATTGAAAGGAATATCTGAAGGGTATTTTAATTTTAGTACCAGCCTCTGGGAGGAATTTCCTTCCATTTTATGATGAATTTCCAGGCTGTCATTTCTACTAACATACTCATATCCATAAATATAAGCAAAGGCATTTGCTGCCAATGTCTGCATGACTGAATGCATTCAACATTCTCTTTCTTGAATAATGATTTTGTAATATGTATGCATTTGAATGCTATCTATCTATCTATCTATCTATCTATCTATCTATCTATCATCTCTCCTTTGAGAACATCTGAAAAATAAATCTCTAGAGTCAAGTAAATTTTACTTCAAGATAGAAAACTTTTTAGAAAATTTGGCCTAATTCACAGAATTTCACACCATAAAACTACATAAAATGTATTGAAGCAGCCTTGAAGGCCTGTCAAGAGAAAGCTGTTTCCTCCTAACCAAAAGAATGGAATATACGTCTGTGTAGAGACTTGCCGTTGTCCTCAAAAGGTGATACAGTTGGGCAGGTCACCAGATACTTTGGCGAAGAGACTGTTCTTCAGGGAAGCAGGTCCAGCTTAAATCATGGTAAAGAGATGGGAGGAATAACTGTCTCTCTACTGAGATAATACTGCTCTTCCTTCCCAGAATTCTTCCCTCTCTAGTGCAGTTCTTCAAATGCTATGAGGTTCTCTTCAGTCTGCCTGCTTTGCCGCGTCCTGACTCAGGTAGGCACAGCTTTTCCTTTAGTTTGTCTTTCTTGTGTATGCTTGCCGGAGCCTAAGTATGCTTTTCCTGAACTTCAGACTTTGCTCTTTCTCTGATGCTCCCTTCCCTGCCCTGTGTTTGGGTGGAAGCGTGGAAGCTTCGCCCTTAGCTCCCCCACCCCCACCCCGTCGTCTTTCTCCAAACCCTGCTGCATCTCAGAAAGCCACCAAATGGTGACTCCTCCCCCAGAGATGCTCAAGACCTCTCCCACAGGATACTTAAAACAGAAAACAGACATGTGGTTTTCTGGTCTTCCTTTTTCATCTCCTCTCTGGGGGTCTGGAAAGCCATCCTGGAACATTTTATTCATTAAACCTGGGCTTATTCTAATTTACTTTGATTTTGTCTGATTTGGATTGCTAGGTCAGTGGAGATGCTTAATCGGGGTGCAGAAACTTCACTGTGTACCTTCTTGTCTGTCCCATGGCTGACCTCCACCTCTAACTTAAATAGTACGACACTCCTTCTGGATGTCTCCAGCTTCCTCTCCCAGGCTGGTACCAAGATTTACAGCTTCTTAACCCGAGGGCTTTTCTTTTAACATTCTAGTACAATTGTAGATTTTCCATTTGGATCCATTCTCAAATTGTTTTTTTATTAATGACTCTGATAACCCCAAGTTGGGTCCCAGGTTCCCTTGGTGTCCAATGCAGGCCCTCACAATGTTTTCCAATGTTACACTACAGGATAAGAACCTTATACCACAGACATGTTTGATATTTCACCAGGTGCCTTATTTCTTCACTCAGCAATATCTATAAATTATTTCTTTATTCAAACAGCTTGCCTGGCTCACCAAGTTTCTTCTTTCTCCCAGCATACCATTCCTTTAGTCACGGCTGAGATTCGGTAGCAGAAGGCCTCTGGTAGCTCCTCCTGTCTCCCAGTTCTACAGGTTGCAGCAGCGCGGCCTGTAAGTTTTGGCTTTGTGGTGGCTTGTCATAGGTCTCTTGCTCCCCTCCTCCACCTCCAATACATTTCTCCACTAATGCAGTAAACCAGATCAAGCTGAATTGAAAAACCATAACAACAAGTTTATTTGAGCAAAGCAACTTCCGGATGGGTTCTCCAGTCCCAGAGGTAGAGGCAGCAAAGCCTTTCCCACACACGAAAGCACAGAGAGTTTATAGGTTGTAGGTGCCACAAACTGGGTTTATGCCCAAGTCTGGTCAAAAGTTGAGTGCTTTAGGTGGGGACTTGGGTGGCCACCAACTTTAGTCAGCAAGATGTGGAACTAGGTTTTTTGGTGCCTTTCTTTGTTTTTGAGACTCTGAATGGGTCGGGTTTGTGGGGAGGGGGGGACGGGGCTTCCTGGATCATGTAGAGATGAGATGAAGGTTCTAACCAAACAGTTTGAATAAGAACGGCCCTCACAGGCTCTTCTATTTCAATGCTTAGTCATCAGGGATGGAATTCTTTGATAGGATTAGAAGGATTAGGAGGTATAGACTGTTGGGAGGAAATCTGCACTTGGGGGTGGGCTTTGAGGTTTCAAAAGCCCATGCCAGGGTCCATCTTCCTCTTTCTATCTGCCTGCAGAACAGGAAGCATGCATGCAGCCATGCTCCCCTCCATGATAATGGACTAAACGTATGATACTGTAAATTAGTAAGCCCGATTACATACTTTCTTTTATAGGCATTGCCATAGTCATGGTGTCTCTCCATAGTAATAGAACAGTTAGTATGTCAGGCTTCTCCCTGTGCACTCCCCTGTGCCCTCTTCCCCACTTTCCGGTAACACTTTTGTAACTTTTAGTTCCTGGTTAGACATAAGACTTGTAATGATTTCAGCCACATAAGGCCGATACTTCCAGGTTCAAGGGCTATGCATGTGCAGACAAGCCTTTAGGCAGAAGTGCCTAATGGCCTCCGCCCATGACCCACGTGAGGTGTGGATTACATCATGAGTCAGCTAAGCCCTTGTGGATTACATCATGACTCAGCTAAGCCCTTGTGGGTTACATCATGAGTCAGCTAAGCCCTTGTGGATTACATCATGACTCAGCTAAACCATTGTGGATTACATCATGACTCAACTAAGCCCTTGTGGGTTACATCATGACTCAGCTAAGCCCTTGCAGGTTACATCATGACTCTGCTAAGCCCTTGTGGATTACATCATGACTCAGCTAAGCCCTTGCACACATGCATGGATTACATCATCCACGTATGATTCGGCTAAGCCCTTGCGCGCATGCGTGAGCCCCATCATCTGCGTAGAAGTAGTCATGTCAATCCCTTGTGCGCATGCACTAGACAGCTTTTAAAAGCTAGACACGCCATCTTTCTCTCTCTCTCTCCACAGTGACTTCCCCAGGCCCGCACAGCCCCCTCCAATAAACTCCTAAGCGGGTTTGTTGCGAGTTCCATGTTTCCTTCTCACTCGTGCCAGGATATTTCAATACTGATGTTGAAACCAGTGTAGTCCCCCTAGAGACACTGTGGAACTGGGAACCATTTCTCTGCCTTAAAGCCTGCATAAGTTTTCTACTTTCCTGTTCTTTTGTATTTTAAATTAGTCGGTCTCTCTGGAAACCATGCTCTGCCTTCTAGAGGAGGTATTGTGCTGGGTAGTGGAGATGGAGGTATTACGACAAAGCCTTGGGGTTCCAGTTGCTCACTGGTCCTTGTGTCCTGAGGGTTCTAAGAACACAGTTAACCCTTTTCCACATTGCCCCATTGATGGTGAGTGCATGTCTCCCAGAGATGCACCAGCCATTCTTAGGAGAATTACCTTCTGGTAATTATTTTGCTTTTCTGGCAGCAAAGTGCCTCATAATCGAGGGCCCTTTGCATTGGTGACATCCACCAATGGGCCCTGGGGAGCAGCCATCTGGACAGCAATAGCCTCTCTCCCGTTTGTTCTTCAGGGCCAGTCAGCAACTCGACTGTGTGAAGTGCTAACTGGGTTTCTCTCCATCAGGAAATGGGCCAAGAACTCATTTCCTGTCCCAAGGCAGCTGGTGACTAATCTGCATCCCCTTATTGCCAGGGTGGCTCTTGCTCCTGGGGTGACCTAAATGCTCAGAGTCGATCTGCCTGCTAATTCTCCGAGTTAGCAGTTCTCCCCGAGCAAGCACCAGCTAATCCATTTAAGCTCCTCTCCTTATTATAGGACTTTAGCTCATAGTGCAGATTAAGGGAGAGTGGATGACAAGGGAATCACCATCATGGTTAGAGTTGTCAGGGTAACATCAAGAGAACATCTTAAAGCTTAAAATGTGGGTACTAGGTCAGAGATTCAACTCAAATATAATGGGGGTTTCTGTCTTCTCCATTCTACTTGACTTTCTGTTGTGACACTGACCCTATTGATTGGTCTCTGCATGCTGCTGGTTCCCAAAGAAGACGCTTGCAGAGGGACCCAAGAGAAGGAGGAGGGGGATCCATTTCCTCTCGGCCATATTCACTTAAGGACTCTGAGAGCCACAGAACTCCTTAGGGTCATGCTCCAGCGTCCTAGCGCTTCTTAACCAACCGCAAATGTGGCAGAAACAAAATTCTCACCTGCAGGAAGTAGGCGAGAACCCTGCAGAGTTCTAAATGAATTTGCAGCAGGATGGAGTGTGCACATGGGGAGCCCAAACAGTATAGCCCAGACGGTAGAATACGCACAGCCACAGCGATAGAGACACATGGCCCTATTGCTCTTTCCTCAGAAGCCAGAGAGCCTCAAAACAGCATGAAGACAGTCAAGCTGGGACCCTAAGGACACCTGTGGGGTGACTCCTGGGCCACTGGCCCTGGCATCTTTGTTTTGCTTTCTCAGTACCCTGTTCTTTTAGGAGAGCATAGTTTACTCTCTCTGATCTTTTGCACCCACTGCTATCAAGTTGATGACTGGGAAACACCACCTGCAGTAACAGCACACATCACAGCGATGTCAAAGGAAGATGGCTCCTTTGGAGCCCATTCCCTAGGGTGGGATGCCTTGACCATCATTGATGAAGAGGGAGGAGCTTGGTCCTGTCTCAACTTGATGTGTGGACTTTGTTGACTCCCAGAAAGACTTTACTCCGCCTAATGGAGATGGAGGAGAAGTAGGTAGGGGGTTGGGTAGAAGTTGGTGGGGGGAGGGAACAAGAGAAGAGGGAGGGGAACTATGGCTGGTATTCCAAATGAATGAATGAACAAATAAATAAATAAATAAACAAATAAATCTGGGACTATCTTGGCTCCTTGGATAGCCATTATCTTCTTGTGTTCTTGTAACAGTCACAGGAAACATTCTAAGGTATATTAATTTAACATAGCAGTAGTTTTCACCAACCCAAAACCTGAGAACGCCTTCAGAATGCACTGGAGGCTTGTAGCCGAGACCTCCCCATCCAGCTAGACACTGCCTAGCTCGTGTTTCCACCACTGTATTTGGAAAGTGTCTTGATTCGGGAAATTTTTTGTTTTGTTATCATGGAATTGTTACCATGCTGGAATGGTATTTGGGGAAATCTGAACCTGTGTCCCTGGGCTATCGTCTCATATTTGACTTCAGAATAAACTGTATGGCTTTTCCCCCTTGGGGGAAAAAAAAACAAAAACAAAAGAAAAGAACCCTGAGGGGTGAACTGGCAAAGTGGCTTAGGGCTTAAAGGCACTTGCCGCTAACCCTGATAACTAAGTTTGATCTCTAGGACAGACATATGGTAGAAGGAGAGCACAAACTCTAGTGCCACCACACATGTCCCAAGGCTCCACAAATAAATAAATGCCTTTAATAACATCCCTAAGGAATGCTGCAGTTACTAAACTTGCATCTATGAACAAAATCCACAGAGGACTTCAAGTCAACTTGACCTCTGTTACTTAATGTATACACACAAGCATGTATAAGTTCATGCATATATACATTTATAGACAGACATCCATATCTGCATACACATTCATATAAATATGCAAATACATCTATACATACTCCTACATATACATAGCTATCCATGTATCCACATATCCACATTCACATACATGCATCCATATATAAATGCATATATGCCAAAAATACACATATGTATACCAATATGAATGCATACATATATACATATATATTTAGGTAGATATACATATATAGACACAAATATGTATGTGTACATTGAGCCTTTAATTTTGTTCTGCTTGTATTCATCCTTTGTCCACATTTAGTGAAGCATCGTGCTCTTTAATATTTAAGTGCTTGCTAATGCAGATGCTACTGCTTGGGTTTGAATAAATTTTTAAGAATTTAAAATTCACAAATTTAATTAATTGGCTTCCTTTACTGTTACTTTATTTCCATGGTAATGTTTTGCTAAAAGCAAATTTAGCTATGCAAATATATGCACCCTTTGTGTCTGGAAATTCCATTTAATTTTAATAAGTCACTTAGTAGACAAAAAGCAGATATTGTTGAATTAAAAAGATTATGACTAAAGGGTGAAACAGTCACTATCTCACCAGAGGAGTTTTTATTATTCAATTATTCAGGGATGAATTAAAATAAGAAGTGTAGTGAAAAAATTGAGTCGATCCATTCAAACCATAGAGGCTAGAGCCAGATCCATACAATCTGTCTCCTAAAAGACAAAAGGACACAGTGTGAGAAGCCATGCTAAACACAGGGGGAAATGGTCCAAACGAAGGGATGCTGGACAATTGTGGCATATAGTTAGTTGTTAATTCTAATTCCATAACATATCAATAATACAGTTTTGAAAATTCAAGTTTCTTTCAAAAGACCCTTATTTGATATTTTTTTATAAAGAAGAAAAAAAGAAATACTTAAAGAAAAAATTAAAAAAGGAAATACTTACAGAGTCCATAAACCAACCACGTACCCTAAAGTCTCCAAAACCCTGTACTCTAATGCTTTGCCCAACGTTTGCTGAGTTTTAAGTTTAAAAAAAGCTGCCAAGCCATTCAAGGCCACAGCAGGCTGATGCTGTAGCTATGATTTCCTATAACAGAACCATTGAAGCCAGCTGTTTGTAGGAGGCGTTGTCGAGGCAAAGGGCACAGTTGCCTCTGGGTTTGGGCAAAGCCAGCCATGCCCTGCCAGCGGGGTTAAGTGTTTCCTTTTGTACAGTCTCCATGTACTCCAGTTCCACGTCAGCACTCCAAATTGCTGGCTGCCCACACATCTCATTCTCCTTTCCTACATGTGGAAGAGATTCTGGAGCCTACATCCCTACTGGAGTTCTCAGAGCTTCAAAGAGCTGACTGGCATTCAAGCTTGGTTTCTCTAAGCAAACACAAGCATTGCGAAGTTTTGTGTTGTAGAAGTGACACTATTTTGCTGCTTTCTCTACTGTGAGCTTTCTTCGCTCGTCCACTGTATGCTGTGTTTTCAAAAGTGTTTTTTTTTCAAGTGTGAAGATAGAGTTTCTTTAGTTTTTCAGCAAGGCGTTTTCTTGACCAGCATTCAAGTTAGCATTAGCAGAGTTCTAAGGCATGGTGTATCCTTAGGTTAGCATCCACAGCAAAGATGGCTGCATTAGTACCACATCTCAAGGAAGAGTTGAGAAACAGGGCTTTCTACACAGGCTTTCTGAAAACACCAGCAGATGACTTCAATGTGCATGGTGTGTGGTGGTGATACCCAGTCCACTGCTGTCACTTTTAGGTTCATTTCCCAGCACTTGGCTTACTCCAGTTTGTCCACACTGTCCTGAGGTTTGAGCAAGCGCAAAGTCCTTCCCAGCAGTCCCAAGCCTCACTTAGCTCCAACAGTGTTTGCCTGGGAACTGCAACTACAGCAAGGATTTCCTGCTCCTCGTAGCTGTTCCAGAGGATAGGGTCAACCTACACCCTGGGGTTCCATAAAACCCAGGTTTCCAGTGGCTGGTTAGTCTCCACCTTTCCTTTCTTTGCGTAGTTTGCTGTTCTCAATTCTTCTAAGTGTTGCTGGCCTCTTCATCAGCTTTTCTCTATTGCTCCCTCCCCGCCCCCTCACTGCTCCTTTGAAACAAGCCCTTCTTGTTTCAAAGATACCCAAGTATACTTCATCTGAGTCTGGACTGTCTCCTATTCTTATGGTTACTGATGATATCAGACTGTCCTGGCTACTGTGTACCATCTGGTGTGAAGTGACAGGAGAAGCAGGGTTGCCCCAAGAGACCAGGTTGCACCTGGTCATACTCAGGCAGAGGGGCAGTGGTGTTGCTTGCTTTTGACTCTTTGCTCTTTTGGCTCTTTGGGGGCCCGCTACCCAGCTCTGAAATGAATACACACATAAGACTTTTTCTTACTTATGAATGCCCAGCCTTAGCTCTTAGTTCCATGCAGTCAGTCCCTGGCGACCTCAAGCAGTGCAAGCTACCCCAGGAGACACAGGTGATACAGTCCCATGTTGTACCTCCTTAAGTGCACATTCTCCTGGGAGTCAAGGGAGCATCTTTATCTTCCCTCATCTGTAGGAAAAGGACGCTGGCTGTCCCCACCCCCACCCCAAGAGCTACCCTTCCTGAAGTTGGAGCCCATGATTTTCTCAATTGGTGAGTCCCTGGTCTGCTGTCTATGGGATTCATCTGCCCTCCATCTTTCCTTCTTCATCTTATACTATTTTCTTAGGACCAAGTTGAGCCTCTTTCTTAGGAAGCCTCTGTAAAGACCCTTCTGGAAGTTTAGACAGTCCACTCCTACTTCCTGAGGCCCTAATCCTCAGGTTATTGTGTCTTCTGTGAGCGTGACCAATGACTCACCGTCTTGGACACTCTGGTCACACTGCAGTCCGGTGTCAGCTCTATGGCAGTGCTCAAATCCCCCAGATGCCTCCTAAGGCCACCAAATGCTGTCCTTTCAGAAAGCCGTCTATTGCTGAAGTCATATGTGAGTCAAATGATTAATAAAATTGTTTTTATCCAACTGTTACCACAGCAACAACTAATGTGCTGGTTAATCACATATCATCCAAATATTAGCAAAGATTTATTATCTATAACAATAACTTATCAGATGATCACATATTATCCAACTATTACCAAAAGTCATCATTCAAAGCAAGTGTTATAGGGATTTTAGATGTAATAATGATTTATACAATGTGATACAACTTAGAATATTGGCTAACATAAAGTATAACACTATATGTATAATATATTAAAGATGTCCGTATATTTACTACAACACAGAAATGAATTATTATATAGTAAATTATATGCTATATGTAATACATAAAGGATGTGGTAGAAAATAGCTATTGCATATGATATGATATAAATACTTCATATATTTTGTAGTTTAATTATGTAGCTGCTGACCTGTTTCTGTGGGCCACTGGCTGTTGTCTAAAATGATCACTATAGCAATTTTCAGACAGTCATAAATGGGATGGATTAGACAGCCTCTTGCACTTCGGACACAGCATTGGTGGCAGTCTGAACCCCTCTCTTCCTGTGCCTCTATTCTTCCTTTCTGTTAGGTTTATCTCACAGACATATTATACAGTAAAGCCTAGAATACTACCATTACCTTGGCAATGCCTTTGAAAAATACAATCCTAGATAAGAACCTTCACAATGCAGTTTCTAAGTGCTTATCCTTCAATATTACTCACAGTTATACATTGAGCCAGTGTTAACTTTTTTTTATTGAAAAATATCTTGTTATAATGGTTTCTCGGGGAAAAGATTCAGCCCATAGCCATCCATTTTCAATTGCTAGAGTTCCTGAAGTCCTTTTTATAATAGAACATTTCCCTCTCTGTGTTTTTTTATATTCTATTTATTTTAACAGAAGTAAAACAAAGTGGAGATTTACCCTCTATTGTCTTTACCTTGTTATCTGGTGGCCCGCATCACCTTCATCTCTTGTGAGGTATTGCTCTCACTCCATTTGTTTTGGGTGAAGTAGCTAAATGCTGAGGTCTGATGGAATGGGTATCCTCTGTATTTCAGGGGTGTCTGGGGTGTCAACACACACCTGCTGACCATCTGGTCTGTGAGGCACCAGAGCCCACAGTTGTTCGAGTCCATCTACTTTCTTAGCCATACAGGAGCACCGTGTGTCTTTTGCAGAGACCAGTGGATTAGTCACGCTTTTCTTTAATGGGGACAGCTAGGGAGGAAGGATTCACTTGGGGTCATGGTTTCAGAGGAGACATTCATTCCTGCTGTAGAAGGCAGAGCTGCGGAAGCTGTTCAGTGTATGGGGTCAGAGCTTGTCTCAAAGCGGCCAGAAATGTACTGGCCCAAGCTGCTGTATGGAAACATGGGTAAGACATGGGAGTAGCTTATATTTAGGACAATTGATTAAAGCCAACTGGTCTACCAGGTCTTCTTTGTAGAAAAGACCTGCACCCTGATGTAATCTCCTGATGATTGAGTACTTGATCGAAGCCCAGATAGTTTTCAGACAACCTCACCTCCCATAAAAAACTGGAAGCTGCCTGGCCTTTGCCTCACCACAGGCTTTCTTTGTTCCTGGTAGAAAGGGCCACACTGGGAGTCAGGCTACTTCAGCTCCTGAAGCCACAGGCTGCAGTCTGTACCCAGAGTTGTGCGTTCTACTCCTGTTCCTCCCTCTTCTCCACCACCTCATATGCATTCCCACCTACCTACAGAAGCAAGGAGATGTGAAGTTTGGGATGGATACACAGGAAGGAAGTGATGGTGAAAATGTTGGTATCAGTGCTCAATAAACAGTGCCTCAGCATGTCTTAGGGGTTTCTATTGCTCCAAAGAAGCACCATGACCAAAGAGCAAGGTGAGGAGGAGAGGGTTTATTTGTCTTCCACTTCCATATCCCTGTTCATCACCAAAGGAAAACAGGACAGACAGGAACTCAAACAGGGTAGGAACCCAGAGGCAGGAGCTGATGCAGAGGTCATAGAGGAGTGGTGCTTACTGACTTGTTCCTAATGGTTTTCTCAGACTGCTTTCTAATAGAAGCCAGGACCACCAGTCCATGAATGGCACCACCCACAATGGGCTTGCCTCTTTCCCATCATTCATTAATTAAGAAAATGCCTTACAGACTTGCCTACAGCCTGATTTCATGGAGGCATTTTCTAATTGAGGTTCTCTCCTCTCAGATGAGTCCCGCTTATGTCAAATTTGTATAAAACTGTTGTGGGATAATGTTTTTGTATCCTGTAAAGATTTGTCACTCAAATTGGTTTAATAAAATACTGTTGGCCAGTAGCCAGGCAGGAAGTATAAGTGGTGCAATCAGACCAGGAGAATTCTGGGAAGAGGAAAGTCTCAGTCTACAATAGCCACCCAGATGCAGAGGAAGCAAGACAAAAATGCTGCAGTGTGAAAAGGTACCAAGCCACATGGCTGATCATAGATAAGAATTATGGGTTAATTTAAGTTGTAAGAGATAATTAATAATAAGCCTAAGCTAATAGACCAAACAGTTTATAATTAATATAAACCTCTATGTGTTTCTTGGGACTGAGTGGCTGTGGGAGTAGGTGGGACAGAAACTTCTGTCTCCATAAAATTTTCCAGTATAGTGTGTTTGCTCCACTTTTCTCATGACCTAGGACCAGCAGGCTCACAACTTGATGTTGTGCCAGTGACAGTGTGGATCCCAGACATGGGAGCTCAAGGGCAGCTAGAGAGGCACAATATATCCCTCTCTACAGAATGCACTGGGCCTGTGATCATCTAAGTATCTCTAGACCACAGAGGAAAGATTCATCTCTGGGAGATCAGACCATGTCCATGTCTGTCCTCTAGCTAATGAGAGAAGGCATCATGCCAATCAGTCACTCCCTCTGGGCTCCATACTCCCCATCCTTAAACCGCCTCTTCCTGTAAAGCTCACAGGTTCCACAGAATCCAGCGTCCATCCAGGAGGGGCACAGAGTAACTGGGAGAGAAAGGATGGCCACTCACTGCGACTGTTGTGTGGCTTAGCTCTCCACAGCTTTCACAACCACTAGACATCCTTGCTGCATCTTCATCCATGGTGCCCCAACCCTGTAGTTCTGTCCTGTCTTGGACATCTCCTGAGTTCTGGGAAGGCACACAGGAAGGAGGCAGGTATAAGGCTCTGCTGTCTGACTTAAAAGAAAAGTGACTTTGAAAATACTCTTGTCTTTTTCTTCAATTCTTATTTTTTTTTCTAAATAATTTCTGGAGAAAAACTTCAGAACTTAAATGTTTCACGAGGGAGTTTTGAAAGAAACAGAATATGTTGTTGTAAAACAATTTTTCAAGTTTCTATTCTCCTGTGACAGAAGAAACACTGTTAAGGGTAAAGAAAACGATGGCTCTGACAAATTCAAACTATTCAAGTTCTTTAGTAGAACAATCCTCCCTTTACCATGGGGGTGCTGCAAGTCATGCCTCTGCCCTTCCTGTAGGGGGGGTCAATGTGATCAATTAGGTGGGAGGGGGCAAGAAATCTTTGCTCTACAAGGCTTGAGCTCAGCTCAACTGGACTTAGTGGTGTTTCCTCTCACTGCTATGACTTAGTGTTGGCCCGTGAGTTCTATTGCAGTAGATGCCCACCTGGTCAAAGCAAGCCCTTCAACTAACATCCCAGTGTTCAATCAAGGAGGACCAAGGTGACAGTGTTTGCATTGGGTTAGGAGGTTGTAACTCAGCAATTAGATTTAGTCTGTGTGATAGAAAACAAAGATACTGAGTCTGGAATGATTCAAGAATAAAGCATTTTGAAATCAATGCCAATTGCATCTTTGCCAAAGAATGTTAATGACACCATTGAAAGTTTTTGACCAATGTCTTTAATTTCATATCCTCTCTACACCTTATCTTATTAGTATTGATATTTCTTGATTTTTAATGTAAAATTTCCCGTGGATAGATTTACTTCTGTGCTGGATTTCGAGTCTGTCTGTTGGCATGTGTGCTGTTGGTTATAGCCAGTCTTTTCAGTCTTACCTCCTAGGACATAAATGACATCAGTAGTTCACGGTCAAAGTCATGCATGAATCTGCAGTCAAACCTCGAGTGTCTTTTTCTCTTTGGTTTTGCTTTCTTCTGTCTGTGACTACTTCACAGGTTCATCTTAACCATGAAACCAGTGAAAACGGAACAAAAAGAAGGCTGTGATGACATTCAGTTACCCATTTGAACCCAGTCTCTGACCTGCACCCAGCCTGACCTGGGATTATGGTTTGTTTTTCCAGTTGAGTAGAATTAAAGGTCTACCCAATGAAAGAAGCTTAGCAGCTCACATTTCTAAAAACTGACTTAAGGTGACTCTGTGGCCTGCAGGAGGGAAGCGTTGCCTCCTGCAAACAGATCTCTGGTGTCCCTTCAATGCTGGCCACACACTGGCTCAAGGCAACCTCTCCCCAATGTCCCTCACTGTAGAGAGCTTTTCCAGGTGGAGGACTCTCTAATGAGAGGATCTCTGGGTATTCCTTGTGCCGCCAGCTTGTTTTTCCCATTGTAGCCGGTTTCACTGACTGTCCCACCCTGTGCTTCAGTCTCCCAAAGAAGCAGACGGGCTTTGTCTGGGCTTTCTCAATAGCACTGCAGTGGATTTCCCCAGGCAACTATTTTGTAGACATGTTTGGTCACTTTGTCTTGTTTAACAAATGAGAGAACAAAAGTGTTCATTCCAAAGGTATGTGCTTACAGAAATACCATCTAAATGCACGCTGTCCCTTCTGATCTTGGAACCTGAACGGAATTAGACCTGGTTAGTACTTTGATGGAAGATCACTTGGGAATACCAAGTTCTGTAGGCTTAAAAAGAAATTGCCAGAAGGTTCTGCATGGGTTTGTAGGATTGCCCTACTCTTAACAGCAATATCTAAGGTTTTCAGTCAATTTCACACCCTATCAGCAGGAAGGCGGCTCGTCTCTGCTATCTGCATTAATTTATCAATGAGGAATTAGGGATACCGTTTATGGATTTGTGCTACTTTTCCTTTAAGTCTTCCTACTCCACAGTTTCAGAGGGGTGTGTGTGTGTGTATTTGTGTGTGTGTGCGCGCGCACATTTACATGTTTCCTTCTAGAAGCTTGGTTGCATGAATTTGCTGCTTGGATTCACAATCTATCTCCAACTGTTAATTTTTAGTAAAATAGCACAACATATATGGATAGATAGATATAGATGGGTAGGTAGATATAAGATAGATGGATAGATGAATAGATATGTAGGTAGGTAGGTAGGTAGATAGATAGATAGATAGATAGATAGATAGATAGATAGGGAGAAGATAGTGAGAATAGTTGGATTTTAAGAAAGATAAGTAGCTGGAGGTGGAAGCCTATGAGTTTGAGGGAGTTTAGGGTAGAGGAGGAGGTGAGAATGGCTAGGATGCTAGCATGGGCTTTGAAATGTGTAACAGGTGCTTATGATATACCGAGGGATCCTCAGGGCTAGCATGAGATTTGGTATGCTAATAGGAGCCACAGGTAGCCATAGTTCCCTTCTATCAGAGGTAAGAGAAATGACTCCTTTTGGTAGTAGACAGGAACCAGCTTCACAAGTTCCCAAGGAATGCTGGCTTTTATCTAACCACCAGAAAGTCTCCTATAGCCCCTTCCATGCAGTTCACTCTTTCCAAGTGACTAGAAACTTCTCAGTTTGTCTCCTCTGAAAGTGACTCTCAGCTGTTGTTACTGCTTTCTGGGTGGAGGGGCCTGGGGGATCTGTTTGGTTTCAGGGAATTCCTGGAGCTCTTTTGAGTTGTTTATTTTCTGTTTTAAGGTGCTTTCCTGGGAGATGAAATATTTCATTAGGAATAAAGTATTAAGTAACACTATGCCTAAACCTCTATCTAAGGTAATACAAATAACCTGTACCCACATTATGTGTAAATTGCCTCTACCTAAGGTGTGTATGACCTATTCACATCTCAGGGATTAGCTACCCACTCAGGGGTATATAGAAAGTACCCACTATCATGCTATGTAGAGCCTATCCATTTCCATGTATGTAGCCATAGTTTAGATGAATAGGCCCAAGCAAACACAGGAATGCAAAAACAACACACCAAGAAATGGCTCAAGTTGGCATGAAAACCCAGGATAGAGAGGATGCTATCCACAGTCACAGGAAGAGATGGGATGTGGAGTAATGACAGGATGGACAGCGGCAGATTTCTCATCAGAAGAAAGTGTGAGATGGCTGTGGACACAGCGAGAATCTCTGCATATGTGGTACCTCTTCCCTGTGTTCCCTATGACACCCAGGGTGACCACTGTAGAACAGTCAGTGACGCTGACCTAGCAAGGACCCTGCGCTGCCAGGAAACTGATGAAAGCGCTGGAAATAGACTCCCTAACACACGAGCCTTGCACAAGAAAAAGCTGAACCATGGTGGCAAATGTTTTGAGGAAGTGAGGTGGGATTAAGATGAAAGATAGTCCTGAAATATTCAACTGTTAAGATTCTGTACTTTTCCCTTCTCAGTGACGTGAATGCCAAAAGACCTATGTAATCATTCTAATTAGCTTTCATGTATATTCACATTTCACGTATAATGGGATTTTGATCAGTTCAAAACTCCACAGTTGAGGGAGCACAGCTCAGTGAGAGGGAGGATAGCTCAGTGAAGCTCTTGCCTAACTTAGCAAATGCTGGTTCCCATCCTCAGCACCCACAATAAACAAAACAACCCACGCTGTCAGACCGTGCATCACTGCATGTGTGAAGTAAATGGAACGGATGCATGAAAACAGGCACTTTAAGACACACAAACTGAAACAAGCAGATGATAAGTGATCAGGACTAGCTATGATGTGGGAGGTGTTGGCATTGGTGCTGATATAAGTCATGTGACCAGCAGCTCCCAAACAAGAGAGTGTGTGCTGGGAACGGGGCGGAGAAGCCGCCCTTCCGCAAGATACCATGTGCAAAAGGCCCCAACCTAAGCTGCATATTATTGCAGTGTGGTTTAAGCCTATGAAATATATGCTTCCAAAGAGGAGCCTGTCATAAACTAGAGAAGACAGACAGAGAAAAATGAGAGAAGTTGAAGAAAGACTTCTTATCTATCATCTGTCTTCCTCTCCCAACTTCTGGAATGATCTGGAAACACCCCCACATGATCCAGTACACTTCTCTTTGCTAATTCAAACTTTATTTCGAGGAACATTTGTTATTGATTGTATGTGTGTGTGTGTGAGAGTGTGTATGTGTAAGTGTGTGGTGTGTGTGTGTATGAGTGTGTGGTGTGTGTGTGTGAGTGTGTGTGGTGTGTGTGTGTGAGGGAGTGTGAGTGTGTGTGTGTGTATGTGTGTGTGTGTGTGTGCATAGAAAAGCTGAAAGTAGACTTTCAAACTTGGAACAAAGAACTCTGTCAGCGGAAGACTCTCATGAGTCTTTACAGCACCGGGAAGCTGGAAGAGCAGGACCCAGATCCAGTTAAAATGTAACTCCTGAGAGAGGGTGTGAAGAGTTCCGGGAAAACTGCTCCGCAGTGGAGCCCCCTTCTGTCCACGTGGCTGGGTCACTGTCTCAGCTTAGACTAGCAGGATCTGGGGATTCGGAGAAGACACCAGCAGGGTTCTGGGAGGCAGCGCAGCCTGGCGGTCAGGCAGGGTAACTGCTTTCAGAACCCCAGTGTGAGTACACAGGGGACCAGCTCCCACACAGGCAGCTCAGATCTGTATGGGAATCAACTGGAAAATGCCATTCATGGTTAGACACCCTTTCTTATTTAGCTTCTGCTATTTTTTTTTAACCAGTGACACATGCCACTCACTTCCCTTTTTTGGTCTCCATCATAAAACAAAAATTCTGGAGAATCTACCTCCGTGAGCAGAAACTTTGTAAGTGCATGTTACTGTCCTCAATTTGTCAAATAATAATACCCAACAAGCTCAACATCTGGGCCCTGGGGGAATGACATCAGTGCACCCACAGGAAAAGGGACGAGGCTTGTGGGGGATCCATGTCTCCCATTGCAGGTCTTCTATATTCTTTCTTTCTTTCTTTCTTTCTTTCTTTCTTTATTTATTTATTTATTTATTTATTTATTTATTTGGTTCTTCGAGATAAGGTTTCTCTGTAGCTTTGGTGCCCGTCCCGGAACTAGCTCTTGTAGACCAGGCTGGCCTCGAACTCCCAGAGATCCACCTACCTCTGCCTCCCGAGTGCTGGGATTAAAGGTGTGCGCCACCACTGCCCGGTGGTCTTCTATATTCTTGTCCACACTGTCTTCCCTCGACACCTACAAGTGATTGCAGCAGTGTTTCAATGCCTCTCTCCGGACTGTGTATTCATCATGAGGTCATGCCTCATGAACTTTTCTGTAACTAGAGGTGGAGTTTCCTAACTTCCTGGTCTCAAAAACACACACAGAAGCTTATGTTAATTCCAAATGCTCGGTCTATAACTCAGACTTATCTTTTACAACTTAACCCATTTCTCTTAGTCTATATTTTACCACATGGCTCATGTCTTTACCTATTCTCTAGCAGGTTTGTTTCTCTGTTGACTACCTTGCATCTCTCTGACTTTGCCCTTCTTCCTCTTTGTATTTTCAATTTGGCTTTCCTGCCTGGGCTTACTCTGCCTTGCTATAGGCCAAAGCAGTTTTTTCTTTTTTTAATTAACCCATGAGAGTAAAACATCTTCCCGGTGTACTGAAGGATTATCTCACAACACTTCCCAAGGAATGTGGCTTCCATCAACAAAGCATCTTGCACACATTCGTGAACAGTACACAAACCTGTCCTGATTCCCCTGCCTGAACAGAATTCTCTGAACGTGAACTTGGAGTACTGTATCTCCAGCCGTGAGTTGCTATGCCAGTGAAGACTACCAGCCCTGGAAAAGGCATCCTACGGAGAAATCTCAGCAGTGGGTTGTTGAACTCTACAGTGTTTTTTTTTTTTTTTTTTTTTTTTTTTTTTTTTACAACTCCGATACTGTTTTATGTTTGCTTGCTTTTTGTCAGGTGCTGTTCTGGTTTACATTTTCACTAGCAGTGTGTGGGTCTCTTACATCTCCACACCCACAGCACCCTTTAACAAAGGGTTGGGCCTTTTCATTACAACCAATCCACATGAACTCCCTCGTCTTAGCGGGAGGCCAGGCAGTGCTCGGCCAGTCTGTGGCAGGCTCCATCAGAGACAACAGGATAGTTCCCTTGGGTCTTCGTGAAGGCAACTTAAGCATGTTGGCTTAAATGCAAGTGATTTCTCATCTGCAGATACAAGGGACATGTAGAGTTTCAAGTGGGAACACAGTGGTTAGTAAAATCAGTAGAAATTCAATAATAAAATTGATTGCAGAGAGTGTCAGTAATATAGTCCATTGACATGGGAGTTATCACACTGAAGTGAGGACCACTTCCATGTTACCAGCAAGTAGTTACAGGGCTTTGGTGCACATCCCATGTTTTTTCCCCAGTTATCAGTTTCAACTAGTGGCTTAACAAATGAGGCAGGCAAGATGGAGAGGGATGTGAGGAACAGAGCAAGGCACTTAGGACTGATGACATTGTGTGCCGGGAATGCCCCTTGAATCCCAAGCCTCTTTTGCAGTCCAAAGCTGTTCCGAAAATGAGCAGGTGATCACCTCCTTGGTTAGCGTAATGCACAGACATGTGGGCTGCTGCCGTAGCTAAGGACCCGAAATGGAACTCTGGAGAGCAATTTCCCCACCAGCATCATTTCTGTTTCCAAAGTGGCCTTCCTCGGCTAATAGTTACTTCATAAATGAATAAACAGTCATTCCTCTCCTATCTAATTCTAAATACCCGTGCAATATTCTAGGTAGTGCAGAACGTGGTATATGTGGCAGGTGCATTTTAAATGTAAACGATACAGTCATTTAACTGCAAACCACATGTACACAAACAAAATTGGCAACAGAATGGAAAGTCAGTATTGATTCAATGATCATATTTGTTTTTCTTTTAATTTTCTAAGGGCCTTGAATATCAAAGAAAGGTTTGGCTATGTGCAGCTACACTCAAGTGTACTGTAGAGTGTAGAGTGGTCACTATATGAATCAGGGGTCATATTCACAGAAGCAAGATTGGACTGACTTTCATTAACGCCATATCCAGACATACAAGGAAACATCAACCACTCTTAGTGCATTTCTTTAACTATTGATGATGATGATGATGATGATGACGATGACGAATATGACAGCTTTGGTTGGTTCTGGAAAGGAAGCTTCAGAACAGTCAGTTAAGTAGGAGAAAGGACCTTGAAACTGTGATCATGTCTTAAGGTGGGAAGGAGAATATTAGGCAGAAAATGGTCCAGTACGTGGGAGAGACTAAATAAGATAGGGCTTGTCTTGTTTCTATTGCCAGAGTAAAGCGTCATGCCCCAAAGAAAAGCAACTTGGGAAAGAAAGGGTTTATTTTAGTTTATAATGCTGGGGTCACACTCTAACTCTGAGGGAGTTCAGGGTGGACTCTTGGGGCAGGAACCTGGAAGCAGAAACCAAAACAGAGACCAAAGACCATGGAGGAACACTGTTCACTGGCTTGCTCCTCACGGCTTGCTCAGTTTGTTTTCTGATTCATCCTCGGACCACCTGCCCAAGGCTAAAACCTTCCACAATAGGCTAGAAGCTTCTATACCAATCATGAACTAAAACGAACAAACAAAAACCCCAAACAATTCCCCACAGACTTGCCCATGGCAGTTTGGTGGGGGCATTTTCTTAATTTCAAGTGGCTCTAGCTTGTATCAAGTCAACACAAGTAACCAGAAACAGATATTAAAGCAGTGGAAAGGTTCTTAACCTTTCTAATGCTGCGACCTCTTAATACATTTCCTCATGCTGTGATGACCCACAACCATAAAATCATTTTCCTTGCTACTTCATAACTGTAGTTTTGTCACTGTTATGAATTTTTGGAGCTAGAGGTTTACCAAAGGGGTTGCAACCCACAAACCACTGTCTTGAAGGGAAAGAGAGGCTTCATTTGAAGATACAGAGAAGTGGTTTATCAAGAGTGAGACAGGAGAGATGGGGAGAGGAAGACAGATGAGAGGCGCAGCAGGGAGAGAGGTGAATCTTTCTTGAGGGAATTCCTAGGGGCACTCTCAGAAAATATCAGACTTTTATAGGTTTTTGGGCTGGTAAGACATTTTGCATCACATGACTTAATTCAATATAGCATCCCTGAAAGACAGCATGGTTATCTGTATGATAACCAGGAGAAACTGGTTATCATGAGAACTGTCAACTTACAGCCCAGACTGCTTCTTAACTTTCTGACCCACAGAGCTACCATAAGGGTGGAGGTGACCCAATCTCTTCAGACTGAGGGTTCCAGCCCTTTGATAGTAGCCTCAGTTGTAAAAGGGGCAGGGCCACATTCCTACAAACATCCCATCCCATTTCTTTAAGAAACATATGCCTTCTCTAGTGAAAATTTTAATCTACCTGCTACAAACATAAAGTAAAATTCTTTAAAGAAATAGTTAATGTTTACGTAATCTGCTCATTAGTTTTGAATTGACCCATGGGGGAAAAAAACCATAAGTCCTGAATTCCAGATCCAGAGCTCATCAAAAACAGTATCTGGGTAATTTTTACAGTTGTGGAAAGCCCTGAGCAGTTGTTGGGATAAAACAGTTGAGGGGATTCCATTTATTGGATTTAAATGTATATGTAAGTCAGTGCTAATGAAAAGCCAAAGGGGCTCGGCTTCCTGCAGCCCTTATGATAGCTTAGCGGATCTACTCCCCGTTCTAAGTCAGGCCTCTAGGTAATGGAAATTTACAAAGAGCAGCTGGTCCTAACTTGTCTGCGCTCTTTCAGTAGCCCTGGTAAAATATGGACCTGTGGTGAAGTGCAGATGGAATCTGTGTGAAGATCTTGTTGTCCTTATTTTCCCAATTTCTGTTTCCACAAACAACAACGACAACCACATCTAGGGTTGATGACATTGCAGAAGTCAACACACCTCCATCTTTTTTTTTTTTTTTTTTTTTTTAAGATTTATTTATTATGTGTACAGCATTCCTTCCATGTGTGCCCGCAGGCCAGAACGGTCTCATTATAGATGGCTGTTAGCCACCATGTGGTTGCCGGGAATTGAACTCAGGACCTCTGGAAGAGCAGCCAGTGCTCTTAACCACTGAGCCATTTCTCCAGCCCCCCCACACCTCCATCTTATAGGTTAAATACTTCCAGGAATAACACAGGCAACGGGGAGTTCTGAGCTTCCAGGGAAGGGTTGGATACCAGAGACTGACAAGCCAGGGTGTGTGACAGCCTACACACCTGTGCAGTAGTATTGGGGTATTTGAGTGACTCCCCACAGCTGTGCAGCAGTCAGTTCTTGCATGTTTTTGTGGATCAGGCACTTTTCTGGAGTTTGGGACAATGAGTAAACAAGCCATTGAGAAATGTAAACGTGAGTGATCAAAACAATAAACCATCTCTGTAATAATGCGTGTTATTCAGCATAGAATATGAATGAGCTATGAGAGCAATAAATAAAGTCAAGGGGTGTCAGGGTACAGATGAAGCAGGGGCCCTGGTGGGACTGGGGTGTTCTAAAGCCAAGCAAAGATGGCAGTGATTATTCCTTCCCAGAACACAGGACTGAAGTTTCTAAGAGAGACAGTCATTGAGGCCCAAAACACAAGGCTGGCGTCTTCTACGAAAAAGACAGTGCCTCTAAGCGGGGAGGAAGAGCAGCCCCAGGAACCAAGATTGCCTTTGAGTGCCCAGGGAACCACCCAGGTAGTCCCTTCATCATGTAAAGCCCTCCAGACTGTGTGACTCGGGAGACTGTGGAGGGTTGGATTGAAGTTTCTGGGCAGGCTGCAGTGCTCAGAAGGGAAAGTGAGACTAGACAGAGTGGGGGTGGGGTTAGGTGCCTGGAGAGGCAGCCCAGGCAGAAGATGTGGAGGAAGTGATCTGGATGGAATGTGAAGAAGGGACTCCATTCAGGCTAGAGGACTCTGATGTGGTCCATACATGGTGGTGAAGAACAGAGGTCCTTGCTATGGTACCCCCATCAGCGTTCAGATTAAAAAGGTTGCTGATCACTGGATGGCTGGGGAATGGCCTGGGGCCTCAGCAGGTGTTTTTCCTCTTCTGCTGAGGTCAAGCCTGCAGGCATCTAGGCCTGGGCAAGTCACAAGCTGGGCTTCTCACAGCTGCTCTGGCACTGTTGGGAGAGGATGCTCATGATAGCAGAGGCGGTGGCATGCACTAATTCTACATTGTTACTGAAATGCAGGAAGGAAGGAACAGAGATGGAGGGAGAAGGGCAGGAAGGGATGGAGGGAGAGAAGAAAGGAAAAAAGAGGGGGAAGGCAGGAAAGAAGGAGAGAGGGAGGAAGAAAGGGAAGGAAAAGAAGGGAGGGAAAGGGGAAGGAAGGAGGAAGAGAGGGAGAGGAGGGAAGCAAAGAAGGGGAGGAGGAAGTCAGGAAGGAAGGAAAGATGGAAAAGGGGAACGGGGAGGGAGGGTAGAGAAGAGGAAAGGGAGAAGGTGTTGAGGAAATCTGGAAAATTAGAACATGGCTGTGAGGTAGTTGAGCAGAACCTTTGTCTTTTTCTTTATTTATGTTTTTATATACTCCTCCCATAACTTGTAATAAAACCCACTGATTAGAAAGATCATGAAGACCATGCACAGAAATTCTCCTCTCCTTTAGAAATGTAGTTAGTTCCTGGGATATCACATGATCCTTATTTGTTTGGTCAAAGGTTCTAAGTTGTTTTCCTTTTTTTTTTTTTTTTTTTTTTTGGTTTTTCAAGACAGGGTTCTTTTGTAGCTTTGGAGCCTGTCCTGGAACTAGCTCTTGTAGACCAGGCTGGCCTTGAACTCACAGAGATCTGCCTCCCGAGTACTGGGATTAAAGGCGTGTACCACCACCACCTGGCTTTGTTTTCCTCTTAAGATGGGAGACACTCATATCTGCGGCAGCCTTATTTACAATAGCCAAGTTAGAGAAATGGCCTAGCTGTGCATCAGCAAATGATGGGAAAAGACATTGTAGAATACAGATGCAGTAGAATATGTTTATCCGTGAAAAGAGAGGGCTCCGTGGCCCACGATACAACATGATGAACCCTGAAGGCATCTGTTGAACATGACGACGATAATGGTGTCTTGTGTCGCACAGCGATGTGAACAGATTTAGCAACACCCAACTATATGTGTAGAAATGCCTCCCATGGTTGACTTTGGTTGTTTTTTAGCCACAATTTTAATAATGAGAAGAATTCCTTTGCATCTATTTGAGTAGGCAGAAAGAGGACTGATTTGAGTGGTGGCCCCGGGATACATACAGCAGATCTAGGACAGGAACGTAAGTTTCAGATGCCTCAGACACTTCACAACTTGTAGCGACTCAGGGCAGAAAACCATATGAAGGTAACACAGAACAATTTAAATTATTTTTACTATAATATTAGTGCATTTCTCAAGCCAAATGATCATGAAAAACTTTCTTGATTAGGGAAAGGAAGAAAAAATGCTGTTAGTATTACTAATGCTGCTTGCTGACTTACTGTCCACCTGACAAGATAGCCCGTGTTGTCCTGGCACTTCACATGTGCTTATGACTTTTGTACCTTGTCAGAAAATACTCTGCGTTCTGAAGTGACGCACGAATGCATGTCAGAACCCACTCAGACTTGGGGTTGTGTGAATCATGATCCTCTTAGCTTCTTTTAAAATAGTTATGTGTTTACATAAACCCAAATTCACAACTGTCAAAAGTAAGCTCTTAAAATTTGGTCTGATATGAATAGTCACATATCTTACGAATAGCGCCATCATCAAGAATTCTGCTTTGGAAATAGCCTAAATGTTATTGCAATTGGTGTATATTTAAATATAAGTATATTTATAAATATATTTCTAATTTATTTAAATTTATAAATATAAATATAAAATATTTCACATGTTAAGCACCTTTATTTATATAGGGAATTAAATTTGCATATGGAGGATTGATTTAATTTTTATAGGGGAAAAGATTCATGATAATTTTTTCTCAGATCTTAGAAGTTTACTTTGGTACCTCAGTTTTCAGCTCATGTGTGAACTCGGATAAGCTTCTGCCTAGGGTCCCTACATTTTCTCAATCACTAAATGACATTCCTCCATATTCCTAGAGAATTACACTGTTTCTTCTGATGACTAAATAACACTCTGGATTTGTTTTGACTAGTGTGTATCGGCTCCGCTTTCCTCTCCCAGTCTACTTGAACCTACATGAATGTGCAGTTGAATTCTGTCTTTGTAATGAACCAGTAAGTTAGCTCTTTCTCACTTAATGTAGCTTTGGTCAAAATGGCCGCAGGAGGATAAAACCTGTCACTGGACTGCTTTCATGTTACGGAACACGTAATGCTTCTTTTTTCTTCCTTCATCCTCTTATAATTTAGTGTGTTTTTATTTATTCATATGTTCTATTTACTTATTTATATACTTGCCCCATTAATCTTTGATTAAATGTTCATCCATATAAAATGGTGTTTATACATTTTCATGACAAATATCCCAAGCTCCTTCAGTATTCTGCTTGTAAAACACACTATCCTTCATATTGAGAAATTAAAACAGATTTGCCACATCCAGGAAATTATACTCAAAGCTTGGCCTTTAGTGGACAGAATCATAGAATTGCATCTTTTGGCAAGGCAATATAATTTTATGAATAAAAATTGAATTAAGCATTTTACTTTGCTTAAGGATAGCTTCTGCTGGGGGATCTTCAATCACAATGTGAACACCGAGTTTGCATTTGTGTTAATTAAATAAAATTCACCTTGGGTCAGGAGGCTGCATCAGCTTCTAGTTGACAGAAAGTAATCATAGAGAACCAGAAGACATCCAAGAGAGATAGAGAGACACAGGAAGTAGTAGGGTGGGGTTAGAGATGTACAGAAAGCAGTAGGAAGTAGTTCAGTGGTACTTAGAGTGGCACAGCTTTTTGTTGTTTGGCCAATCAGAAGCATGGGTCTTCTGTGGCCCCCAGCAAGGAGAAAGGGTTAATCTATTTGCTACCCAGCCTCTCTGAGCTTGCAGGTTTTCACCCTAAGCTTTGAATCTCAAGTCTTATTCATAATTAGAATAGAGATTTAGTTAAGGCTGCCTTTAGCGGTAGCGACAGAGCTGGTGCCTGCAGGAGCAGAATCCTCATCAGACGGCAGCCTGACTGGTCAGGCTGCTGATAGATTAGCAGGCAGGTAAACAAGAGAGTTGCAATAGCAGGCTGAGACAGCCGCCGATTAAGAAGACTCCCTTTTTCTCTTTCTCTTTCTCTTTCTCTTTCTCTTTCTTTCTCTTTCTCTGCCTTCTTTGAAGTTGAAGATGAAGCTCACATCAGCTTCTTGATATCGGTAGGGATGAGAGACCTGTCTTGCCATTAAGATAGAACCACAGCTGCAGAGTGAATACCCCTGAGTGCACACGTGACTCTCTTTTTGCCTTGGTAACCACATGCAGCAGTTCTCACCTCTGCACCTCAGTGCCGCGGAGGAGAGCAGCTCATTCTTGTGAAGAAATAGGGGATGATGCCATTTGATATTCACATCTAAAAAAAGATTCTCCAATACAGAGATGATGGAATAAAGCAGAAAGTGAAAGAAGAGGACTGTGATAGCTCACCTTAGAGTCCTCCAGGGATGTGGGGTGATGGAAAGATGTGGGGTGATGGGAGAATGCGGGATGATGGGAGGATGAGGGGTGATGGGAAGGTACAGGATGATGGGAGGCTGCAGGGTGATGGGAGGATGTGGGATGATGGGAAGACGTGGGGTGATGGAAGGATGCAGCCTGATGGGAGGAGGCAGAGTAATGGGAGGAGGTGGGGTGATGGAAGGATGCAGGGTCAGAGTGCTCTGTGATTTCCTATGTTCATTCTTTCCTGGCTTTGCCTGGTATTTGTGTTTGTTAAGTTCTGATGATAATGACCATATAAGTAAGGAAAATGGGTTATTATAGAAAACACTTGCCTGGGGCTGCCCGGCTCTCTGGAGGAATGTGCTTGTCTACATTTCATTTTATGTACAGAGACCACGACAAAGCTGGGAAAGGCTAGTGTGACCCCAGAGAACGCAGACCAGTGAGTGGCTGTGAGTTATTATGGCTACCCCGAGAACTTTGAACCTTGGTAATGAAGTTTGCCTCTACATGAACCATATAAAACATGACCCTCGTTACTCCTTTCTCCCCTCATGGAAGAGAGTGCCCTCCCCTCTGTCCCAGAAGAAACATAAATCTTTCGAGACATGAATGAATTCACACAACAGTTTTCATCTAAAACGACAGTGATTTTCTCTTAAGAGGCATTGTCCTCAGGTAAGGTGCACACCTTGGGACACGATATTGTCCTAAGTATTCCATTTTACTATAATTGAATTGCTACATGGTGGAAGGAGAGGATGTTAAAAGACATACCCAAGCAAATAAGACTCAGTCCTGGGACTGCTGACAGGCATCTCCCATTGTAATGAGTCTGTTTCCTACATTTGGAGTAAATCTGATATTTTCTAACTTCAGGTGTACCTACATATATAAGTTTTTTTTTTAAAATTTGGGAGTTTTTAGATTTTGCTTTTATTTTAATTATGCATCTATGTCTGTGTAGGAAGTGCTCTTGTGAGTGCAGGTGCCTGTGGAGGTCAGAGGACTCATGTGCCTCTTGAGCTGGCGCTGCGGGCAGGTAAGAGTCAAGTGACGCGGGTTATCTGCAATAGCAGTATCAATTCTTATCAGCTGAGCTGCTGTCCAGCCCCCAAGGTTTAAATTATATCAGATTTAAAGCTTCTTTATCAGGCATCACTACTTAATCCATACATCCATACAGACATACATACAGACAGACATACAAACATATGCATTTTTATTTCCAGAATGTATCTGGATTATCTTTAAAAAACATTTTGTACTTATTTAGAGTATCAAATTTTCAATTACAGCGACATTAAACATATATTTGGGACAATGTTATGCTTCATAAACTGTGTAACATATGTAACATATGTCGTATAATGTCATATTGTTACGTTTTTATATGCATATATATGTATACATACATATATATGTATATATAATGTTGGCAACTTCATAAAATGGCAGTTTCTGCACAGCTGAGGAAGCAGTTAAAAAAAGAATGGAATAGGAGAAAAATCTTTGCAAAGTATATATCTGATAAAAAATAATGCTCCCCAGAAACAACTGGGAAAACTACCAGCAAGGAATCAAGCAGCCCCCCCACAAGGGAGCTTGTGAACTGAGCAGAGTTCCCGAAAGGATAAGTACTAACGGCCAACAAAGACTCTTCTTAAAGTTTCCAAGCCATCTGAGAAATGCAAATTAAATGACCTTGAGATTCCAGCTCCTGCCAGTCAAAATAGATATCGTCATGAAAACAAACTACAACAAATGCCAGTGAAGAAGTGGGAAGAGATGACTTTCATTTGCTGGTGGTGCGGGTCTAAATTGGTGCAGCCGCTGTGAAAAATTACTGCGGGAGTTTCTCAAATAAGCAAACAAAAAACACCCCTCCCCCCAAACAACAACAACAACAAAAAAAAAACCCAAAGTAGAATTACCAGATGACCTAGCTATATCTCACAGGCACATACCCAAAGGAGTCTATATTCTACTACAGGTCACTCGTTCATCCGCGTTCATTGCACAGTACCCAGCCGTCATGATGTATCTGCCACAAGCTGGACTTGTGCCCAAGTATGGACAAACGCTGAGCACTTTAGGCAGGGACTTGTGTGGCTGGTAACTTCAGGGGTGGAAGCTGCAGTAGCAACCAAGAATGCTGAACTGGGCTTTTTGGTGTGTTTCCTTTGTTCAGAGACTTTCTGGGCAACAGGGTTTGGAGAGAGGGGTGATGGGGTTTTCCAGAGCATGCAGGAGTGAGCTGGAGGTTCCAACCGAACACTTAGTGCCACAGCTCGTCTCCAACCCCGAAACCACAGCTCCTTTCTAACCTAATGTGGAGACCACAGCTCCTCTCCAACTCTGAGACCACAGCTCATCCCCAACCCCGAGACCACAGCTCCTTCCCAACCCAATGTGGAGACCACAGCTCCTCTCCAATCCAACCCCAACACCACAGCTTCTTCCAAACCCTGAGACCACAGCTCCTTCCTATCTCAGTGGGCAGAGTGAGAAGGTGAGAGTCTGTAAACCAAGAAGAATATCCTTTACTGGATATTGATGGCATCTGTGCCTTTGCTTTGGGATTACCAGGCCCCAAAACTTTAATAAACAGTTAACTCTATCTCTAAGACAACAGGCCTCAGTGGTAAGTGCTAGAAGCCCTCATGGAGGGCAATGAGCTAATAAAATGCAGCCTATGGAAATGGGAACTGCCCCAGTAGAGAGCTCCACGGGTGTAAGGGACAGATGACAAAAGATTCTAAATGATGTCATGTCACCCGGAGCTTATTTGGGAAATGAAGTGATGGTAAAATATTTTGTTTTTTGCTAATTTATATTTTTCTTGTTATTTATGTTTTTTTTTTTTTTTTTTAATTTGGCTTTGGGGATGGGTCTCGTTCTGTGGTCCCTACTGGGCTGGAACTCGTACCATCTCTCCTTCCTCTGTGTCCTGAGTGCTGGGGTTAGAAGGATAGAGGCTGTTGTTCAACCCACCTCATCACACTCTGGGCATACATTTATCCTCAGTGTTTACCTTTCCTGGTGGAGCATGTCAAAGTCCGTGCTTAGAACTTGGAACAAGCGAATAAGAAAAGCATATACTGCAGGGATCATCACTCCCTGTGTGTGATCATCTCATATTTCTCATGGAAATCCTTGGATGTCATAATAAGTTATAAGTAGACACGGAAACAGTGTGCACCAGACACACTAATGTGAAAATATTTCTTTTGCACCCACGCGTTAGATTGCTCCCTGTTAATAAAATATTTAGCCTTCCAGTCACGAAATTTTAAATATTAACTAAGCATTTTTTCCTGTCACCACATCTGGATCTTAGTGTTCTGAGACTGTTAGATCTGACCTTAAAATGTCAGCAACTTTCTCTGTTAGCTCAGCGACCCATGTGAAGCTAGCATGATCATGTGTGCACGGGGCTGAGATACCCTGTCTCCCACACTCAAAGTAAAGCCTCCATGGATCTTCGCTATCCAGTTAGTTAGGGCCTTTCATGCCACTGAAGCAGCCTGCTGCTCTGATCACGTCAGAGGATGCTGGGCACATTCTTGCTCAATGTTTATGGACTGAAACACAGCCATGCATGGCTTAATTTAGAAGCATTTGTTATTCATTCTGTAATTTGGAGTCCAGATCTGTTCTCATTTTTATTCTCACCAAGGTGGTGTACACCGTACACTCACCACATTTTCCCTCAAGTGCTTTCCCTCCTCTGTTTTTCATAGAATCCAACTACCACTAATTCTCTCTCTCTCTCTCTCTCCTTCCGGCATTCCAGATGTCTCTTCTTCCTCTCTTTAACCACAACCTTCTGCACAGAGACCCCATCCCATGGCTACATTAGCTTTTCGCTTATGGTCCAATCCTGTGGTTTTTCTTGTAACACAACTGCTAAGCAGAGACAGCCTTGGTGACCTTGGACCAAGAACTCCAGAATTTCAGGAGGAGACCAGACAGCATGTGGAGAGAAGACTTTGGTATCTGGTAATGTCTTTCTAAATCAAAGAAAGAAATTACTATTATCATCTTTTTATTCTACCCCAAAATATAAATATTGCTACCGTGTCACAAACAGAAGGTTGCAGGCAGAAATCAAGTCTGCAACATAATCAAGCCACACACCAAGCCTCACACCAGAAACATTCTTGGTTATGAATAATCCACACATCAGGCAGATTCTTTGTCTTCATCAGTACTGTAAGCGTTTCTTTTTTCCAGGCTAGAATATCAACTCCTTCATCCTATTTTATTTTCCTTCATCCTCAAGTCTATGAAAGACAAGACACCTGAGGGTTTATTTCGTACCGAGCCTAGGCATAGCCTCCCAGTGCTATGTGACATAGACCCTATTAACTGTATGAAGCGGGGAGTGAATCTATATCCACCTGCCTCTCGGCATTTCCTTCCAGCTCGGTGTGTTCTTCCCATTGGTCAATCATTCTTGAGCACTTGGTCAACTCTCAGACAAATTTATTTTTTATATTTTATTAAGTTTTTCAGAGAAAGTAGTGAGCATGTAAGGGTGTTTGCTCTGCCTTTACTTTCCCCCTTTCTTTTTAAGTCTGAGGGAGCCAGTGACAGCTGTGAAGATCAGAGAGAACTTTCTTTTCAATCCAGCGCACCTCAGAACTGGTGGCCCTCACACTGTTGCTCTTTGATGATAAGATGGGTTTGTTTTGTCTTGATGCTGGCTAGCTTTCCAAATTATCTTTTATCAAAGCTCATATTTACATTAATGGCTCATTCTCCAGACACATATTAATTGATCCCCTGCTGGAGCTCCATGAATCTAATCTTCAATTTAAAAGACACCAGAAAAGCACACAAACACCAAATGCTCCTGCATGTGGTTGACTTACAATGTTAGTTTTCATGCTATTAATGCACATATCAAGACTTTTGCTTTAAGAAAGACTAAATAGAAATAGTTTTCTATATTCTTGCCTAAAGTTAAACTAAAAGGCACAGGCATTACACAAGAAATGAACTCTGAAAGAAAGAAAAAAATCCAAGCCAGGGGCCTCGGGACTAAGGACAACATGGTACTGAGCCTGGGATTTCTTCCTCCATCAGAGTCCGCTCTGCACTGGAATTAGGATGCTAGGCAAGAAATGCTCACCCATTGCTGGCATATTAATACATATTAGTATATATTAGTACATATTAGTTACTTGTTATTTTAAGAAAATACCTGATGGAAGTCATAAAAGAAAGTGTTTGGGTTCTCAGATTGGGAGCACCGTCTACCAGGATGGGGAAAATGTGGTGTTCAGGAGCAGCATTAACCACAGTGACAGAAGTCTGAGATGCTGGCGATACTACATCCTCGGTCCAGAAGCAGAGATAATGTCTGGTGTTCAGCTTGCTTTTTTCCTTTTTCTCATTTTATTCGGTCTGGGAATCCAGCTCATAGGATGTCACTGTTTATCTTCAGAGTAGGTTTTCCACATCTCAGTGAGCCTCTCTGAGGTGTCTCCTAGGGAATTCTAAATCCAGTTAAGGTAATACTAATGATTACTAATCACAAGTGGCCTCTCTGGTGGTGTGGAGCACAAGGAGCTGAAATCCTTTGAGGTGGGTCACAGAGGGAAAACACTGCGGCCCAACAGTGAAAGGACATGTTCTTTAAACAGCAGGGATTGGGAGGACAGCGCAGAGGAAGAGAAAAAGCGGCAGTGTACAAACTTTAAGGAGGTGTTTGAGCCGAGAGGGTGGGCCCTCTGAAAGAGGGACTCGGGAAACACAACCAGCACTGGTTAGTACTAAGCAGAGATTCTCTCTAACCAGATGCGGAGTCTGTAGCGTATCAGCCCTGATTCTGTGATGCAAAGTCATCTTGAGAGGTTCCTAGCTGAGCCCATGGCTTGGAAGTTGCAGGTTTTCTGTGTTATACTGTGTAATGATAGTCCCAGAAATGGCCAGGCAGGGCTCCACTCTGCTTGTTTACCACAGGGGAAGACTTTGAATCAGAGAGCTTGAAGAGTTCCACGTGGTGAGGCAGAAGGGGGGAATGGATGTTGATTCCCGTTTGAGACCTACAAGGAGAGAAGTCATAAGACTCATGGTAGTGGAGAAAGGACAATTACAAGCAATTATTTTGGGGAACTAAGTTATAAAACATTAGGGAGCTATATGATTTAGTTAACAACTTCACCGACAGACTAGATGTTTCAGAAGATACATTATTATAGCTTAAAGACAATGAAGATGAACAAGAGCATTTAGAAAATAATAAAGACACAAAGCAAACAGAATAAACAGAATGTATAAGACCTCTGGGATACCATTAAAAGTTTCAACTCTAGAATCATGGGCTAGAAGGAAAGAAGATACATGTCAAAGACATAGAAAATATATCCAATGAAATAATAGTAAAACTTTCCAAAACTTCGGGAAAGAGATGGACATTAAGGCTTTTGTGCTTCTAACATAGTTAGAAAGGAATTCCTCAGGTGATATTATTTTTAAAACTCAGTGAGCCCTGAGTGAAGAAAGAGTATTGGAAGCTGCAAGAAAGAAGTAAGTCACATATAAAGACAAGCACACCAGAAGAACAGTTTTCTCAACAGTGTCCCTAAAACAAGGTGATAATGATGCATTGCAACATAAAAAGTAATGACCACCTAGATTACTATACCTACTAAAGTTACTCTTGATAATCAGTAGAAACTACTTTCATAAAATTATCAGCCAGTTACAATAACTACATGACTGCTAAGCCAGCAGTACTGAGATACTTAAAGGAATCTAAATACTCAAAAGAGAAATGGTAAATACACTTACTCAGAATTCAGAAAAATGTAATTGTTGTTGTAAAGAGGCTTAAAGCAAATAGGGATTAAGAAAGACTCAAACATTGTAAAATAAAATTCAGCCAAAGTATATAGGTTTCAATAATAGTTTTAAATTATAGTGGTCTCTGTTTTCCAATTAAAAGGCACAGAGTGATGGATTAATTACAAAAACAAAACAAAATGAAAACAAAAACAAAACAAAAAATCCAACTATTTGCTACCTACAAGAAACACACTTCACAGGCAAAGCTAGACATGTACTCAAAGTGCAAGGATGCAAATCAACATTCCAAATCAATGTGGCAGAAACCATTTAGAAGTACAAAACACATCCCAACAAACATGCCAAGACAAAAAGTCATAAGAAATGAAGAGGACCTTCATATTGGTAAAGGAAATGATCAGTAACAAGATATAGCAATTATAAACATACATACATCAAAAGTTGTCACACTAAATTTTATAAAACAAACGCTGGTAGACATATTGAATCAAATATATCTCATATAACTCAACACACAATAGTAAGTTACTCCATTACTTCTTCCCCCAATAGATAAAACATCCAGAAATAAAAGACAATAAAGAAACATTGTACATTAGACCGTTTCATGCCAAAGCACTGAAAATACATATTCTTCTCAGATATGTACTAAAATTCCTCCCAAGTAGATAATATTCTAGGAAATATAGAAAATCTTAACAAACTCGAGAAAACTCATTTCATTTTGCTAAATTTTATACAATAAGTCTAGAAATAAGTCTATATCAGCATAATATAGTCCAATCAATATTCAAAATGCAGATCACAAAACAGGCTTTTGAGTAATTAGTAAATTATCAAATAAGACACGAGTGGGGACTGAAAAGTCCTTGGGGTCAGATGAAAATGAAAATACAGAACCCACAGTAGCTTGCAAGCTTTCTAAGATGAAAGTTTACAGCTGTCGATGACTTCATACAGTAATAGAACTAAACTGAGTGGAGGTCATATATTTCAAAGCATTAGTAAAACAGAAATAAACCAATCTAAACGTGAGTGGAACAATAGAAATACTAAAGACCATGGCTAAAGCGATGAAATGGCAAATAAGAGGATAGCACAAACACTGAATGTAGAAGTTATTAGAAGAAATGGACAAGATGGACAAACTCTTGGACAAATCCCAAGGGAAGATAAACATGTCACAAATAAATGAAATTACAGGCTAAAAAGACCCTTATCACAGACAACACTATTTTGTAAACTTATAGTAAACTGGAAGGCATAGATGGAATGGCTGAATTCCTGGACACATGACTTACCTAAGCTGAACTGAAGAGTACACGCTGAAAAAAAAAAAAAAAAAAAGAGTACACGCTGATAAGACTCCTGTGGGTTCTGAGCGTCTTTGCTGATGTCTCTGTGGCTGACTTTCAGGGTGGGAGCCGAGTCACCATAGAACATTCTGGTGTATGATGGTAGATACAAAAAGAGGCCCCAGACATGAGCATCCATGGGGAGGTGACAGCTTATCAGCTATTCCTGGACAAAGAGTTCAGAACACTGGCCAAAGTGGGCCCTGTATTGTTTGGCCCTCTTTGTCATCATTTTTTTATTCATTTGTAATTTACATAAACAATTTATGATAAGGACTTCCCTCTGATAGACATATCTACCTTTCTTTTTATCTTTCTGATTCATTCTGAGTTGTATACAGGAAATCATAATTACATATATAAGGAATGATGAGACCAAATTGCATCACAACATTATATCTCTGTAGCCAGAATACAATGGACTGAAGCTAATTCCCTTTAAAATGACTCTCAAATTATATAGCTAATATAATGATAATAGGGTGAAATAAAAACTGTTTGAAAGCAAACCTGTTTCTTTTACTTCCCTTGCTCAGTCTCCCAGGAAACGAACTCTGGACATTTGTCATACTCCATGGATAAACATAGAAAGAGGATTACATAGCACCAGGGAGAAATCATGTCGGTGAAACTGTGTGGGATGAGGAAATCCTTTGTGGGTAGAGAGCGTGCTATTACAGGAGCTCATTGCGGAAGCTGATCCCATCCCTGGGAGATTATGTGAGCACTTTATAAAAACGAACCAAAAGGAAGGTGGGAAACAGCCGACTTCCTGGTGGATTTGTGTAACTACATCAAGAAGGATCATTCTGGTGTAGTCTAACTTTATTTCACCATGTATTAGCGGAAGCTACATGTAGCAAATTATGTGTGACGCTGAAGCAATTTGTTTGAGAAGGAAAATAATAACACATAGAAAGGATGCTATTGTGGCTGGACGGTGGTGGCGCACGTCTTTAATCCCAGCATGTAGCCGCCTCGACGGGTTACTCTGTCTAGGGTTTGTAACCCACCTGGCTGGTCAGTTATTCCAGGGTCACGGAGAAGCACCACCTGAAAGGCATAGGCTGATAAGGGGAAGGAGGCTAAGCATATTTGTCAAAGCCTCCCTTTATTAGAGTCATGGTTACAGCTTATATAGCCCCTGGATGAGGAGCTTGGGGGGCTGGAGCATGGGGTCTTGCCACGTGGTCCACGCCCGTCACGTAAACCAAGAGGCTACGATGGGTCAGGTCACGATTCCTTGGTCAGGAAGTCACAAGGTGACACACCTAGTTGTCTAGATAGTTTGGAATGTGAGGCAGGTTCCGCTAACAGATAACTCTCTATTAACAGTTAATTTGGGTGTGAGATAGGCTTGGTCAATAAGACTATTCTCAATACAATTGGAAAGTGAAGCCCTCTGCAAAAACTCCTCACGGTGGTGCTTCCTGTAAATTTTGGGGGGACACGGCTCCTGACACCAGCACTTGGGAGGCAGAGGCAGGCGGATCTCTGTGAGTTCGAGACTAGCCTGGTCTACAAGAGCTAGTTCCAGGACAGGCTCCAAAACCACAGAGAAACCCTCTCTTGAAAAACAAAAAAAAAAAAAAAAAAAAAAAGAAAGAAAGAAAGAAAGGATGCTATTGTCACTACTATTGGTAGAGTGACTTACCATAGCAAGAGTGAGTGCAATACTCTCTCTAGAATCAGGTGAATGACTGGTGGCTGGCAGCTGGCTAGTGGTGTTCTCTCTCTCTCTCTCTCTCTCTCTCTCTCCCTCTCCCTCTTCCTCTCTCTCCCTCCGTCCCTCCCTCCCTCTCTCGCTCTCTCTCCGCCGGGTGCGGGAGCAAGAATGGTCATTTGTAACAACAACCACAGAAGTTGGCACGTCTTAATTTAGAAAGCACAGATAAGTCAGAAAAGATATTCTGATTAACTATATGGAAAAAGGTATATTGAAAAATATTGGTTGACACCATTTATTTTTCTTTGGCATCCAGTAGATATTCTTACAAGTGTGCATTATAGTTTGACTTTTTAAAATATGCACATGCAGAGGCTAAAGAAATGGCTTGGCAGTTAAGAGCAGTAGCTGCTCTTCCAGATGACCTGGGCTTAAGTCCTGGTACCTACACGGTGTCTCGCAGCATCCATAACTCCGATTCTAGGGGATCTGATGCCTTCATTTGGGCTTCGCATGTAGTGCAAAGGTAGATAGGTATACAAGCAAAATACTCAGACACATAAAAAATAAAATAAATGTGCATATATCACTCCAGTTTAAAGATATTAAATAAATTATCCTGTATTGCCTGGAGGAAAAGATGAGAGCTGTGTTGAAGTTATTCGGGGATTGATTTCATAGCCATCTGCAGCCTCTACTCTGTGTGCTGAAGCATATGAGCAGCCTAAAATTTCCCTTACTGTTGTGTGGCGGAAGAGCTGACCTCAGGGGACTCTGGGGACTTGGTGCTGGCTCTGGGAGGCTGAAGGCTGTCTTGCTGACGGGTTTATATTTTTGTCATTTGTGTTGATGACTATCTGGATTCTATCTCACCCATTCTGTGCTATGCCCTTGAGGAATAGAAAAGACATTCTATTCTCTAAGAGCTTTCCAGGTATTCAGAAGAAAGGTCTAGATATTTTCCTCTAGTTGACTCCACTCCAACAACATATTTTGACTATGACTCTCTCTTCCCTCCTCTCTGTCAGAGTTGGCTGCTAAATGAAAGCCAAGTTTTTGCCCCCCTAAGGAACTGAGTAGGAGGAGCATAGGCCTGGCCTATGCTCATTTTGTATTTTATTAGGTGAGCATGGAAAGAGGTGTAGAGTATAATTCAGTGGAAGGCCAGTCTGTGAGCCATCTGGTCAACACAGTATGTAAGAGCATCTCCCCGTCTACATAGAGTCTCATAGATAGTAAGTGCTGCGTCTCAGAGTCCATTAAGTAATCAGCATTTTTGTGTAGATTTCTTTCTAATAATCAGACATTTCTCATAGTGATGCAAAATGGGCGACTTCTTTTAGAACTTGAAGTTTGGCTGCCTACAAGATACCATAACAGCTTTAAGTCATGAAGCCTGCTTCAACATGCAAATGAGGTGTGTTTCCCCACCAGCACACAGACATGATCTTGGCTGAGGAGGTTCCTCAGATGACTTTGCTACAAAGCTCATTGCTGATCAAAGCTAAGAGAGTAAATCCTGACATCAAAGCAGATATCTTTCTACATCATGTCATATTGTATTCTACTGTGCTCTCAGGCTAAGTCTGGGCAGCCACGTTCATGACTACTAATATTTATCATCTCTGAGAATCATTTCTGTGTCAGGGTTCTCTCTAGGACAAGAGCAGTCAGGACCATGAGAAGACACAAGGTGTGTGATACTGTGAGGCCGGAGGCTGATGTTGTCTTAGTTAAAATCAGAAGAAATCACACAGATGTACTCCAGATTCATGAGCATTTTAAATGACTTGTACTATTAAATTCTTTGGGGGGAATGTTCCTGTGATTCAGAAGAGATAAAAATCAGTGAATCAATACTGAAACATAAAGACGTTTCCCGGGCACAGGCCAATAGAGCTGCTTGCAGGGCTGGTGCTAGAGGAGTCAATAGTTTGTTATTTAATTAAGTGCTCGGATAACATTGATTCTACATGCACCACTTGCTAGCACACACTTCGGATTCTCCATACAAGCAGAGCATGTGTCAGGAATGCTGATTCTGGTTTTCTATTGTGTGACCTCCTGTGAGGCTGACTATTCGAAACTGAACCTGTTAGTAGTTCTACCCAAACCAATCCACATGAAAACCAGAGAGGAGCACACCAGGAGTCTGGATTCTCTTGTCTTTGTGAAAGCCCTTGTACATTTGATGCCCCAGCATACCAGCCCTGAAGACCTGGCATGGGACTCTATTCTTGGGGAAATAAGAATGTCTACTCAGCCCAGATGGGGAACTAATGACAGAGCAAAGAACACAGACTACTAAAGTCCAACTTGGTGAATGAATGACTTTTATTTTGGTTACAGGAATCTGGGTGAGGAGTTACTCACAGGAGCAGAAACTCATCAAAGGCAGGTGCATTTCTAAAAGCCCACGAAAGCAGGAGTGACGGTTCATGAAACACACTACACAGCCTGCAAAGAGCTCAGCAAGTTGAATGATGATGTCGTTTCCAAGTAGATCAGTTAATATGTGCCTCTTTCTGGAATCTTAACTGGTCTCTGCCTCATTCAGGTAGCTCGTCTTATCTGCCTCTTACATGCAACTTGGTTGACCTGAGAGGCATCTTCTAGGAAGCTCTCTTTGTCTGAGAATCTTCTAGAAAGCTCGCATCATCTCTGTTTCTTTCTGGTGGCTCTGCTGGTCTGAGTCTCTTCGAGATAGGTCAGGATATCTGGGAGTGCCCTAGGCAGTACTGCCTGACTCAGTAGTCCCTATTGCTCCTGTATGCTTGAGGAGGAAGGGTCTTAGTGAATCTGGTCAGTTTCAGGGACTTCCTGAAGCCTTTAAGTTGTTTACTTCCTGAGCTTAATGAGCTTCCCTACTGGATAGAACCACCCCTCACAGTGTCCTGTCATTTCCCCTCCCTTTAGAAAATCCTGTATCTTACCCAACTTACCTTCAGGATGGATGGTTTTATGAAGGAAGAAATTGGAAATAGTAACAAAGCATGATCCCATCCCCAACCCTGCAAAGCTCATGATCAGAAGTGTTAGCACCCTGAGAGCTGGTTTGGCTATGGCAGTTATCAGAACATGTACACTCACACTGAGTGATGGGATAAGAGCCTATAGAAGAAGCCCTACCTGGGGCTTCAGTCACAGTACACAGCCCAGATTATAGTTGTTACCCACCAAAGTGGTTACCTTGACAGACAGCGCTCTCACCCTTCCTGTAGTGGGTCATCTCCTTCTCTCTTCCTGGAATGTCAATGTTCTGTGCTTTATGATGGAAACAAAGTTTATCCATCCATAGCTCATCTACCTGATCCCAAATGGTACCATCAGTTGCATCTCATGGTTTTGTTACATTTTGCAGAAATAAAATGCAGGGCTGACTGACACATGCCTGTTACTTCACTTTTCTTCTTGGGAAATGACTAAGGAGTTGGGACCCATGACAAGGACTTCAGAACATCTAGGCTATAAGAGCTCATGAGGCATTGATGGTTGTGTGTCCCCAAAACATCAATATTTCAAAATGACCACTTTTGAGAGGGAAAAGCAAACGTTATATCCCTATACTTGTGCTTTCTTCTATGTTTCAGGCATTTCATTATCTTATAACAGGGATGTCCCAATTCCAAGGGAAATTCATGGTCCCATAAAAATCTAGAATTTATAAACACTGTGGAAATGTAAAATTCAAAAGATACATTTGTATTATCTTTTGATAATTATCATTATATTCAAGTCATATTAACTTTTAAATGTATAAGTACAGTCAGCTTAAATTTTAGCATAATGCACAATACAGATATTTCAAAAGGAGAAAATATTTGGTATTGACAGAGAACTGTCATGAGGTCCATTTACCCATTGAAATGCACAACTTAGGGCTTTAGAACCAGAACCTTAGTACTCATTTTTGCTGATCTTTTTTTATTTAATTAACATTTTTTCATGAAACATATTTTGATCATATTATTTCCTCTCTACCAAGATCCTACACATGCAATTTCATGTTCTTTAGCTCCTCCCAAAACAAAAACAAGACAAAAAATGAAAATAAAGAAACAATGTTCAGAATGGAGATATTAGTGTGGCTACATCTGCTTGATTTATCTGTGGCCTTCCAAAACCTATGAATAGGTTCATGTGCAGTATCTCATTACAAAGAAAGAGGAGAAAAACTCTTGTCCCACACGAGATATTAGGTCCCAAGTCATAACCTGCTCAACTGCTAACATGAAAAGGTTGGTAGATCAAGGGATCTTCTAAAATTTCACACTGCCTTTTACTCTTTGATTGAGACTCATATTCTTAAGTAGCCTCAGCTCTTGATGGGGACAAAGGATTCACCATGGTAGAAGCTGTGCATGATGGGAAATTCTTAGTGGACAGCACTTAGTGGAGAGAGTTTAATCAGAGGTTCTGAGGACGTGTAAAGCAGACTCTATGAGGAAAAAAAAATCCCTCTTTCCCTAGGGAGGAAAGTCTATAAAAACAATGGAAACAGAAAAGATAGCTGTAGAATACACACAAATGAAGAATGGAAAAGGGGATGGGAATAATTTTTCTCAACAGCTTTAAAAGTCTCATTGAGCATCTTGCGATTTTGGCCTTCTATAAATTCCACTTTCTCTCACATTTTTTATGTTATCCAGTGTGATAATTATTCAGATGAATCCTCTTGGAGGAATTAAAAGGATGGAATCCAGGTCTAGAAGACATTGGGCATTTGCTTATGCAAATAGAATAATACATTTAAAACAGAGAAATTATACATACATACATACCTAATTAGAATGAGGCTTTCTGGCTAAATGAACTCTGTTAAATCACAAAGGTGGATAATTTAAGAATAAAGCCCTGCTAGATGAAAGGTAATTACTACTTGCTACAATAAGGTTTTTGCTACTAAAATGAAGAAAATGATTTTTGCAGAAGGAAAAAAAAGTAGCAAATAGTTTTCAAAAAACATGAGTTTTTGTTAATAAGGATAATTTCTGTCCTGGTGCCGCTTTGCATTAGCTCTGATTTATCCCACAGCTTACCCACCACACGCTGCTTCCAGTCTGGACATGTAGGACTTTATGGGTTTCACCGTCTCCCCATTCATGGCGGGATGCCTCTGGCACAGAGCCTAGTGAGCTGACAACTTTCCTTCTCCCTCTAGCCCTCTTGTGTCCTAAGTAAATGCTAATCACATGATCCAACTGAAATATGCTGCTTGTTTTTAAATGAAGGAAAGTATGTTTTTGGAAGAAAATTCTTAGTATTTTACTATATTTATATCTGGTGCTATGCTTCTGTCCTGGCTATATATTCTTTCTCCTTATAGTCTCTGTACCTCTGGGCCGGCACAAGAGAAGTCTGTGGCCTAGACCCGTCATCATCAAGAAACTAGACATAGCAACCAAGGAAAGGCTGGTTTTCTTGGCTGAAGGATGGGGATAAGAAAGACCAGAATAGACTCTGGTTACCTCATTCCCAGCCTGGAATTATGTATGGTGTTACACAACTCAAGAGAAGACGGGAAGCCCAGACTTCCTAGCCCGTACTGTGTAGCGCTGCTTGGGGATCCAGCTTTCTCAGTTGGCACTGCACGGCCTGGCCTGGGGGTGGCAAAATTTGCCTCCAGTCCCTGACCCAGCTCAGTCAGGGCAGAGGCAGGCACGCAGTTCACATGGTACAGATTGGCAAAGTCTCTTGTTTCTGACCTTCTAGCCTAGAGAGAACCAAGCACAGGTCGTCACTAACAATGACAGACTTCCAGGGAAGAATGTTCTAGTTAAGCATCAAGTGCCAGACCAAGCTGTACAAGGGTTTAGAAAAGAATGTGTCAGAAGTCTCCAAAACGGCTCAGGATCTAAGAAACTGGGGCTGGGGCACTTCTTGTTCATGGATAGAAGACTCAGTGTCATCAAGATCCCATTTCTCCCAAGATGTGTAGATTAATCCAACTCTTTTTTATCAGACTATAATGTAGTAAGTGACAGGAGAGGGCAGGACTCATGACAGTCACCACAATGTAGAAGAAGGTGCGGAGGAAGAAAAGATTGAGAGGAAGGGGAGGAGAGGGAGGAGGAAGCGATGGCAGCAGAGGCTTAAGGACTGGCATTGTCAGACTTCACGTTCCTATATGTTGACAGTGCTAATACTGAGATATTGGTAAAAACACACACAGCAAACTGTGGAATAGAATAAAGATGCCAAAGTAGATACAATAAATACAGTCAATTGAATGCTTTCCGTGGACTGAGAGAATGAGATGGCTTTTCAATAAATGGTGCTGGGCATTTATATGTCATCACATTAACCTGAATACTTCATATTTTCATAAGGTTTCACTAGAAATGTATCATAAGCATGAATGCAGTCTGCATTACTATAGAATTTCCACACAAAGAAAAATCAATAAGAGAAAAATGAGAACCAAGAAAAAGTAGGAAAGAAATAAACGGGGTGAGGAAAAGTCCTCAATAAAATCCTTCAGATGAATGCGACATACATACACCAAAGGTAGAGATTTCAGAGCGAATGCAAAGGCAAAGCTAGCAGCAATTCTAGGTGGCGGGAGCTCACTTCAGACACAGGAGAATAGGGACAATCAGACGTTGTGGACATTGTCCTGGAAAGTAGGCTTTGCTCTGTTGATATGAATAAGGCAACAGGAGCCAGATCCATTTCTGTAGAGTGGGGAAAGTCATTTGTGCAAAATGGCAGATTCAAACCATGAAACAAAATGGTTAGATTGAAACGAGGAATGAAAATATCCTTGTGGTTGGCGGAGACAGCTAATGGGATTACTGGACAGGAAGCCAGCAAGAAACCAGAACAGGATGACACACAGAGAACCAGATTCCACACCCTGCAGAGAGCATGTGCGTGTTTTCCAAGCACCCAGAAATGCTGAGCAATGTAGATTATCCTTGCAAAAAAATCCTATTAGATCTTAAAGAATAAAGCGTGCTGTGTGAACTTTGCATCCGTAATGGAGCGAGTCAGAGCATCAGTATATAAAGTGGTGGGAAACTTAAACAACAGAATATCAAAAATCACAGTTCTACATGGTCTGTTGGTCTAAGTGCGTCAGCTATAAGCTGGACAACCTAGAGGGAATCGTTAAAGGTATCAAAACTTGTGAAGGAAAATGGCCAAGATCAAAGAGATGAATAGAACAGTTCTTGTTAAATAAATCACAAAATCACACTTGCAAATTAAAATTTGATAAAGAATTGTGGGGTCCTAGGTGATTTTGTGACTGATGCTACCAAACACTGAAACAAGAATGAACAGATAATTTGTGCATTTTCTTTCGGAGAGAGAAGTGGGGTGGGTGAGGAATTTCACACTCATCCTCAGAGGGATGAACCTTGCAGCCAACACTACAGACCACAACCACAGCAAACATGGCTAGGGCAGCACTGTTAGGAGATAACTGGTTGCTGTATACTCCTTCAATGCTGAAACACATTCTATGCAATTAACCTGACAATGATCCTAAAACAAATCCTATAACCATATCAGATCAAGCAGATACTTAAAAAAAAAAAAAAAAAGCCCAATTGAATTCTTGCTTCCCTGTGAAAGCCTGAATACTTTGTCCTCAATAATTAAGAACAACAAATTGCTGTCCTGTTACCTAAAGCCACACACACAGATGTGAGTGCATGTGTGTCTGGTGCAGTCAAGTCACAGGGGTTGTTTTATATCGATTTTTCTGGCTTTGATCTTGCTCAATATCCATGCAAAACATTAAAAGCAAGGGGGATGTCTGTGAGCAATCCAGAGCCACCTTGAATATGTCTGTATAATTTCTTGAGAACCTAGTTATTTTTTTTTTTTAAATATGCTTCAAAGGGCAAAAGAAACAAGCATTAAAAGATGGGGAAAAGGATGCTAAGGTGTGGAGCTAATGTGTAGAAGGGCCCTGGCCATTTCTTCATTCATTCCTATTGTGGTTTCTGGTTTACCCTATTGTGGGTTTTCCCAATGTGTTGCTGTGCACACTCCCTCCTGGTGCACAGAGTAGCAAGGACCATGGTGGGACACCTTTCTCTGTGACACATGACACAATAGTAACCTGCTTGAACATAAAGCCAGAGCAGAAGAAAGCTTTCCAGGCAGAGCTAATGCTGAATATTCTGTGACTGATTTCTTACTGTGACCTTCTTTGAGGAGAACTACAGTCCCCTGCTGATCAGATCAGCAGGAAGCAGTACACAGGGATTTTGTTTTGTTCACTTGGGCTCTGTGTTCACAAAGGATAGAGCAAAGGCAAGCAAGTAACAACAGACTTGTACTTCACAAATTCAACAAATGCTCTAACTCATACTCAGAATAAATAGAGCTTATGTACTAGAGATCTGGGAAGGCAGAAGGTGGGGCTCTGTATCTAAAATAATTTCTTGCATTTTAATATTCCCAGTGATCACTGTAGTGAACATATACTAATCACACTACTGTGGTCAATACATTGTGTACACAGGTCACAATATCATACTGTACTTTTTTCTAATCATTAATATTATACAAAATATCCTTATCTGTCAGGGTTCTCTGGCAGAACAGAACCAGTTGAATTCATATGTATGATAAAAGAGACTGTTAGACTGTCTCACATGATAAGGGCTGAATAATAGGACAATGGCGGTCTTCATACTGAATGTGCCAAGAACTAAGTAGTTTCTCTGGATGCCTCAGCAGTCCCCGTCTGGTGATGAAGGTCTCAAGGTTTTTTGGAGAGGATTGATGGTCTTCAGTCTGCACTGGAAGCCTGAAGAAGTTGGGTCCTGATTTTAGTGGAGGATGGAGTGGTAGTAAAAACAGCAACAGCAAGGGGAATAGAAGATGCACTAACAACCTCCCTCAAGACCCAGCAATACCACTTTGGGGCATATAGTCAAAGGATGCTCAATTGTGCCACAAGGACATGTGCTCAACTATGTTCATAGCAGCATTGTTTGTCATAGCCAGAACCTGGAAACAACCTAAACGTCCTTGACCAAAGAATGGATAAGGAAAATGTGGTACATTTATACAATGGAGTACTACATAGCAGAGAAAAATAATGACATCTTGAAATTTGCAGGCAGATGGATAGAGCTAGAAAACATCATTTTGAGTGAGGTAACCCAGCCCCAGAAAGACAAGTATCATATGTACTCACTCATAAGTGTTTTTTAAACATAAAGCAAAGAAAACCAGCATACAATCACAATCCCAGAGAACCTAGACAACAATGACGACCCTAAGAGAGACATATATATATATATGGGAAGTAGAAAAAGACAAGCTTTCCTGAGTAAATTGGGAGCATGGGGACCATGGGAGAGGGTTGAAGGAAAGGGGAGGGGAGTGGAGCAGAGAAAAATGTAGAGCTCAATAAAAAATCAATAAAAAAAAAAAAAAGGAGATGCACTTACAAGCAAGAAGTTAAACAGGTAGGCAAGCTGCCCTGCTTCTCCCTTGGGCTTCTCTGTATCTGAGACACTGCCCGAAGGTGCTGCCCCTCTTAGAGGAAGGTCTTTCCTCTCAGGTAGTCCTTCCTGGAAATGCTCGCATAGACCCACCCACAGGTGTGTCCCCTCACTGATTTCAGAGCCTATCAAATCCACGATTCTTTTATTTCACAATTTCTGTTGAGTTGTGAGCACGCCAGCAGTGCTCAGGAGCTACTCAGCATCTCTGGTCGTGTTTAGCCGGAGATCCTGAGAGACTGCTGATCCTCCTCGAGCACCTGCCTTCCAGAAGCTTCATTTTATGTGACTGAGGTTTCCCACACTCATTTGCAGGTGACATTAATCTGAACAATAAGCTCCAGTCACAGTGACTCCAGTCCCATGTTTTTCATAGAGATAGTGTAGAAAGAATGTTGAGCAGTAATTTGAGTGACATGCACAAGAGTTATGTAGTTAATTGTGGCATGCTTCAATGGAGAAAAATGCTGATGGCTTCAATAGCAGCACACCTAATAATGTTATTTGGAAAAAATTGCCCATACTACGGGCATTATTATAATTCTTACATCTATATGAAAATGATCAGCTTGAATTTTGCATATAGAGAAATTGATTTTCTCCAGTTGAATATATTATCAGAGAATAATGTATTTTCTTTGGTTATAATTGAGACATTTTCCTGACATCAAAAATCAAGCAATTGACTAATGCAAGTAGGCAGCTATAGAATAGACTGCATTTAGTTTGTAATCTGAGAAGATGGACTCATTTGGCTCAGAAATAAAACTCATATCTAACTAAGCCTTGAAATTAATTAGAAGCTGTAGGAAGCTGGGGAAGGCCTGAGTGAATGTGTGTTGTTGACATGGGCATAGCCGTGTCAGAGACCAGTGATTCAGCTCCATGAGAAATTAGCAAAACCTTTCCCTTACAAGGCAGTCTAGGAATTGGTAAAACCTTCGTCCGGTCTAAGTGTGAATGTTGACAGTGTGTGCAAAAATCAGTAAGCACAGCTTCCTTCACCTAGATATGTACAGCCTAAGATTGTTTGCCTCCAGAAGTCTCCTACAAAGACTCTCTAAATTCTATATAAAACATTAAGGTTTCCTACATGACCGTAGGTTTTCTGCATGTCTGTGTGTCTGTCTTTTCTATATTTCCTTTCTGGCTACTCTACTCTCAGTCAAGTTTTTAGGACCAAGCCTTGCAGGTTGAGGTAGGCAGTGGCATTGCTTTGGTTTTGATTGTGGCTGGTGATTGTTAAACATGATGTGTAAAATGCCACTCCCTTACGTATTGAGGGAAACACTGACTGGCTGAGATATAGATACTTGAAGATTTCTATTGAAAAGACAGAGTTCAAGGCTTAGAGCCGGGTAAGTGACAGATGGACTTTGGATCTCTGATTAATGTGGATGTTATTCCCTTTGGCTTAATATTGCTGAGAAAGGTATAAGTAGATATCATGGCATTGAGTGGGGTCTTCCATCTTGCATGATGACCACAGTGATTCTGGGATTGGATGTTCTATTTTGTTTCATCTCAGAGTCAGTTTTTACCAGTACCATACTGACTTTGTTCCTATGGCTCTGTAATACATATTGATATCTGGAATGACAATCGGTCCAGCATTGTTCTTGCTCAGGATTGCTTTGACTCTTCTTGGTTTATAATTTTCACATTTCTGTGCAGAGTGTTGTAGGAATTTTGATTGGAAGTGCACTGGATAGAATTGGCTTTGGATAGAATGGTCATTTTCACAATATTAATTCTACCAGTCTGTGATTATGGAAGATCGTTCAGTTTTGTTATGTTAGTGTTTTCATCAACTTCTTTCTCAGAGATTTAAAGGCTTCATTGTATAGGTATTTAACATTCTTGTTTAGGTTCATCCCATAATATTTGTTTTCTTTGAAGCTATGATAAATCTGAGTGTGTTCATTATCTCTTTTCTTAGCCCATTTGTTGTTATAAAGAAGAAACCACTGATTTTTCTAAGCTGATTTTGTATCCTGCCACTTTGCTGAAACTGTTGATTATTTTTAGAAGTTATTTGGTGGGATGCTTGGGATCTCTTAGGTAAAATATTATATCTGGAAAACTGGGAACAATTGAACCCCCCTTTTCTATTTGTATTCTTTCATTTTCTTCTTTTCCTTTGTACTTCAGCAAATGTTCCAAACATTATTTTGAAAAGAAATGGGAATGTCCTTTTTTTATACCTGCACTTTTATGAGTCATCCGTAATTTGTGAACACCTACATGTAAAAATAATTCAATTCTTCATGATATCTGAATTAATAAAAGACAAAGGTGAACTACCAAAAAAACAGAGATACAATTCTATTGAAATACAACGGGTCTCTTTAATCCATACAGATCCAGGTTTTCAGGATGTAAGTTGTCCTCACCTATCCCTGTTGGAGGAGGTAGTATTATTACAGTATGAGGCCAGTTGAAACGCATGTGTAAACGCTGTGATTGAGATACAGTGCAGCTTCTGATACTTGTGAAGCAATCTATGAGCATTTGCACACTCCCGATAAACTGGTGCACATTATATCACATGCCCGTTGTATCAACTGCGCATGTCCTCGGTATAAAAGTGCTGGTAGATGTGTGAGAAGTGGTGTTGACCTTTGATGCAATCTTCCTGTATTCCACATCTGATTTTTCCCCCTTCATCACTTGACGCCTACTTCCAGTACAAAGATACTTTCACAAGATCAGTTTAGAATGCACTTCATACAAATGAGGGGCCTGGGCCCAAAGGGAAAAGCTGGATTGCCAAGGACATCGCTGGTCCTTGGCATCATGCTGCTTAGCACATGATCTCCTTGTTGATAAGTTATTGATGCTGCATCTGCTGGTGATGAGCCTGACAAACAGAAGTTTTGCAAATGCAGTAACTCAAGTTTGTAAAACTTCCCAGCCAAGTTTGTAAAAGTCTTTTTAAGTCATGCTGCAAGCCAGATGAAACTCCTTTTCAAATAACAGCTGGCTAAATGTACCACTTCATTTTGATCCCTGTCTAAGGATTGATGTATGCAAAGGTAAAGACACATTTGCCTATATATTTATATGGAGATCTGAGCAATACTTTAAGCCAGAAGAAAATTCACTTTGATGGCTCAGTTGAAAATGGTCTCTACTATGGCTGGTCAAAGTATTTAGCACATTGTGGGAATATATAACTTTGATATTTAGGAGAAATTATAGTTTCTGTTGAATCCTTTTCTGAGAGAGAAAGGAACGGCATCAGTGGTCCTATGATGCCTTAGGCTGTTTTCTGTTTCTTCCCTCTTTGTTCCATGATTTTTTTTTTTGAGAAAAACAATTTATAAGTACATTTGCTTTAAATAATAGGGATTAGACCAAGATAAAGATAGCTTATCTCTGGATGTCTGCTTCTTTCACAAATACACATTTAGATGGTGAAACACAATGAACACTTCACAATGCCTTGCTTAAATTTTGTCTGTCTCAGTTTTGTTTCTTGAACCATGAAACAACAATCAAATATAGCACAGAATCAAATTTGTTTATCTGACTGTCGAATAATAGCCTATGCTTCAGTGTTCATGGAGGGTGTGGAGTTGCCTGGTGCTTAGATGATTTCAGTAGTTGGTGGGCTTGTAGGAAATTCATGTGCTGGGTCTCTTGATGTTTTAGATCTTTGAGTGTGGTTAGAGGACAGCGAGGTGCAAGTCAGGGACACTGGTCTAGCTCACAATTCCCTGATCTCCCTTCAGGGGATGTGTAGTGCCTCAGACTTAGCTTCTTCCTTCTTCAGTACATTTGAAGCTGCTAAGTTTCTTCATTGGCCAACATCTTATGTCAGTCTCTTATGGCCTGCCTTCCTCCCTCCCTCCCTCCCTCCCTCCCTCCCTCCCTCCCTCCCTCCCTTCCTTCTTTCCTTTCTTTTGTTCTTTCACTCTTTATTTCATCTGTCTCCTCCTCCTCCTCCTCCTCCTCCTCCTCCTCCTCCTCCTCCTCCTCCTCCTCCTCCTCCTCCTCTCCTCCTCTTCTTCTTTTTCTTCTTCTTCTTCTTTTCTTGAGGGAAGAAACTGTAGACAGAGACAGCACTTTCGTTTCCTGACCACCCAGACCCAAATAATCACACAGAAACTATGTTAATTACAACACTGATGGCTGTTAATTAACTATGTTAATTACAACTGGCTGATGGCTCAGGTGCGTTTCTAGCTAGCTCTTACAACTTAAATTAGGTCATTTCTATTAATCTATGTATCACCATGAGACTGTGGCTTACTGGTAAGTTTCTAGCATTTTTCTCCTTCAGCAGCTACATGGCATCTGCCTGACTCTGTCTTCTTTCTCCCTGCATTCAGTTTAGTTTTCTTGCATATATTCTGCCCTGCCATAGACCAAAGCAGCTTCTTTATTAACCAATTGTAATGAAACATATTCACAGCATACAGAAGGAAATCCCACATCACATGTTCTCTCTGTCTCACTGACTTTTTGACATGGTTTCTCTGTGTAGACATTGGATGTCCAGGAACTCACTTTGTGGATGAGGCTGGCCTTGAACTCATAGTGCATTTTCCTGCTTCTGCCTCCCATGTGCTGGGATTAAAAGCATGGACCACCACCACCTGATGTCAGATTTCTTGATAATGGTCTTTCACACCTCAGAGTAGTTTAAATTTGCATTTTTCTAATGACTAAGAATGCTTAACATTACTAAAATAACTATGATTACATTTTAATAAATTTTGTCCTTGGGTGATTTCATACATGAATATAATGTATTCAGATCACTCTCTCTTATCTTCCTCCCATTCCTACCAATAAAATACTTACAAGCCATTTGTGTTTTAAGACCTAGCTGTTCATTATGTTAGCCCATTTTCTGATTGGCAATTTAGTTTTTGTTGTTTATTTTTTTGCAGTTCTTTTGAAATTCAGAAAGATAAAAAACAGCAAGTTTTTTTTCGTGCATGTGGATTGGCACCTGTGTTGTATACATGTAAAATTGGTTTAAGTGTGGGTAAAGCCTAAAAATGGAAAGGAACCCAAAGGAAGGTATTGTCAGATGATAAGGAAGGAGGAGGTGGAAGAGGAAGAGAACTCAGGGAGAATTAACAAGATGGGGGGAGTTTCACAGGTTTCATGGTGTTGGGAGATGGAGGGTTAGTATCTTCTAAACCTACTTTGTTTAAAAGTGCCATGATATTTAATATTCTGTATGCTGACTTAAAAACATGTATGCAGACCTGCAGTTTTTCACCTCTCCCTCCTTTCCCCCAAGTCCAAACCCCCAGTCTGATGCCCCCAGTGTAGACGACCTCCTGCTGTGGCTTTGCCCCCACTTCCCTGGCCCATCTCATACAGATCTTTCCCTCCAACCTTGCTTTCCTCTGCCCATTCCTAAACTCTAGCAGGATTTCCTTGGGAACCCACCAGCCAAGTCTGCTAGAGAAGCAGGCAGGCCTATAGTCTTCATTTTAGTCCACAAGGCAGAAACGGAAGGAAGATTGCCAAACTTGTTTTATGAGGCTAGAGTTACCCTGATTCCCAAACCACATAAATAAAAGAAAGAGGCTCAAAGACCAATTTCTCTTATGAACATAGATGCAAAAATTCTCAATAAAATATCTGTAAACAGAATTCAAGAAAATGTTAAAAAGATCATCCACCATGATCAAGTAGGCTTCATCCCAGAGACTCAGGGATAGGCATAAACACATAAATGTCACTTATAAAGCAAGAAATGTTATCGACCATATTAATAAACTGAAGGACAAAAACCACATGATAATCTCATTAGATGCAGAAAAGGCCATTGACAAAAATCTAACTCCTCTTCATGATAAAAGTCCTAGAGAGATTAGGGATACAATGGACATGCCTCAATGTAATAAAGGCAGTTTACAGAAAACCCATAGTCAAGATCATCTAGAATGGAGAAAAACTCAAGGCAGTTCCACTAAAATCGGGAATAAGACAAAGTTTATCCACTCTCTCCATACCTATTCAATACAGTACTTTAAATCCTAGCTAGAGCAATAAGACCCCTGAAGGAGATCAAGGGGATACAAATGGGAAAGGAAGAAGGCAAAGTATCTTTACTTGCAGATGATTTGATAGTATACTCTAGTGGCACTAAAAATTCCATTAGGAAACTCCTACGCCTGAGAAACACTTTCTGCAAAGTAACCAGATACAAAATTAACTCACAAAAATAAGTGTCCCTCCTGTATACAAATGATAATTGGACTGAGAAAGGTAATTGGACAGAGGGGTATGGAAACCTAATACAGTAGAAGCTTCCCAAAATGTATACTTATACGAAAGCAATCTAAATGAAATTATTAAATAACGGGGGGCCAGAGCACCAGCTGGTCATCTCTTGTCACTAAATGAAGATTCCAGTACCAGGATTGGGTGGTAACTGAGTTGGTGGCCAAAGGAACTTGCCAACAACCCAGCCTCTTGCCCAAATTATAGGTTGCACTCTAAAGACTATCTGCAAGACCCTATTACTGAAGGCAATACTTGCACAACTCTTTGAACATGGAGAAGTGGAGCTGGTGTCTACATACATACAAAAATGCTGGCATCTTTGGTACAGGAAGGCATTCTGTTCTGCACACTACCAAAGAACCATAACACCAGCGCAGCCACCAACCTTTTGATCTACAGTGGTCTCCTGCTGGTAAGGTATATTAGTGCAATGGCGGCACAAATCACAGTATCCTGCTCCAGGAGATGGAACCCTTAATTGACACTACTTGGGTGACCAAGAACATGGGACTAGATAGCCCAGGGACCTAGGGTAGGACCAAATGCTACTGTTTTAAAAGCAAAAGAAAACCACACTGAAAACAAAAATATAGCAATAAAATGACTCCTAATAACATTCTGTTACACTCATCAATCAGTGCCTTGCTCAGCCATCGTTAGATAAGCTACCCCCTGGAGCATAAAGGAACAAATACAGAGGCCCACAGCCAAACATTAGGCACAAAGTGAGAGATATTGGAACACTAAGCCCTAAATGGGATGTCTCTGTCAAATACTTCCCTCCAGAGCTCAGGTAACCCTGTAGTAGAGCAGGTGCAAAGAGTGCAAGAGTCCAGAGGTGATGGAGGACACCAAGAAAAAAGGCCCTGAAAATCAACATAATCAACACACATATGAGCTCACAGAGATGGAAGCAGCGCGCATAGGGCCTGCACGGGTCTGCACCAGATGGGGGCGTAGAGCTAAAAGTAGAAGTGGACATAAGACCCCATCCCTAACTCAGAAGATATCTCCAACTGATAACCACTTGAAAAGGAACATTTAGTTTTCTTCAAGGTAATCTCGCTGGAGAAAGAAACTCCTCTTAAGGGTAGGCTGCGTGTCCAGCAGTAGATGGTTGACAGAATCCAAACTCAGTGATATCTTCAGAGGTTTCTTGTCTCACAATCTTGTGTCAGGACTTTTCCTGCTTGCTTGCTTGCTTTTTGAATTTTATCTCATATTTTATTGTATATAATACATATAAAATAAAATACAAAATAATAAAATAAATATATAAAAATAAGATATATTTTCTTCTCTATTTTACCCTACATGTCCTTTGTGTGTCTGTGTATGTGTGTGTATGTATAGCTTCCAGTTTTTCAGAGATTGCTCAGTATGTGAACAAGTGGGTCTCTGTTTCTTGTTCCTTCTCTTGGGCTATTTTCCTTTTATTTATTTGCTTGTTTTTGTCTGACTTTGATGTGTTGGGTTTTGTTTTATCATATTATGCTTTATTATATTATATTTTCCCTTAAACGTATGTGTAAATATGTCACATTTGCAAGAAACAGATGTCACTATGAATCTAAATGCATTCTTTCTTAGACAGTCTGACCCATGTACACAGGGTGAGCCATCTCCTCGTGAACCCATTTAGAAATATATGCAGAGGGAAGTCGTTAGCAAACCAGCCTTTTAAAGCAAAGTGCCTCAGCTGTACTCAATCCAGACCAGGCTTGTCCCAAAAGTTTTTGTGTGGAATGACCCAACGCCTTTGGCTCTTAGAGATGCAGTTCCCCTAGGGCAAGATGTCAAGGATATTAATGGCTTCATTGTTTCCCTAGGCTGTGAGGATCTATGCAGGAGAGACCCAGTTTGATGTTACCCTGTGTTCTTCATGGGAAAGAGAACTGGTCTCTCTAGAGTAGTGGGCTGTCAGTAAGTCACTGTAGTAATTTAAGCCTGTGTCTCAGGAAGTGTATCACCACCATTTCAGGAAAGGCCAGCGACCGTCATCAGGGACAAATTCCACAGAAGCACCTGGCAGAAATTCCCCTTCAAACAAGAGAGGTTGAGAGCCCAGCATGGCACCAACTCGGTCAGTCAAATGATGGAGGAGGAAGGGCAGATGGTGGCAGGGAGGAGGGCTGGAAACAGACCAGATCCTGCCGAGGCTCCTGAGAAAGGGCACTGTCATCGTGCACACAAGTCACTCCATTAGAAATTCTCTAGATTCTTCTATGCTTAAGGTGTAGACACTTCCTGCGGTTTTGCCTAGAGGCAGGGAATGAGTTTGCTTTGCTGTGTGTCTGAAGTGACAGCAAGGGGAACAGATCAAGATGTCCCTAGTACTGCCTGCCTCCCACAGGGTGAGGATAGAGAAAGAAAAAGGCATCTTTTCATAAGTAAATGATTACCTAGAATGTATAATAGGAACCAAAGACCATAGTCAGAAATAGACTTTTTAACTCATTGACTGAAGATAATAGTTAATATGGGAACTAAATAGGAACATCTATGTATTAATGGTGGTTAGAATTAGTAATCAAAGATGGAAAATATTGGAAATGGTTTTATAGTGGTAAAGAAATCTGGTAACTATGAGAAATTTTAATAGGGAGATTCAGAATGCTTTTTTTTGATCCTACTTCATGTTCTGGCTTTGTGGGAGCCTAGACAGTTTGGATGTTCACATTCCTAGACCTGGATGGAGTGGGGAGGACCTTGGACTTTCCACAGGGCAGGGAACCCTGACTGCTCTTGGGGCTGGAGAGGGAGGAGAAGAGGAGTAGGAGGAGGGGGAGAGGGGCGGGAGGAGGGGGAGGGAAATGGGAGGCGGGGAGGAGGCGGAAAATTTTTTTTCAATTAAAAAAAAAATCAAGAGACAACAGGGCAGACCTGATAAAGACGTGTGCTACCCTCTGGGCAGGAAGTTTTGATTCCATGAGGCGATGATGGTTCTGCAATTGATTCCCAGACTAAATTCACCTTGAATGAAAAACAGAGGTGGGATTAGGCTGTTCTGGGCCTGTGTTTATGGGGATAAACAGGGGCTTTCCAGAAGGCACACTGTCAGAGGACATGGTACAGAGTTTGCACCCTTAGAGAGACTCCCTGATGATGATATGGGCCAGTCCCTCAACTTTAAACATTCAAAGGGGGAGCTGGAGAGATGGGCAGTTAGAGTGCAGTCTGCTGTAGCCAAGTACCCACATCTAGGGGATCACTCATAGCTGCTTGGACTCCAGCTCCAGGGGATCTGGTGCCCCCTTCTGGTTTCTGTGGGCACTGATACTTATGTGTGTGTACACACAATCACCGTGCGCACGTAATTTAAAAATAATACAAATAAATATTTAAAAACTACCTATGGGGTAATAATTAGATCTCAAGTTTGAAGAAAAATAAGAGTGCATGAGGGAGACATGATTATGTCTTTTATGTTCACTTTTATTTATTAATTAATAGGATATATGTAAGTGCATTATTTGAAAAAGCATAATGTTTAGTATACAGGCTATATTAAAGGCAGCTAAATTATCAAGAAGTCCCCTGGGCAGGTAACTACAGTATTGAAAATTCCTAACTTTGGGGGAACCTTCCACCTCTTACACAATCTCCTGGAATGAGGGAAGGCCTTCCAAGGGTCTCACGAAGTTTCCTAATTTCTGCGAGCTGTGTGAAGCCCTGTGCTCCTGCCCCTGTGAAGGGTTGCTATGGGCCTGTTCTTATGAGTGACTGATACTGGTGAGGACAGCTGCCTGACTCAAGACAGGAAAGTCATATTCAACCTGGAGGATATGGCTATGCACCAACTGACCTCGTAAAACTGGGTGGAATCGGATGGTCTCCTGCACAACCCATTCCATCCTTCAGGGTTATTCTCTGCAGCTGGTTGAGCAGGTGGCTTGAGTTAGACCACTGGCATTTCATCCATCTGTGGCCAAAGGTTGGGACAACAGCATCCTCACGATTCCACAAGGGCCACTGGAGTTCTCCAGGTCACTTCTTTCTCCAAAAAGCTCCCCAACCCCCATAAGTGCTGAAGTCACCTCCTCCTTAGAATCCCCCCATGTGATGAGGACAAAGGATCCTACCTCTGCTACCTGCCTGTGGCTGCCAAGAATCCTTGAGTGCTTTCTGCCGCTGCATCAGAAGGGAATGATGCTCTTTCTGCCTGGTCCGCAGAGCTGCCGCTGCATCAGAAGGGAATGATGCTTTTTCTGCCTGGTCCAAAGAGCTGCCATATCAGAAGAGAATGATGTTCTTTCTGTTGGCTTTTAGGTGGTAATAGACATCATGGTTAAAAGCGTCTTACGGAGGAAAGTGTTTATTTCATCCTACAGGTTACAGTCTGTCGTGAATGGAAGCAAAGGCAGGAACTCAAGACAGGAGCTTGAAGCAGAAACCACAGAATAATGCTGTTCACTGGTTTGCTTGGTCTCCCCTCATCGCTAGTTTTTTTAAACAGCTCAGGACTACCTTTGTAAGGATGATTCCTTCCACCGTGGGCTGGTTTACATCAGCCCAGTTAGAACCAGGAAAATGACCAGTAGATATGCCAAGACACCATTCAGCTAGAGGCAAGCTTCAACTGAAGTACCCTCCTTTCAACCCCTTCTCAAGTGTGACAACCAACATCAGCCATTGTTGCTATATTGGGCTCATCTTCAGACTGAAGGAACCTCCCGAGTGCTATGAGCTCAGGGTCATGAGCTCTGCCTATTTCTCATGTATGCTCTGAGAGCTGATGTCACCAGAGTTGTTTATCTGAAGCAATTTGCTCAGTCACCTTTTACATAACAGCTTGAGTCCATGCTACCCCATAATCACCGGCATCTTCGTTAGGTTACACGCGTACTAACCCGGCCTAGTCAGATTCATTTTAGAGCTGTTCACCGAGGAATTGCCTAATGAAATCCCAGTAAAAGGAGCAATAAATGTCTTTCTTGCTAATTAAGTGGTTATAGAATCTTTACCCTGTTTTATGAGGCAATAACTTGGCTCCCGGGCAGACAGATTTTTAAGCTGAGGACTCTGTTCTCATTATCTCATAAAGTGACTCCTCAGCCATCAGTGCCAGAGAGTTTTGAGAGCGCAGATCCTCGCAGATGAGACCTGGATACCTGACTGTGTCCTGCCTCCTCCTCTGTGGCCTGTCACTACACTAGGAGTGGACACAGAAGCTGGTGAGGGGGTCGTCAAGGAGCAACCAGACAGGAATTCTGTGACTCTACGTGGTGCTGTCTATTTTTCCTCTTCTTGTTTTCCTTTCGTTGAGCCAGGATCTCAGTGGGATGACCTCAAACTCTCCCTGCCTCAGCCTCCGCCTAAGTGCTGGAATAAGAGTCCTCACTGCCGCGCTAGGCTGCCTTCTCCTCTTTCATTAGTATACAAACAGGGAAATGCCAGTGCTGAAAAGGATTTATAGCACAATGTTTGGTTAAGTTAGTTTTAGTTTTTACCAAGCTGTTTGGTGTCGGGTACCAAGGTTTTATACAATAAAACTATTAAAGTAAAACCACATTATAGGACCTTAAAATACACTACTGAACTCTTGGGAGGTTAAAGATAATAATATTTTACAAAATTATTTTGGTACTTTTAAAATTATGTATATGTATTTGTATTTGTGTAGGGGTATATGCACTTTAGTGCAGGTACCCAGTGAATGCAGGGAGGACGTGAGATTATCTGGAGCTGAAGCTGCAGGCAGTTGTGAGCACCCTGACATGCTTGCTGCAAACTGAACATGGATCCTCTGAAAGAGCAGCATGCTCTCTTAACCATCTCTCTGATAGTGTTAATGAATTACTATCTATCTATCTATCTATCTATCTATCTATCTATCTATCTATCTATCTACTATCTGTCTGTCTGTCTGTCTGTCTGTCTATCTGCCTATCTATCTATCTATCTATCTATCTATCTTCATGTTTCAGAAAAGAGACTATAAAGAGTTAGCTAAACATGAGCAAATAGGACTGGAGAGATGGTTCAGTGGTTAAGAGCACTTGCTGTCTTCTGGAGGATGTGGTTTCAGTTCCTACTGTCCACATGGTAGGTCCATCTATAACTCTAGTTTCTGGGGATCAAAGCCTCTCTTCTGGCCTCCATAAGCACCAGGCACATATGTGGTACATGTAGACAAAACACACATACACATAAAATAAAGGCCACTCCCTCCTTTTAAAAAATGAACAAATACAAAGAAATGGAAAGTGTCCTAATAGGATATGGCCCAGAGAGAGCATGCTTTGAACCTGGACAGACACAGCCTTGAGGATTCTTATTTCATGCCTCCTGGATGGGGCGTCCTCCACCTAGACTTGTGGTCAGCGTTTGAAATGAAGAAGCCATTTCCCTCAGGAGACTTTGTGAGTACTCCCAATACTAATGCAATTAGAAAATAAAATTGCATCCAAATTGTTAGGTATTTGCCACGTGTTTTGCTCCAGGGGATAATCAGACAAGACACAGACTGGTGTTTCCTCAAGCATCTACTGGGCACTGCCACTCACCTAAGAAATTGGGTTTGTGCCTACAGCAAAGTAAATTATTTTTAGACACGTTTAACATTATGAAATCATAATAGATCGGATATGATACACAAGTCATGCTGACACGGCACTTTGTGGTTGGCGAGAACATGTGTAAGCAGAGACATCCAATAAAGCAATATGACCTGGAGTCCCATTCTGTAGCCTGGGAGATGCGCAAAGGAAAATTCCAGACTTTAGGAAGCCTCCAACAGTGGTGTGTTTTGAATGTGCCTTCCTTCCGCACTCAGCCATCATGCATTCTGTGAGATCTAAAAGTTCGAAAATGTCCACTGCTATATTTTCATATAAAACCAACAGTAGCATTATCAAAATATGTATTCGATACAGGGAAATTAAAGATGGCTGGCAGGCCTTACATGAAACTTCATTTCTTAGAAGAATATTCCAGACTCTCTGAGCAAACTGACAAATGCAATTAGCTTTGCTGGAATGAGCAGACAGCAGCTAACAGGGACACGACTTCATGAAGAGCAGGTCCATGTGCTGAAGGACTGGTCCCCAGTGTGGTACCATTGGAAGGTTCTGTGAGTCATCAGTGGGGGAGGAGGTGACCCTGAGCACACTGCGGTATGGGCTCTCTTCCTGTGCCTTCTTTCTGCGTCCCACCTGGTTCTGTCAGTAGTTTTATCAGCAAATATTCTTGTGGCAACCCATGCGGATCATTGAGCCAGCTGATCCTGGGCTAGAGCTCCCAGAACACTTGGTGAAATGGGCCAGTCTTCCACAAGTCTTCCCAACATGACGTTCCCTCATGCACTCGTGTAGTGAGATCTCATCCTAGGATCAAATTCAAGTTGGCTGAATTTAGGATGTGATATAGTAGGGATAGAAAGATGTGAAGGAAATGCTGAAACCAAGATGAATGCATTGTCTCGGTAAAGTACACATTTCCAAAGGATGGCTTCCAAAAAACAGCTTATTACAAAAAACGAAGGGGATTTCAGGTAAATGACCACCTGCTATAAATGCATATAATTAATTGTTCCTTGTTCATAAGTCTTATTTTTTTTACTATCACTCATCAACGATCCATTTAACTACAACCTTATATAGGTCTTATACTAATATGAAACACAGTGTTTGGCTCTTGTCTTGGATCATAGCTTTCCAATGCTTGGTTTCTTTATTTCCTTTATGTTTCTTCTGTGTGTTCTTTCTCTTCCTCCCTTTTCTTTTTTCCTTCAAGGTTTACAAATGCCCATTGTTTTTTGTTTCCATACTTAGGATTGAACCCAGGCCCTTGTGCGCATGCCAGGCAAGAACTTTACCCCTAAATTACATCTCCAGGCAAGCCTGTTGCGTTTTGCTCTTTTTTTGTTTATTCCATCCTGAGATGGGTAAGCGATCCCCACACACCTTGTCTTTTGCTTACCCTCCCGGGTTCCATCGTTGTGTTTTTGTAGTTAAGCTCCATTGCTTTTAAACCTCATGGGGTCTTGCTTTGGGTTTGCTATTTGTTACAAAGAGAGTGATTTGTTGTGTCTCCGCCTCGTGTTTGCACATGAACACACAGTGTGTGTCTCTGGGAAAGGGTTTGACTAGTGGTCTTGGCCAACAGATCTTGTGAATTACTATAAAAAACTACTTTGTAGCAATGTCCTCTGTCAGCTCCCTGGCACTAGGCTGGGGGAGCCTCTGACAGTGTTTCTAGAAGTCTTGACTTCTTACTGCTTTGTGCTGGTTTCCTTGGCCATGCTGTGCTGACAGTATGACTTTTGCTGATTCCTTGCCAACTGCACCCTGGGGATCTGGAGCTTTGGAACTGACCATGACCTAGGTAACTTAAGCAAAAATGTTTATATTGGCTTACAGTTCCAGAAAGCAAGAGGCCATCAGTCCAGGAACACCATGGCAGCGCATGGCAGATATGGTGACAGCTGTATCCCTACTGATAGCCCACGTCTTGGGTAGCAAGTAGAAAGCAGAGAGAGTCAGCTCGATGAAGAGCGAGGCTCTTAACTCTCAGTGACCAGCTCCAGTGACGTGCTCCTTTTAGAAGAAAACCTCCCCAACAGTGCCATCAGCTGGGACCAAGTGCTCAAATAACCAACATTAGGGGGACCGCGTCTCATTCAAAACATCACTCGTGCCGAGAAGGTCATGATGGAATGGGGGAGGAGAAAGGCTTATGACTGGGCGCTTTCTCCTTTTCTCCCTCTTCTATGCAATTGTACTCCTAGTCTCTACGGTGGTGCTGTCTAGGTTGAGAAAGGCCCTTCACCCCTTAGCCAATATTCTCTGGAAGCATGCTCTGAGACACACCTAGAAGTATGCTTAACTGAGTTCTAAAACACATCTTAGTTCAATCGAGCTGATAGGTAAGATGGATGGATCGTCTTTTGTCTACTGTTCTACTTCAGTGTTTGACTTGTTCTCCACTAGCATTCATTGTTCTTCCTCAAAAATGTGCTGGAAATATTGATATAATCTAAGATTTTCCTAATCTATCCCATATTTATATTTGTCTTAACTTATCCTATGTGATTATAGTCACCCTGTTATCCCTCTTGTTTGAAAATAAACCCTGGTTAAGATGGAGGGAGAATGTTGTGTTCCTTGAGAAAAGACGTGGGCATCCTTTGGAATAAAAAGTAAAATGAAATCAAATTCTCACCATGAGAACCTTCAGCTCGTGGCAGTGAGCGCAATTTTCAAAATGTCAGCTCGTTCCGTTGTTTGTGCAGCTTTATATTTCACATTTTAATTTTTATTGCACTGGCTTTGTCCGCAGTCCCACATAAACAGACCGTATCTTTTGAGCCCACCAGAGTTTTGAAAAGGTGTATTGGTGGCGGACAGTCACTCAGAGCAACTAGAGCTAACCCTATGTCACGGCGCTGCTCAGGGTGACTCCTCTTTGTGCTTCTCCTGATCTCTGAAGAGGTCAGAAGGATCACCACTAGTTCAGGTCTTGCTTAAGGTCCGTGTCTGCACCTTTTAGGGCAGGTGTGTGCATGGCTGCCTCCTGGCGGGAATCGTGCTCACTGCAGTTCTCGCTGCTCTGATGTTTGTCCAGGTAACAAAGTTCATTTTCCCCTGGTCATCGACTGACCCCATCAAATCCTGACATGAAAATTCTGCTGTGTAGAGGTTGACTGTGGGGAGCAGTTCCACCTTTACCTCACTTCAAACACTGCTGATTCTTAGCTGCATCTCTACAGCCAGGGTCACAGGGCGATTTCTGTATTTCTAGGGCACAAAGGGTTTCATCAAGTGGGGAATTGGGAAGGGTGAATTGTCTAGAGCCTGGCAGGTCAGTGCAGCGCTCCCTGGCTCCCTGGGTGTGGCAGCAGAGCGTACACTAAGACCATATGGCATTAGCCCACCAGGGCTCTGATGTCATCAACTGTTTCACACACTCCAGGTGTTTGGTGGGACTCACTCTTTCAGCTCTGTGTTTCAGAATCCTTGTGTCTGTCTCTTATGAGACAGTCTGTTCAGGATGCTTTGGAAATGCCGCTCCCCACTTCAACAACTCTACCCTTCCCAGTTCCTGCACTCTTTCCCACAGTTAAATGGTGCTACAGTTTGGACCATTCATGTCAAAGCATCCTTCTCCTTTTTCTTTCTTTTCTTTTGCTTTTTACTACTTGTAGCTATTATCCTACCTTCTTATTCCACTCTGTTCCATAGGCTTGTGTGCACCTTTTCAATGGCAGGATGAGAACTCCCAAGAAAGCATCCATCTTAGTAGGAAAACAGGGTCTTCCTCTTTAGATTTGTTGCCATAGATGATCTTCATAGATGCCACTGAAAGGGCCTTAATCATGTGTAGCTGTTGTGGTTTGTCAGTGTTTGCTGTGGACTTAATGACAAGATAGTATGGCATTTTATTTTTCTTGAAATGATTGATATGGAGGGGCCCCAGGGGAGTCATGTTTTCCTGAATCAGATCCTCTCTATTGCAGTTCACATCCTCATACTTCTGGGTAACTCCGGTCTCACAAGATGAAATTCTCTCCCTTTCATTTCCTGGAAGGGTTTCTATTTGCTTAGAACTCTATTTATTTGGAATTTTCCTTTAATTGCCTGGCAGAATTTGCCACCAAAATTACAGAACCCAAGTTCTGTCTGGGAGAAGTTTGTTAGCACATAGCTGCTCCTTTTGGTAAATCTAGATTGGCACCTTTTCTGGTCTCTTGACTATGCCTGATATCTTATTTCATGGAGCTAACATTTGGGACTCGGAATGTCAAGTATGAGAAAGGCTTTGCCTCCAGCTTTGGTTCTGCTCAGGATCCTTGGAAATAGGGATGTGCCTGCAGGTGTTTGGGATTCAGTTTCTTTGTCTTTGAGATGAGGGCATTGGAGATCAGGAGACTGACCCCAGCGCTGAATGTAAGGCCAAGACTTGATTTCCCAGAAGGAGCTGCCTTTTTGGATGTCTAGACCATCGCTGCCAAAGCTTAGGGAAGACTTCAGAAGAGAAAATGGAAAGAGTGTGAGAGCAGAAAAAAAAATATAAGATGTAGGGAAAGGATTCCAAAATTTCCCGACATCAGGGATTGAGATAAAATCATACCTAGGATAAGCTCAGACCAGTCCAGCAATAAACAGCTCTGAACTGGCTAGCCAGAGAGAGCCAAGCAAAAGAGTCAGCTAACATACAGGAAAAGAGAAAAAGGATTCTCGTAGTTCACCCGACTCAATTTCTAAGGTGTAATCCCGAAGGACCTGACATATAAAGAACTAAGAAAATAGAGTATATTTTCAATAGAAAAGAAATGAGCCACAATCCACCTGAAATGGTCCAGATGTTGAACTGCGGATGTGGATTTAAAGAAGTCCTTGCCCTGATGCTCAGTGAAGAGAAACTGAATGTGCTCCCAACAAATGAACGAGAAACTTGGCATAGTAACAGAGCCGCACAAAGGGAAGCATCAGAATTTAAAATGAGAGGTGCGAGGCAGACGCAACAGCCTCAGAGAAAACACAGAGAAAGAAAGTCACTCAGCCCAGAGATGGAACTCTTCAACTTCAAAAGCACATCAGGTAGGAAGGAAGCTGAAGAGAAAAGCAGAATCCTGGTGTCTCCTGAGAGTGCATGAACTCATGATTTTTGGAATTCCTGAGATGGAGAGTGGGGTGGGTTTCCAAAGACCTTTTGGTTATAAGTTGGTGAATTTGTGGATTATACATAGGTAGTATCAGTCTTGAGTGTTTGTGGTCACATGGGAGAGGATCAAGGCATACAGGGGAAAGTATCCTGGCAGTTCTGGGGTAGAAAGCATGGCTGAACGTCCACATGGAGGGCAAGGCAGCATGCTGTCAGGATCTTGCAGAATAGGCAGCCTGAGGCCTGGGGAGATGGGTGTGGGATGTAGCACCTGCTGCCCAAGCAAGAGGAGCTTTGTTTGGATCCCCATCACCAAGTAAAATCTGGGCATGGCAGCACACATCTATAAACCCAGTGTTGTGGGGACAGGAGGCAGAAGTAGGCAGATCCTTGGAACTCACTGGCTAACTGATGGGGTTCAAACAGCGAGCTCCAGGTTTGTGGTGCCTTGAGATGCAAGGGGGGAAAGTGGTTGGGGAGGATCTCGAACAACCTCTGTCCTTCACATATGGGCATGGACTCCACACATGCACACCCACAGGGAATCAGAGCATTCTAGAGAGAGTGCATACTCAACTCAATTCCAGTGCTGATGTGCCTCATCAAGCTGCGTCACCCATTCTCTGATGTCAGCTCCTGTTTTCAGATGACAAAATTGGCATCCACAGTTAGGAATGGGTTTGCCTTCTTTGTCCTTCTGTGCCCAGTTTAGTCTCTAGGCTCTAGCTGAACAGAGAAGCAGAGAACTAAATTTCTTTGAATTGCTAAATTGAAGCGTTACCAGAAGAAGTCTTGTATTAATATTTTTTATGGAACAATTGATTCCATGCTCCTATATCACGATTAGCACAATTTGAAGTGATATTTACAGTAATTAATGGTCCAGCTCTTAGGAATCAAGTGTGGTTTATATTCTGCTCTTATTAATCATATTTTTATTTGATATGCAAGAACTATAAATTGTGGGTGGAAATAGACCAGCTTGTCACCCAAAGTTTAGCTTACAGCTTTTCCTAGGGATCTGAAGTTCCCTACATTCTGAATTCTCTGGATGAGCAGTGGTACAGGACCTTGGAAATGGCAGACCTTTCCCTTGTGAGGCTCCAGAGATAACTCAGTGGTAGGGAGCCCTTGCTGGGAAGCATGAGGAGCCAGCACCTGTGTGACAAGCAGTGTCCTGGTCCCACCTGTAACGCCTTCACTGAAAGGTGGAGACGGCAGCATTTGGGGAGGCTTTGTTGGCTTCTGGCCGACCTGAGAAGACAGTGTGAGTCCCAGGTTCAGAAAGAGACCGTGTCTCAAAGGAATAAGATAGGGAGTGATAGAGGAGAATGAGGGATAAATGGGATAGATGAAGGAGTGGGGTCCTCTGGCCCTGCCTGCGTATACAGACCCCTCCACACATGCACATACACACACACACCTCCACATAACGCACACACCCCTGCACACACCATAATACACGAGCACACACACACATCTCCATACAACCCACACACCCCTACACACACTATAATACACGAGCACACACACACCTCCACACAATACATACACCATACATACATGAGCATAAACACACACATCATACATACAAACACATCCTTTTACACACACACACAGACACATACACACAGATGCACATTTGCACCACATTCACACACAACACTTTGTTCTAAGATTACATTGTCTATGTAGTCTTCTTCATGTTGTATGTGCTGCCAACTATTATAGTTCAGCTCCATTTTCATTGTAAGTTTGGCTCTAGAATCAGCTTCCTCACCTCTCGGTTCATCTCATTGCAACGATAGAGTGAATGTAGAAATGAGGTTACAATACAGTGGTCAGAGGCACACCTTCGCTTCAGAATAGCCCCGGGGTCATTAAGGACACGGTATTGCTTACTTGAAATTGAACAAGAAAGTTGATGTGACATGTTCTCATCATTAAAAAGAAAAGAAAAAGAAACGAAATAAGAATGGAAAAAAGACAAATGTCCTATTAGATTATATTGGGGCTGTTAATTTAAATATTCCAATCATTTCATGATATATGTGTGTGTTGAATAAAAACATTGCACACTTTAATATGTACAATTTTATTTGTGCTTTGTTACTTAGTAGCTAGAAGAATTAAAGTTGGTTTAAAAATATAAAATTGGGGTTTTTTTTTATCAATTAGATAATAGTAAAGTTGTTACTGCAATCCAGAGGGTGCCATGTGATTTAATTATTCAGTATATAGCACAGTATTAAGGAAACATGACTGAGCCCAGATCTAGGGTGTGAAAACCTGAGCATTTTCTGTTCCCTGGAAGCAGGGTGTTGTTGCAGAGAGACACAAGAAGGAGAAACAATGAGAGGAAAACATCAAGGTGCTGGTGAACATAAACTATATCCAAAAGTCATGAAATTCAAGCCTTAATTCACTGCATTGGGATGATGCCTAGAATCTAACTTATTTATTTTAAAATATTAACCAAAAATTCATCACAATCCACCGTGGTTTTCTTAAACAGTTCATTCCAGGCAAATGGTACCCTTGAATTTCTGTGACTCTTGTAGCAGGATGCTAAGCAAATTAAACAGCAGAAATGCCGTTTCCTACAACTCTGAAGGTCAAAATTTCACAGTCCAGATGTCTTTGACAGGATGACATACCTAGAGGCTTGCACGGTCCTTCCTGTTCCTGTTCAGGGATTTCCTGTGGTATCAGAAGAGTGAGCTGGAATCTATCTGCCTCATCTTTGTATGACCGTATCTTCCTCTCCCTGGCTGGCCCTGTGCCCTTCCTGTGATATCAACTTGTCACGGGCTTGAGGCATGCCCAGATTGTTTAACTGACCTCCCCTACAGGACCTCAGTTAAGGGCATCTGCACAGACATTTTTCCAATAAGGCAGCTGTCAGTTTCCAGGAGTGAAGACAGGAGGATGCCCTCGGGGACTCGTTCAATCTAGAACAGATGGGGAGGACTCTACCGAAATAATCAGTTATGATGTTAAAACTATAAATTTTAATATCAGAATTTCAAAGCACCTTTTGAAATAATGGCTGAAAGTAATGACAATAAGTATCAAATAGATTTTTTAAATAAAGGACAGACAGATTTTATGATGTTCCCAAATACTCTCAACACCCAGGAGGTTTTTTTTTTTTTTTTTTTTCAGAAAGAGGAAAATTAAGAATTGTTTCAAATTTGAGATTTAGAGAGCATTGTAAAGTGAGTGCTGTAATTGCAGAGGTAAGAAAATAGTCTTACTGGACTCCAGCTACAGAGTCTGGACTGGAGGCGGAGGGGGGGGTTATAGCGTTAGAGTACTAGGGACAAGTCCAGCCTAGAAGAAGCAGTGCCAAGCTCCAGCAGTCTAGATCTCTCTATTCCTTTAGATGAGGCAGAATTCACCAGTAACTAGATAACACTGCCATCAGGGACAGTGGGGATTTTTCACATTTTAAAAAACACTAAGGAGATGCCATACTTAGAGGAGATATTAGGGCCTTTTATTTTTAAGAATCCTTATATTTTAGAAATGTATATTGAGTTTTAGTTGGTTGAAAATATAATATTTGATGCCGGGCGGTGGTGGCGCACGCCTTTAATCCCAGCACTCGGGAGGCAGAGACAGGCGGATCTCTGTGAGTTCGAGGCCAGCCTAGTCTACAAGAGCTAGTTCCAGGATAGGAACCAAAAGCTACGGAGAAACCCTGTCTCGAAAAATCAAAAAAAAATAATAATAATATTTGAAAATTGAAAAAAATAATCTTGAGAGAGTAAAAATAGAATGCATTACATTTTTGTTGATGTTGCTTGTTGAGAAACTCCCAAAGTAGCCGAGGCTGCCCTCCACTTTGCAATCCTGCCTCAGCCTCTCAATGCTGAGATTGTAGGTTACCCTATAGGCTGCATTTTAGATAAACAGACTTAGTCATTATGTGACCACTGTGGTACAAGATGCCATAGACATTAAATTCAACATTCTAAGCAAGTCCACCTTTGAAGTGTTAATAAGAGAGATTGCATAAAAACCACTTTGAACAATTTCTAATAAAGTAAAATTATTCAAGCATGCATGCGTGCACACACACACACACAAATGAACACACACACCATCTCGTTAGTAATTGTTCATATACTTTCAATAATTAGCTTCAATTTCAAAAAGTGTTTCCCATCATTGATGACCTGAGGGGCTCCTCGCTTACTAAACAAATCCTCTGAAAGATTGAATGATTGTGATCCTGTCTGAGTCACCGATTGGTTTGGAGAAGTTCCTGCTGTTTTCCCGAACATATTTTCTCACTACCTAAGTAAAACATATGCTATTGCTTAGATTTATGGTCAGATACATCACCCTTTCCCTTATTTGCTAGAACTGGATGGTGTAATTCAAAGCCAAGTGTCATTCAGCAGGGATTCTTTGTCACTGGATCCCCAGTGGAAGAAGATTTGTACCCAAAGCTCAGGATGCTTCCAACAGGGATGTTCATTTTATTTAAATGAAGTATTTCATACTTGTGAGATTTTCCTCATTGGTCCAGAGCAAACCTTCAAGGTATCTCCCACACTCTCAGGCAAGGACCCACTGTGAGGGGGATTAGCACACACAGGACACTGGGTGCATCATGGGCCATCCTGATAGCAGCCATTGGTATCTGACCCTGGGCTCCGTCACCATAAGCAGAATGAAAATGGAACCTTTAGAGCAATCAGGGTTCCCTGTCCTGTGGGAAGTCTTGATCGGGGGAGGGGGAGGGAAATGGGAGGCGGTGGCGGGGAAGAGGCAGAAATCTTTAAGAAATCAATCAATCAATAAATAAATAAAAGGAAATATAAAAGGGTTGCAATTTCACAGGCTACGTATTAATCAAGAAATTCTATGACGAGGCCATTTGAGTTACTTTTTAGAAATTAAATTTATAATCAAATGTGCATCCCTTCCATCCTTTTGCTGGTTTAGTTTCCAATGAGGGTATTTGGAAATCAACACTCTTTTATTCCTTTGCTTTGTTAAGATTTGTTCCTTAGCAATAAGCTATTGAGTTCATAGCTCATAAGACACGACACCATACCTGTTCTATTATGGAACTGGTTTTCTGAGTGGACAATAATAAAATAAAAAAATAGGAAAGGACATAAAAGAAAAAAAAAGAAAATGGAACCTTTGCATTCCACTCCTTTGTTCAGGAAGACAGCTGAGGTGGGTGCTCCCATATAGATAAGAACTACAACACAGATGGGTACCCTACCACATGTGAGCACCAAAAAGATACACACTCTAACATAGGGGCTTGGCATAAGGAATCTGGGCAGACACAGATTCTAATTCAAAACTGACCAAGGACACTCATTAGCTTTGTCAGCGGGTCATGCGATGCACCCTGTGTGATGAGTCATTGTTACAGCAGCCACTATCGAGTACTCCAACAGAAGCCACTTGAAGGAGAAAGGGCTTGGTTTCCTTTTTGGTCGCGTGTACAGTCCATCACGAAGGAGAAGTTCTAGTGGTCGGAGCCCGCAGGGCCACACTGTGTCCACAGTCAGGGGGAAGAGAGCAATGAATGACTGCGCGGGTGACTTTCTCTGTTCCTGGGCAACCCAGGGCTCAAGCCCAGGGAATGAGGCTGCCTGCCTAGCTTCAGTGTGATTTTCCCCACTGCAACCTCATCAGTACAATTCCTCAGTCATCTTCCGCAGGATTGCAGACCCTGTCAGTCTGATGACACTAGTCAGTACACCCTCCCCCGTGAGCCTTCCATTGTCACCTGGGAGACAGGATTCTAGCCCACTCTGAGCCTGTGAGGGCTACTTGGGAGGTGGACTGTTTGCATATTCAGAATGAGGTATTTTGTAGCTATCTCTCAGCTCCAACATGGCATCCATTTGAATCTTACAGATACCACACACACACAGCATAAAGGCCATTTGTCTGATCTTAAAATATTTATGCCTGAATCAGTTTCATAGTGTGAGATTTTCTACTCATGACATCAGAAAGTTTCATATTTGGGTTGGTTTTAGATTCCAGAGTCTTAATCTTTATGTGTATAAGTTAGACCGTGAGGCACTTTTCTATGTCTGGCTTAATTCACTTAACATACTTCATACTGTGGCAAACCACACAACTTCCTTTCAAAGACTGAGTAATAAACATACAAACACATTTACACCCAAATACCCCTCCCTCCCTCCCTCCCTCTCTCTCTCTCTCTCTCTCTCTCTCTCTCTCTCTCTCTCTCACACACACACACACACACACACACACACACGCGCGCACACACACACACCACATTTTCGTTGTCTACGCAGCCTCCAATGGATGTTTGGTTGTTTAAGTATACCGGCTGTTGTATAAATAAAAGAAAGTGTGTGTAACTGTGGAATGGATTGAATTGCCTTATTTTATGTTCAGAACAGCACCAATGTTCAAGTCAGCAGAACCAGTCCCTTACTCTACAAACTGAGGCACCTTTTCACCTATGCATCTGCCAGTATTGCCAGACTAAAGTGGGCTTGGCTTCCTGCCTTCTTCACAGTGGTGGAGGATGCACTTCCACGACAAATTTCAGTATACCTTTTGTATACACCCATATCATTGCCATAATTTAGGAGCCTAAGGTAATGAATTTTAGCCGGGAGAAACATTTCAATAGCAGGACAATTTCATTTCAATTTCTATGATGTTCCTTCATGATCCTTGTCTCTGTTGAGTTCTCATTGTGTGTTTAGTTCCTGCAACTATTCCATCTATCAAATCTGTACTCAAGGGACTATTCACCATGTGCTTAAAATGTGCCTTCTGAATAAAAAGATAGACACTTGGTCCAGTGTGCTTACAACAAGAGCACTATGCTGGAAGGAGAGCAGCTAATGTATTGTGCTCCTGAGTGTCACCTACGCCGGCGAGGCACGACAGGAGAGAGAAGATGCTCATGTCCCAGTTCTCAAGTGGATGACTGTGCAGGGGGCTGGCCCTGTTTGCACTGCAAGGAAGCCCTTGACAGAGGTCTGGGTCCTGGGTCGTCACCTATTTGTGCCATGGAAATGTCCGGAACAGGGTCTGGTCTTTAAAAACACAAATGCAGGAAGCAGGAAGAAAAGTCATGAAGAAACCTGACCCTGGGTGGTAGCAACATTTAGAGCACAGAAAAGAAAACTGCCAGGGTGGGTTCAGGGTGGACCCAGCATGGGTGAGGGAGCAGTGATCTCATTTCTTGTGCTCAGTTGGGCTCCAGTTAGGCCAGGCACCAACTGACCCTCCGGCTATATTGTCCGCTGCCCAGTCACTTAGGACAGAGTCAGGCTGTGGTGGTCTAGATTCTGCAGCTTGTTCCGAGTACACATAACAGGGCAGCACATGGCTCATTTTAGTCACTAGTGGGCAGTGCCAACCCCAGAGTGACTGACTGACTGAATAGCATTAAAATATTGATTTCCTTGATCAAAAACATCATCAGCAGAGTGAAGGGACTCAGACACGGCAGACACATGCTCAAATGTATCCTAAGAAAGTCCGTGTCTGTGTGGAGTCAAACACAGCAGACACATGCTCAAATGTACCCTAAGAAAGCCTGTGTCTGTGTGTAGTCAAACACGGCAGACACATGCTCAAATGTATCCTAAGAAAGCCTGTGTCTGTAATGTAGGTAACATCCTACAAGCACTCTGAGGTCCCCACTGTTGGGGATGTCCTCACTACAATCTTTGACACCATCAGAACCACAGAAAGCTGGTGGGGAGGTGGTAGGCAGCTCCCAGGAGGGCTTCTTCTCGCTGGCTGCTTGGAAGAAATCCTGGGCTTCTAAGGAGCAATGTCTCCAGGGAAGCAGGTGATGCGAGATTTGCTGGGAGGTTTCCTGAGAGGCCTCTGAATGGGTGCTCTGGGAGGGTTGGTGTGGATGGAAGAAGGCGGCTTTCAGGTGATGCTATTTGACGAGGCTGTTCCTTTCACACCTGGGTCAGATATGAGTCTGTCTCTGTTCTGCATTTACAGGTACCTGGAAGAAGTGACGTCGGGATCTGGCTGCTGGACTGAGAACAGGTGAGGCAGGGGGTCATCGGTGCCTGCAGAACCCTGTCATTTCTAAGAAGAGAATTATTTTATCTGTGAGGTAGACAGCTTTAGGGTATTGATTTACAAAACCGTGAAAGAGAGTGGTGTTGGGAACAGAAAAGGAAAGACAGAGAGAGAGGGAGGGGGGAAGGGAGGGGCAAATAAGAGGAGCTGGAGAGGAGGGGGCGAGCTTTGATAATGTATTATTTGTAAGCATTTGAAACGAAATCTGGGAACATATGATTTTAGCCTTAGACAAATGAGGAAAACAAACTTGAAAATGGTGGTTCTCAATCTCACAGGGGTCTCACATCAGATATCTTAAATTTATATTAAATTCATGACAGTAGCAAAATTACAATTGTGAAGTGGCAACAAAATAATTTTGTGGTTGGGGTCACCACAACACGAGGGACTGTATTAACAGGTTGCAGCATTAGGAAGGTTAGAACTCTAAGACGGGTGGGAATCTGCAGGCACTAGGGACGGTGGAAACCATGCTCCTGTGCAGCCTGGAGCATTATTGCTTACGGCGAGGGGTCTCATTAATTCTAACCTCTACTCTGGTGATCCATTCACTTTTTGATATGCTTTGCTGTCTGGAAACTCTGGGAAGAGACTGTTTAGAAAACTACTATTTTTGAAAAAAAAAGTAAAAACAAACAGGGCAAACATTGAAAGCCCCCAGCAAGTACCCAGGGCTGCTGACATTGACTCTCTCAGTAAATGAAATACGAAATTGAGATGATAAGGTCAACACAAGCAGATGGCAACATGCTGTGGCCTCACTAGACACAGGTACCTAGTGGGTGTGGCAATGTAAATGTGCAGGCATGAAGAGGTGGGCACTGTTAGTGGGTGTGGCCATGCAAATATGCAGGTGTGAAGAGGTGGGCACTGCTAGTGGGATTGAAAATGTTCAGAGTGTCAACATTTTAAGAATGAAGTTTTACATTTTTGTGATTAGAAAATTGAAATATAAATTGTTTTAGAGTAATGCATAAGTTTTTAAAATTAAGTATACTAGTAATAATGCCTTTTATGGAATGAATCCAGACTTATGTGAGAATTAAGGAACACACACACACACACACACAGGTTAGTTTACTGCAAAACCACTGCGCCAGATCATTTGTGGGAGAGCTGGGCCAAGTTCACAGATGATTTTCTCAGTCCGAAGTTCTGACACGTAGACTCATTAATGTTATTACACTTGATTTTCCATTCGAAAATACAATGATTTCTTACAAATTAATGCTAAAAAGGAAACTAAAGCACTACAAACTTTGTGTTTTTCTGGACCAGCTCTGCTAGGATTGCATCTACTCAAATGCAGATGTGGAAAGCTAATCCCTAAATGGGTTCTTAGCAGTATGGTTAGTTCTAAAAGGTGGGCTTCCTAAAGGAGATTTCTGCCTTTATAAAACACACTTTCGTGGAAACAAACCAGAAAGATATTTACAATGGTCATGATGATAAGTGTTGCCAAAGATGGGGTGATGATGATGATGATTGTGGTGATGATGTTCATAATTGTGGTGATGAGGATGATGATAATGGTGGTGGTGATGGTGGTCATGGTGGTGGTGATGATTGTGGTGATGGTGTTCATAACTGTGGTGATGAGGATGATGATAGTGGTGGTGGTGATGGTGGTCATGATGGTGATGGTGCCTGTGGTGATGGTGGTCATAACTGTGGTGATTGAGATGATTAGAATGGTAGTTATGATGGTCATGATGATGGTGACATTGATGGTGATGGTGGTGACGATTGTGGTGATGGGTGTCCTAATTGCAGTGATGAGGATGATGATAATGGTGGTGGTGCTGATGGTAACAATATGGTAATGGTGGTGCTCATACTGGCAGCAATAATAAGCACTTTTATTGTGTACTGAACACTCAGCACCTGACCATACATCAACCATGTGGGCAGATGAACCCAGTATTTACATTCATTCTGAGGGGAGTGACTTGGTGCATTATTGGAGAACACTCATGAAGCTTCTGCTACAGCTAGGATTCCAAACAACTTCAGGACTTAGTACATGTATACAATCTGTATGTATACACCCCAAATGCCTCAAGGAAGAAATAGCAACTCCCACATCAGACATGAAGCCTTTGCTCCCAAGTGTGGACTCAGTGTCTATAAACTCAGGCAAGAGAGGACCATTCTAGCTATGTTCTAGTAGCTTAATGGTTGAGAGGAAGGTATGCAAACATCTCACCAGAAAAAACCAAAGGGATGGAAAGCCATCTTCCTTAGATGAAAACTGAAGCCTTAGATGGACTTGCATGCCATCTGCTTTTTCTAGCAATATTATCCCTTGCAAACAATTTTGGTGACAAATGATTTTTAGAAACACCATAAACAAGATTTGCAACTTAAATGTAGTAACTCTCAAAGGGGAGAAATCACATTTCCCCCTTTAAATTGGCACCAGCAAATTTAGAATTTTATTCTAAAATGAAATGCCTTCTATCCCTAAGAGACAAGAGTCTTAATGTGCCTGCATCCTTGGGGGATTTTTAGTTTTTACTTTAAGAAAACAAGGTCTCCTTGCAATCAGTTTCTAAGTGTTCACACACCCTAAGATGAACTCCACAGGCATTTTTACCTTTGTTTTGTAAAAAAAACTGTTGTTTAGTTCACCCATGTAAGCCATGTTACTAGTGTAGTGTAGAATAAACTACACGCCCCACTCACCCCCAATACAGGCCACTGAAGCAAATCTGTCTGTGAGCCTGCTGGAGCACGGGCTGAGGAAACCCACAAAGGGTTCTGGCTTCTCTAGCCTTGGACATGACTTTACTATTCATAGAGTTAAGCCTCAGGTATATGAGCATGTGGACAACAGTATACCTCTTGTGATCTGGTTAGTAGGATAATCGTTTTTATGATACATGTACAAGTTTTGAGTAAGTAATACATAAGACACTGATAAATAGCCATTTTGTTTTCATTTACCTGAGCATGTATGACTTGTAACAAGCTCTCAGAGGTAGGGACCAGACTGGAATATGTTCCTTCATTTGCTGCAGTTGCTATGGCCCCGCAGCAGACAAAGTCAGGAGCCTTGCTCTTGGTTTATAGCCGTCTGCAGCCCTGGTAAGCTATAGCTACACGCTCTGACTCTTGCTGTGTTTTGACGAGAGAATTAGTCCATCCCATGCCTTTTAGCACCTCTTCAGAAACGGTAAGTTAAGCAGTTATTTGTGCCATCACACGTTTCTCTGGGTGTGCAGAAAAAGCGGGGTGTGAAGTGTGGGGGAGGCAGCCCCTTTGCAAGGCTTTGCTGGTGTGGAGGGCTTCTTGGCAGGCTCCTTGCATTTCTCCAGTACAGGATGCTTCCTAATTTTGCTAAGTAAGTCTTGTGAGCCTTCTCTGTGTCCTACCAAACAGTAATTACTTTGAACCTCACTATGAAGTCAGTCTCCTCTCTGTCTCCCCCAGGGCTTAGCCTAAGGCTTTTTAAAAAAAATCAGGAGCTACCTATTAAATGGTTATATATTTAAATATTAATACCAGTACTTTATATACAGTTGTGTTCATGTTCAAAGCTTCCTTTTGCATTAAAAAAAAAAAAAAAGTGATCCTGTCAGTAGATGGCGAGCTTGCTACATAGAAAGGCTGAGGCTCTTTCCTTGTTAAAAGCCTCATTTTTTTGATAAAAGATTATTTGAAACTTCTTTAAATTAAAACCATTCAGTTTACTGTAAACTGACATGCTGACTAACCTATTATCTGTGTTGATGCCAAATGTCCAATCTTAAAGATGTTTGATTAAAGGAAAATAGAGTTGCCAGAACGAGGAAACTGTACACGTTTTGGGCCTTAAAGATCAGCTGCTCCAAAGTGACAGATAAAAACATGCCAAAAAAAAAAAAAAATGAAGAAAAAGCAAAGCGAAAAACACTCCCCCACCCTCCAAAAAAAACAAAACAAAACAAAACAAAAAAAAAACCCAAACCAATCAAGAGCTACTTACTGTGACTGCTTGTGTATTTAATAAGGTGTCACTGAACATGGAGAGAAAAGCAACCTACAGACCTCACTCAATGGAAAGTGGGAAGAGGAAGTCCAGAGAAAAAAGTAAATGAGTTAAATTCTTAATGAGAACTTATAAGATCAAAAGAATCAGGCAGCTCCGCTGATTACGAATGGAAGTGCCTTTTGGGGTGTGACTTCTCTATTTGGTTTCGGAGTCTTGAGAGTTTGGACACTTTTTGCCACTACTAAATTCTGTTAATCTCCTATCAGTGTTTGTGGGTCTTTAACATTCACCTCTCATACCAAGGTTTGATTGCCGTTGAAACAGAGAGAAGTGTGGATATATAATAGAGCCAGCAAAGGTTTCTTCACTCTGCTGATTATGTTCGCTGCTGTGCATAAGCTTGTCAACTTTATGCAATGTCCACCTGCCAGCTCTTCAGGTAACGTCCTGTGCTGTTGGAGTCCTCAGAAAGACCTTTCCTATGCCAATATTTTTGACGTGTTCCTCTGTGTTTTCTTCTAGTGGCTTCATAGTTTCAGGTGCCATATTAAGGCGTTTGACCCACTTAGAATTGAGTCTGTGCAAGAGAGGTAACAAGGATCTAGATTTATTCCTCTTTGTGGGGCTATCCAGTTTCCTTCACACATTTTTTCGAAAAGGACATCTTTGATGTGTGGTTTTTGCAGCTTTGTTAAGAAGTAAATGCTTTCTGCTGTGGGTATACATCTGGGTCCTCTGTCTATCCCATTGGTCTACCTGAATGGACTTTGTCCACCACCATGCAGTATTTGCCACTATGACTCTGCAGTATAGTCTGAGATGGTAAATTACAATGTCTATAGTATTGTTCTTACTGCTTAGGATTGTTTTGGTTGGTTGGGGTCTTTTATACTTCCATATAAATTTAGGATTTTTTTTTTAGTTTTGTTAGAGTGTAATTGGAATTTTGATGAGCACCACATTGAATTTTTAGGTTGCTTTTGGTAACACAGCTGTTTTCACAGCATGAACTGTCAATCCATGAACATGGAGGTGTCTCCACTGTCTTCCGTCTCTACCCTTAGTGTCTACAAGTTTCACTGTAGACTTCTTTAGCCTCCTTGGTGGGATTTATTCTAAGTCATTTGAAGTTGTTGTAAATATGACTTTTACTGATTATTTTTGGAAGTTTGCTATTGATATATAGAAAGGCTACTGGTTTCTTCATGTTGACTTGACTCTTTATAGTTTTATGAAAGTGTTTATCAGGTTTAAGAGCTTTCTGGTGGAGTTTTTAAAGTCCGTCATCTGCAAGTAGGGATAATTTGACTCCTTTCTCACTTTTGTTATCCTTTGCATTTTTTTCTCTTGTCTCTGGCTAAGACTGAACACTCTAGTAAGTAAGAGCAGAGAGAAGGGGTGCCTTCACCTCACTCATGATTTGGGAGAAAATCTCAATTTTTCCATATTTAATATAGTGTTGGTTATATTTTTGTCATATAAACCTTTTATATATTGCAATATGTCCCTTCTATTCCTTGTTTCTTCAGAGCTTATATCAAGAAGGGGGTTGACCTTTGCAAATTCCTGTTCTGCTTCTATTGAGATAATTAGGTTTTTTAACCTTAAAGTCTGTTTATTGGTTATGTTGCATTTATTGGTTTGTGTTTGGTGCACAACTTTTAATTGCCCCACCTCCATGTGGTGAAGTCAACTTGGTCATGGTGGATCATCATCTTATACATGTACTCTTAAATTAGGTTTGTAAGTATTTGTTGAGAAAAATTTATGCCTTTGTCTATCAAGAGACTGTTCTAAAGTACTCTCTCATCCCCCCCTTATGTCCTTGTGTTCTTTCTGCATTAGGGAAATATGGGACTCCTAAATTGAGTTTGGTAATGCTCCCTCCTTTTCTACTATGTCGAACAGTTTGAGATGTATTTGCCTTAGTGCTTCCTTAAAGATAGTCTGGCAGGCAGTCTATCCAACCTGAGATTTATTTCCTTTGGGGAGATTTTTTTTATTACTGCTTTGACCCCATTGCTTGGTATGGATTAATACCTCCTGGATTTAACTTAGGTAAGTCATATATATCCAGGAATTTGTTCATTTCGCCTATATTTTCTGATATTTCCTAACATAACTTTTCAAAGTATTTCCTAATGACCCCTGGATTTTGTGATTTAATGACCTTTTGTAATTTGTTGTAATATCCCCCAAAATATTTCAGGTTCAGAAAGGCAAATAGAGTTTTTCCTCTCACATTTGGAAGTTGGATGTAAATTTTTATCTCTGTGCACCTGGCAGCGGGGACTAGACGGTCCGCGAGAGGAGAGAAAGAGATCTTGAAGGAAGGAAGATCAGTAAGAGGGGAATGGGACTCAATTGACCTGGGAACAGGAGGTGGATCTATTTCAAGCAAAGACGGGGGCTGTCTTGATTATTTTTCTATCGCTGTGATAAAGCACCATGACCAAGGCAACTTAAAGAAGGAGGAGTTTATTTGGGCCTTACAGTCCCAGAGGGATAAGAGCCCATCACAGCTGGGAGGCATGGCAGCAAGTGGCAGGTATGACGGCTAGAGCAGGAAGCTAAGAGCTCCTATCCTTTACCATAAACACTAAGTGGTAAGAGCGCACCAGAAATCTTTAGACTCTCAAAGCCCATCCCCAATGACATACTTCCTGCAGCAAGTCTGCACCTCCTAAGCTTTATGTGTCTGTAATTTGTGACATGTCTTGTTCCTAAATGCTTGTAAGTTTTTGAGACATCCTGCAAAGCTGGACACCCCTCCCCCATAACACTTTCCCTTTCATCTTGAATGTGATGTTTCTAAATACCATGAACACATTCAGGATGACATTTAAACTTTATCTAAATCCTTTTTCTTCCTTCCTAAAGAGAGACTTTTCAATAATGCTTGTCCTATCTGGTAAAATTCACATTCTTTTGAGATTGATTTCCAGAGAATATTCATTTAGATAATGTTGAGAGCTGACAGGGTTTCTCTGATTGCGGATGACTGATTGTTCAAGGTTGCTCTCATGCATCTGAAAGCAACGCCAAGCAGTAAGTAGAGGAGCGTGCGTTACAAAAGATGTCAAAGAACAGGCATTCTCAGGGAATAAAGAGCTTGTTCCAAACTCAGGCTAAATTCCTTTTCTCTGTGTTTAGATTATGACACAGTTGGGCATAAGGACTCCGAGAAGTTCATTCAGCTCTTCCGAGAATGAGCGGTGGGTGAAGGGTGAACTGTGCAGTGCAGGGAGTGTACCAACAAACTCCTTGTACACTTTATAAAAACACTTACATTGTAATTGGCAGGAGCTTGATGAGGACAAAGGAAGTCAAAGAGTAATAACTCACTGTTCTAGTCTGCTTCTCTGTTGCTGTGGTAGAACACTGACCAAAACCAACTCGGGCACGAGAAGACTAATTTCAACTTATAGCGCTTTAGAGTTTTATAATGGAGGGAAGCACAGGCAGGAACTCCAGACAGGAACCTGGAGGCAGGAACTGAGGCAGAATCCATGGAGGAGTGCTACTCACTGGGTTTCTCCCCATTGCTTATTCTGTCTGCTTTTTAAAAATACAATCCAGGACCACCTGTCTACGAGTGTCAGCCCCACAGTGGGCTAGACTCCTCCCCATCAATGAGCAGTTAAGGAAACGCCTCTCAGCCTAACCTGAGGAGACAGTTCTTTAATTGAGGTCCCCTCTTTCCGGATGTGTTGGGTGGACAGCCGAAGAGAACTATGACACAGAGTTACCACGCTTTATTTGCTATGTGACTTACTTTGTGCCTTGATCATAAGACAAACTAGGGAAGACCCAATCTTGAATGTGTTGTAGGAACTAGGCAGAGTGCCAAAACTTAAAATGGGCGTTCACTCACTACCCTCAAGATCACGTGACTTCAAGATACCTACCTCATCTGGCCTCTGTATCATAAGAGTGTGAAATCCTGCTCACACCCCAAAATATTTGAAAGTTTGAAATTTGTTAAAATAGAGAATAAATGTAAAGGCAAGTGTCATGGCACAAGCCTGTGAGTCCAGCACTCAGGAATCTGTGACAGAAACAGTGAATGCCCTGAGTTTGTGGCCACCCTGAGGCAGAGAGACATCTCAAACCTAGAATAAGCCAGCATTGAGACTTTATTTTAATCTCAAAAAAGAAAACCAAATAGCACCACCAACAAAAAAGTGATGGATAAGTATGTGAATCAGTGATACATGATATATAGAATTTTAAAGGTTTATTTTGCTGGACTAGGCAATCATGACCTCACCCCCCCACACACACACACACAACTGTGGCTGCTATTTCCTTAGCTAAGGACAGTGGACTTGATCAGGTTGTCTTCATTTTACTTCTTTCCTGATGGCATTTCTGCCCTCAGAGGTTCCACCCACTCCTACTGTTCAGTTCAAATGTCACTTCCTTGCCATGCTGGTGAGCAGGGAATGTAGGGTCTCTCCGCATCATCTACCTTGGGATGCATACCCATTACTGTCTTGTTTGGGTCTTTCTAGACGCCCCTTTAGGAGGACAAAGATAATGTTCACTTTTGTGTCTGAAAGAATAAAAGGTAACTGTGAGTGTGTGGCACGGAAGGAGTGACACAGATACCTGGCTCTAGGATGACATGGCCCTTTTCTCATCTTGTCCAGCACCATTCGGGTCCTGTGAATACTGCTCTGGGGTTTGTTCCCCTTGACCTGTTAAAATCCTGGTACAGCCCCTGCTGCAGCATCTCGGATATGCATGCTCTCAGCTCCAGGGAAGTTTAACTCTGCTCAGTATTTCCTAATCTTAAATTTTTTACTTATGTTAGCAATGTAGAGATATGTGTTGTGTTCAGTTGGAAATTTATGATTAGTATATAAAGTGTTCATTTTTTTTTTTTTGGAGAGGCCCTATAGTCTTTTAACACTTAAATAATAAGATCATCAACAACTATTTCTGAGTGCTTGTAGTATGCTATGCTGGAAACAGATATTTGCATATAACCTTGTTTAATTTACTTTATAGCATTTTGAGTTTTTATATAGTGATTTAATCTAACTTTACCACTGAACAAATGGACCCACATGAACCAGACCTTCTGGCCTCAATTTCACCTTGCACTTGGGATCCCCTCATCAAATATTTTTGAACTTCTGTTTGCTGCCAAATCGTGGTCCATTATCAGAAACTTATTCTTATCTGGCACATGGAGTTATGAGCTCATGACCCTCGGTGACTGGTGACTGCAACTTGATTTGCGAGAACTGGGCAGGTAGGGGTGGGTGTCCAACCCAGAACACTGACTTCCCCTCCAATATTCATCCATTTGGAATGAAATGCAGGCAAGCCCATGGACAGCATCAGTTAAGGTGAAGATTTGCAGTGAAAAAATCAGATGTCTGAAATATATTTCCATCCTTAGATTTTCTTGTTGATAATTTAGAGCCTCATTTAATCCTGCCTTTTAAAAGTCATTTCATTTCTCATGCATGACGGAAGTAGGGAAGAAGCAAGCTTTGTTTGGCAAATGCTTTAATTTAAATATATAAAAATAGAAATATAGCATGTGTACTCATCTCTAATATGCATGATCTATAAATAGTGGGGAAAAATCTCTTGTTGCTATAGTAACTAGGAATTTCTTTGGGTGTATCTATTTTTGTGCTGTATCGAGGTGCAGAGGCAGCTTTCTAGTGGGCTTCCCTACTGTGCAGGTACTCTACCAAAGTGCTCACAACTCCCACCTCGTTTCCTGCCGCTCAGAAGGGGTGGGTGTTAGACGTGGCTTTGACATGTGTCATCGCTGAGCCACGTACCTGTACTGTACCACTGTGGTGGCCATAAATAGCGTAAAGGCTTCCTCTGAGGCTGCTAGGATGTCCCCAGACTCTAAAGACTCTTAGTGTCCACTGCCGCACTGTTAGGACCTTTGAGAAGTGATCGGGGCTGGGGCTAAGAGTAAGGCTCCAGGATGGATAGTGGTGGCACACACCTTTAATCCCGGCACTCAGGAGGCAGAGGCAGGTGGATCTCTGTGAGTTGAGGCCAGTCTTGTCTACAGAGTGAGTTCCAGGACATCCAGGGCTACACAGAGAAACCCTGTCTCAAAAAACAAACAAACAAACAAAACAACAGCAACAGAATATTGCTCCAAGAGGACCGTGACTCTTGTGAGTTTCGTAGGAAGCATTGCTACTCTCCCCACTCTGTCTTCTCTCTTCCCGTTTCTTCTCCTTCACCCTTCCTTTTCCTTCCTCTCCTTTTCTTCCCTTTCCCTTCTGCCTCTCCTTCTCTCTCTGTCTCTCTCCTCCTCCCTCCTTCTCTCTCTGTCTCTCTCCTCCTCTCCTTCTCTCTCTGTCTCTCTCCTCCTCTCTCCCTCTCTCTGTCTCTCCTCACAAGGTGTCCCGTGGGTGTCCTAGGCATTATGAGAAACGCATCTGTCTTTAGTGAGTGGCTCGCTCTCCGGTGTTCCATCACAGTAGTTCAACACAGAACGAGAGAAAGGCAATAACATAGTGGAATGGAAAGTGGCCTCTGCCCTGTGGCATTCAGGAACAGTGTAAACAAAAGGCCAATTGAGAAATGCTGGAGAGTCTCCTGTGGTTTCCTTTCTGTTCTTTTTCAGTAGAATTCCTGACAAAGCTAACATGAGAAATGAAGTGAATTTTACCTGCTCATGTTCTAGCATTTGTGGAGCCTTCTAGAATGCTCTGTTGAATTATGTCTTTCTTCTAATGAACACCAAAAGGCTCCTTATGCCAGGCCTGCAGTCAGCCCCCAAGATGACAACCAGATCAGAGCTACTGGGTGAGAGATTGTACCTGGTTCCTTTTCTCCTTCTGGTGGATTTTCCTGCAGAGAACTCACCTGTTCCTCCTAGCAGTTTCAAAGCAAAACCATCTCAGAGGCTTTGTACCTTAAAGGCCCCTGTTTGCAGCCAATGTGTTGATGTTGGAAGTGTGTGTCCTGCCACTGTTCTCAGTGGGAAGTGGTTACATGCAGCACTGCCCCCTGCTGTGCCTGTGTGCTGGAGGTGGGTTGAACAGAGCAGTCACTGTTCTCAGTGGGAAGTGGTTACATGCAACACTGCCCCCCTGCTGTGCCTGTGTGCTGGAGGTGTGTTGTCAGGGAGGGAGACAAATCCCAGGGATTGCTACAGTACAGTCATGAGTACAAAGTACAACCCCAGTTCATTGGGCTAAGGAGCACCAGGGCAGGGTCCTCCTGATAGGACAGATTTACCAGACTTCCACCTTACAAAAATAATAACCGTGAAGGCTGGATTGTGCTGGCATATACCAGCTCCTGGGGTGAGGTGCTGCTAGCAACCTGTCACTGCTGGTGGCACCTGAGAGATCATCCTAGTGGCTCTGACCTGGAGCTGGAGTCAGGTTACAGCCACTGCTATTCCAGAAATGGCTCTTAGCCAGAATAGTGACAGTCTCCACATGCTTAATCTCATAGACTCTTCTCCCTAGGTCTCTGCCAGGTCATCTGACCCAGGTGTGCAGTATCTGCTGGCCTTCTCTCTTCTTCCTCCATTAGCTTCTTCCTGGTAGCATTCATTACAAGGACAGCAGTCAGCAGAATCAAGAACCAGAGCAGCGACTTGCTACATAAGTGAGAGATACAGTAACGAGGGGGCAGCTGAGAGTTGGGTCTGATCCAAGTTTCAGAGACTAATCCACAGAAGAGTCATAGGTGCTGTGGAACCTCCAGGAAGTTTAAAAGATAACATGTCCACCCAATCAGAACCAACAAGTTATTGTTGCAGTGTGGCGAGGCTTCCCTTAGACTCATGGGTAGATGGAAAAGATAGACAGTTTCCCAGAGAAACAAAGACACCAGACCATGCTCCAATTGTGGCCTGTCAGGCAAGGTGCTAGAGGGCTATCAAAGGGTTTCTTTTAGCATCCCCAAGTCGTGAGTCAAGGCAACGAAATGGAAAACTGACTGTGTTGGCCAAGTCCAGGCTATTCTGACTGGTTCTTCAGAGGACTGAAGACAGACTTTGGTTTCATGTGTGGCCGACTGTTGCTCCCTGGAGCATTATTTCCTCAGTCTGCTGACATCCTACTAGAGCTGACCCCCTCCACACACACACACACACACTCATCCCTATGCTGCCTCTCAGAGCTTAACATTGTTGGTTTCAGGCTTTGTGCCTTCCATTCTCCCCTAGGCTGGTTCTTCCATCCCCAGGAATGGTTCTGTCTTCCCAGGAAGAATTCCAGTCTTCACCCTGAAGGGGCTGTGCCTTCCCTCACACTTGCAATACAGAGGCTCCACACCCTTCATTTGGTACTGTGTTTCTCTTATACCCTCCTCCCACATTTCCTCCGTGTTTGTCTCAAGGAAATACCTAGACCTGAGAGGATTCTTCTCTCTCTCTCTTTTTTTTCTCCTGCCTATCTGCATTAGGGATGCTCCCTGGGTTGGCTCTGCTTGAATGTCTAACAGACATTTTAAGTTTAATTTGTCCACAGTTAGAATCCAGATTGCCTAAGCCCTGACAATCAAAGCGTGTTCTCACAATCTCCTACCTAAGTGTTTCACAGCTCTAAATCCCACTGGCCTTTCCTCTTCTGGGAAAAGATTAAGAGCTCTTCGTGAACAAACAGGAAGAAATAGCCAAAAATAAACAATGTATCTATTCTTTTGTCTAGCAACAAAGGCACAGAAGTAAAATGAACCAGTTCAGCTGAGTTTATGAGCCACTCTTGCCATTAAATGAATGTTCTAGACCAGTGGTTCTCAATATTCCTAAGGCTGTGACCCTTTAATATAGTTCCTTATTTTGTGGTGACACTCAATCATAAGATTATTTTCCTTGCTACTTCATAACTGTAATTTTGCTCCTGTTATGGACTGTCACATAAATATCTATATTTTCTGATGGCCTTCGGTGACCGTTGAGAAGGGGTCATTTGACCCCCAAGGGAGTTGTGATTCACAGGTTAGGAACCACTGCTCTAAAAGGTATTTCAGTGTGGCAGAAGGGAAATCTGGTGTCTGTGTTGTGTGAAATACACATAATCATACATTTAGGGATAAGCAGATGGTTCCACGGTACATTCAGAAGTGGGGTTCCTAGGGACCCACAGCTAAAATGTTGTGCCTGGTGAAGCTTGATTCTTCTACTTGCAAGTGTGTGCTGGTCTGTAAGGTGACCTCATCATGGTGCAGAAGGTGCACTTTGAAAGGTACTTTTGATTCCTCTTATTCATCGGGAGGAGAACTTCTTTGTCTTTTTATTTGAAAAGGCAATATTCTTCACAGAATTAATTTCCTGGTCCTGATAAAAAGCTCTCTTTCTAGCAACTTGAGCTAGCATCTCAAGTTGAAGCCATTTAACCTTGCTGGCATTGGAGTTGGTAGGCAGCAGGAGAGTGGGCATCCTGGAAGGGCTAATGTGCAAAGAGGGAGCTGTGATTTCAGCACTGAGAAACAGTACTGCTTCTGGCTTTTTATTTTTGTTTTTTCCTTATTTTTTGGTTGGATGTTATAACTATAATTAGAAATGGTGAAATAGGAATTGTGCCTGAGAAACTTAATTTCCAAAGGAATGCATGTTCTTGCAGAGAAAGACCAGTAGTGCTGAGTTTTTTACTTTTCTATTTTTTAATTTCTTTGGTGAGTTTGTTTCTTCTGAGTAATGATCTTTCCTTATGATTAATAAAGCCAGAGAGATCTTTGTAACTGTGCAAAGCAACTGAAGGATTTTTATAGAACATATTTACATGGATGATATTTTTATAAACATTTTTAAAGCTCTCAGGAAATAGAAAAAAAAACTAAGAATATTGAGACAGCAGAAGAGGAGAAAAAAGAGGGAGGGGTTGGAAGGGAGATGAAGAGAGGTTTGAAGTCAGATGGAAAGAGGAAAGGGAGGAAGGGAGAGAAGAAGGGAGAAAAAAAGAGAGGGAGGGAGGGAGGAAGGGAGGGAGGGAGGAAGGGAGGGAGCACAAAGCTAGCTCCTTCCCTCTGTCTTATAGTGCCTGTACCATTAGAACAAGGCTGTGGGAACTGATGTCTTCAGAGCTTGAGGCAAGGCTTCCCTGTGGTTCATGAACATGTTGAAATGTACCAGTGCCAACATTACTCAACCATAAGCCAAAATGGAGCCACTAAAGCCACACGTTTCTTGGGGACAGAAATTGATAAACTGACTAGAACTGCCATGAGGACTGACTTTGCCAGGGCTTTTCCCCTGTGGAAGAAGAAAGTAGATGTAGTGTGTTCCTGTGTGTCACTTAAGGGAGGCAAAGCAGAGCAGTTGAAGGACAGTGTCTACCTCTAAGTGTCTATGTTGATTACTGTGTAAGGAAGCTGGCTGTATTTGCCCAGCAGGGAAGCCTCTGGCAGAGGTCTGGGTCCTGGGTGATCCCTCATCTGTCTCATAGAAACCCTCGTACAGCATCAGGCCCTTGAAAGCAGGGGTGCAGGGAGCAGGAAGAGATGTCTGAGTAAACCTGCCTCTGGAGAGTAGCAACATTTAGAACACAGAAAGCGGACACTGATGAGGTGGGTCCAAGATGGACCCAACATACATGGAGGAATCAGGAAGAAGTTCAAGACAGTGAGACTGAAAGCAATCAATCTATCTGTAATGATTTGTTCTGTCCCTTTAAGAGACAAGCCCCGCCCACTCCCTCCCCTGTCTGCTGAGGCAGGCAGATCTTCCTTCCTGCTTGCAGCCTGAGTCTCTACCTTTGCTAAATAGTAGCTTCACAACTAGGCAAGGTCTTTCTTCCACACAGTGTATGGTGGCATGCCAGTGGGATTGTCGCTTCAGGATGCTCCTGGATAGGTTCCTTCTGATGCAAGGAATCAATGCCTTTCTCAGGGTCCAGCTGTCTCACCCACCGTACAGTGGAACTCGTTTCCAACTGCCATTCATATCCTAATTGTTCCTTTGAATCCTCCGCCATCTTATGAGTCTTTCAGGGTGTGGCAGTGTTCCCCATATGATGTCTTTGATCCCCGAGCGCACTTTAAACTGTGCGACACATGGGTAGGAGTCAGATAAACGGAGATCAGGAAACTCGTAGACTCAAGCAGTTGATAAGCTTACGTTCAGAATAAGACAACTAAATGTCGAAGTTGCTTTCATAATTAGATTCAGCTAATTTTCACTTATCATCATGAAGCTATCTGTTTTAAATATACAGGGAGATTCACGCTTTCTTGTCTCCCTAATCCTCGGTGTGATTTAGACTTCAGATGACAGGCCTGATGGATGCTATTTAAAACGGACATCGAGGACTTAGGAAAAACCCATCTCAAGGTTTGTTTAAGAGCACGTGCAGATTAATGGGTACTTTAATCATGAGAACTCTTTTTTTCATGGGGTACTTATTTTTATCAATTTGAGATAGTATGGAAAATCTGGCTTTTCTGCAATTTCTGAATTGAAAACAGGTTCTCCTCTCACCAACACATCCCTACCACAGTTTCCCCTCCCTCTGCTCCCTCCAGCCTCCCAGAGCACTTCCTTTCTCCCCCAGCAACATTCCCCCTTTTCCTTTGTTTCCCTTCAGAAAAGAGCAGGCCTCCAACAGAGAACAACCAAACAGGATACAAAATGGCTTTTTAAACTGTTTCCCTTTAATTCATCTATTTTACTTCTAACTCAAATGCAAGTGTTTGCTGAGAATGGCTTTTCTTGAGAGCAAAGAGGTCTGCGTCCAATGTCACCTGGGCCACACACCACCATGATCCGGATCCAGCCTATGAGTGTCCTGTGCGAAGATCTGGTCAGCTGTAGCCTCTCCTCTTAGCTTTCTCCGGCTCCTCATTCTGCCTTCTGTGAGATTCTCTGACAGTCACAGCATGTGACTTTTGCCCCTTCTGTTCCTTTGGGATGGTTTTTCAAGGAGATGAGAAAGGCATTGCCCTTATTTTTCTGTAAATCCTGGTGTGAACTTTGTGTTTTCAACGCACAGATCACACCATGGGCTCTGGGAGAAGGGTACTGGGATTGTGTCCAAACATCCAGCCTTCTCCTCCATTTGCCAAACAACAGTCGGTCCATGCTGCTGGGATACCAGGATGCTGAGATAACTTCCAATAGAAGTTGGGGATCTCTGAAAACCTAGTAATGCCTGTACCTCAGTGTCTACATCACACACAGGGTTCAGAGGGAGATCTCATTTTGAATTCTGAGCACCTTGGCTCACTGCAGCTTTCCAATACCCAGAAAAGAAATGTCCTAGTGCAATCAGGAAAAATGTATGCCTGCTTGAATGTCTGCCTCTTTCAGACCACATGCCGTGCCTGAACAAGCACCCTGATTTCATGTAAATAAACGGTTTAATGGGCTTTATTTTACTTTGTATCATAAATAGAAAGAGATTCGGAAAGCAAAGGAAGACAGCGGGAGATGTGGGTTCCCTGAAAAATACAGTGTCAAGACCCCAGGAGGGCCTGCTCAGCCCTACAGAGAAACGACAACCGAAATGGCAACGGCAAACTGGGGAAACTCTTGGATTGCTTGGGGGCAGGGGAAAGAAAGTTAGAAATATGACAGCGTTATTAAAAAAAAAAAACTGTGGATAAATTACTGCATTCGTTTAAATTCATGTCAACTGGAAGCTAGAAATAGGCTGGAAAGATGCTTCCAGAGAATGCTTTGATCCCATTTGGCATTGACAGTGTCCTCTAGACTACCTGATGCCCCATGACTTTTTGCCTGACTTTTGAGCCAGTCACAGATCTATCAAGACAATCAATGGGGGTCTTCCTTCCTAAGTTGCTCTTTACTCTGCAGGAAGGTGAACTTTGTAGGCTGCTTGGTCCAGGAGCGATGCTGAAAACCTTGGAGATGTTGTGGGAGATGTCTGAAAATCTTGACACATGGGCTTGGGTGCTCAGGTTCTTTTATTATTTCCAACTTTTTACTCTAATTTCTCCAACATCCAGCACTTACTTACGATGATTATTCAGGGGAATCATATATCCTTGTCCCAGAAGTGGCTTCCTGTGTTTGCGACCTTTCTCTCCCCAGACTCCTCTCCATGTGCCCACACATACGGGGCCACATGAATAGTCAGGCTTACACAGTTATGCCCAAGAATGCTTACACATTTCCTGAAGCAACTGATGGGATGCTAAAGCTACTGTGTCCTTTCTCATTAGAATTCTTCAGTATTCCCTAGGAATAAGGATATGATTTTCTACAATCACAAATAAAACGAACTATCCTGAAAGCTGTGAAGATATTCCAAAGAGATATTTGTACCCCTCCCTTCAAGGACCATCCTCTTGAGACAAGGCACACAAAAGAATTGGAATTTTTCCAGCAGATTCATGCTAGGTTCTGCTTCAGGTGATACCACAGCTGAGACAGTGATGGGCAGAACCACATTTGGGCCAGAGCAGCTTAGCTATGCATACTCCATGCTCTCTCTTTAAACCTAAACCTCGGGTCAGGACCCTCACGATCTAAAGCAGCAGTTGCCTAAGTAAAAAACACAGAAATGTTTGCATAACGATTCCTAACAGGAGCAAAGTTATAGTTATGAAGTAGCAAGGAAAATAATTTTATGGCTGGGGGTCACTAGAACATGAGGAACTGTGTTGAAGGATCACAGCATTAGGAAGGTTGAGAACCACTGATTTCAAGAGTCCACAGGAATTCCATACCAGGAAAAGGGGAGACCCTTCCTGCAGACCCTGGAGGAAGCTTTCTCCCCGGATGAAAGATCCCATAGTTTTGATAACTTGTCAGGCCTCTTTCAGGACACACTCAAGTGAAAATAATAATTGCCAGTGATGGACGGCACTGCTCTCTTGACTTCTATTAAAGCTTCCTTATGTCAGGACCCCAGAGACAGACCTGGCAGGGACGGGGGTGAGGGGATCACTAGACTCTTGTCTGACCCTCTTCCCCATGTGGCCATATTGAGTCTTTCTCTTCCTCTATCTGTCTCTGCAATTGGTGGACTGAGTGTGTGTGGGTGTTTGTGCCCAGCTTGTTGAGGCTGCCAGAGCTCAGGATTTGATCCCATGTCTCCCAGAACATCATGACCCCTGGAGCTTCCCTGATTCTCTTTCACAACTTATTGAAAGATCATCTCCTGCTCTTACCCCCAGCTCTGAGTTACATTGACTGAAGGACTCTGATTAATGTTAGTAGAAAAGTATATTTGTATGTAACCCTGAAGGCATGGCTACACATGTGGCTACTGAGCTGTCATTGGTTCTAGGTTGTGTCAAGTAGCATCAGTGGGATGCCTGCATGGTGGTGATGCTGCTTCCTCATCTGTTTCTTATATGTCTATCATCTGTCTATTATTTGTATATCACCTATCTTTCATCTATCTATCTATCTATCTATCTATCTATCTATCTATCTATCTATCTATCTATCTACCATCAACCTATCCATCATCTATCTATCTATCTATCTATCTATCTATCTATCTATCTATCTATCTATCTATTATCCATCTATCTCAATCATATATCTTGTAATATATATATATATATAATCATCTCTCTTGTATTATCTACTTTCTATTAACCTTCTACCTACCTATCATCTATCTATCAATCTATCATATACCTATTTTATCATCCATTTTGCTTTCTGCCTATCATTTATAATTTACTTAGCTTCAATTACTAGCTATTTGCCCTCTATCATCAACCATCTACCTATTTTTCAGTGTTACTCCTATAAATACTGGTTAATTAGATTGTAAGTCCACCCTAATCCTGCGGGTTAAATCCTCATCTTCCATGTTCTTCCATAGCATTCCAGTTCCCAGCAGAAATATATTTTAAAAAGTGAACAAATAATAAACCACCCAACTGATTATCATGATACTCCTTACTGAGGATAATGGAGACAGTCTCAAATAAGCAACGCAAAACACTTGGTTTTAGAATTATCCACCTGTATGGATGGCTATGGTGAGCAAGACAACCAGGATCCTCAGAGTATAGCTGAGTTTGTTCACCTCAGAGCCCACATTCCTGGATTGCTGCTTCTAAATTCTGGAAGATTCCACTACTATTAGACTTTCTTTTCAATGGATTTTTCTTTTAACATCTTATCGATGAATTCTGTTAATACATTTTTCTCTGTTTTGAACTTGAGTGCTTAACTTACAGGGTTTGGGGGTGTCATGTGTAGCATTGTTGTTGATAATGTGATTGGCACATATTTCCTCCTGTATATGTAAACTTTACACACACACACACACACACACACACGCATTCTTTGACTGGTTCACTCAAAATATTTTGTACATTTTGAGATGAGCTATGTTTCATATTTTCCTTTCATGGATTGTCTTTGGGCACTCATACTTCTCTTTGGCTTAGGTTTGGTTTTTCTGTGGATTTATTGTTGTAAATTTACATATAAGAATATTATTCATTTGGGGTCTGTTTGTCTACAAGCTTGTTTCTGGTAATGTTTAGCTGGGGACAGGCATCGCACATTGCCAGGTTCTTCATACTAACCAGCTAGCCTATTGTCACTGCTCTGTCACACCTGCCTAACACAGGAAAATCCCCATACTCATTGTAGGCACAGACTTTTCTTAAAGTTTGATCTAGTTGTTGCTTTTCCCCCTAGTGAGCCTGGGATGGATCATGAACTTGAAGTCAGTCAATCCATTGTACTATTGAGTGATGTTCCTTGGGGCTCTTTACATTTTGGGGTGGGTGGTGCAAAGTGCAATATTTCTTCTTATGAAAACTAGAGAATAGTTCATCAAAGGGGCTCATTTTCAACATTAAAATGAGTGAAGAAAAATAAAACAGTCCCAAGACAGCCACGGGCTCTATCAGAGAAAGCAGATGTAATTAAAGTCCAATTTAAAGATGATTGGTCCTAAGTTGCAATTTTTTGCTATTTTCCTCTGGTATTTAAACAGACCTAAAGCTTATTATAGTTTTGTTTCATTAAATGATTCAACAGTCTTGGTTTTAACTATATGTTATTTTTCTGAATAGATAATTACATGAGGTTGATTGTTTTAGCTCTGAATTTTCTTCATTACCACGTGGACATTTTTCCCCTGTTTTTAGTTGAATGAAGAATTGTCAAAAAGAAAGTATTCTTTCTGTCTTTATCAGCAGCCTTTCCACTGAGATTATAACTCTAATAACTCAATTGAAATTCATATTCAATTATTTAAATGGTGCTTATTCTCTTATGCATAACTCTCTGCTTATAATAGCCTTCTTTTCCTATAGATTTTAAATAATTATAGGGTTTTTTTTTTCAGCATCTGAGGACCTTTAGGCTTTCTGCTAATCTTATACCCAGGGCCCTTTCAAATACACATTTATAACACTCCTTGTCCATCTGGCACCAGCTGGTTTGAGAGACTCGAGAACACACAAGAAACCTGCCTTTGTCTTTGCAGAAGTCCTGATAGTTCATGTTCAGGGCTCTTCAGACCCTGTGCAGTGTGTTCTGTACCCACCATGCTGGCGAGCAGGGGGCAGGAGAAATGAATTCCTAGAGAGTGGCTTCACTCTGATGGAAGCAAGCTGAGAGAGAATCGTCCAGGCCTCTTTCCTCCTGGATGGATCATTTTTCTTGGGCCTTCTTCTGTAGGATGCACTGTCCCATGGTGGGACTTACGTCAGTTTTAAATTCTCTGCCTTGAGTTATCCTATTGTGTCATCAAACACCAAGATGAGCTTTTGTTCCAGGACTGGGCACAGCTTGAATCTAAGCCTGATTTTATACCAACTTGCGTTTCAAGGATGTGATCGGGGGAACTGAGCAGTGCTTGGTGGGAAGTCGGGCACTGTGCGGTGGTAGTGGGAGGCTCTCTTTATTCTTCTCACCTTTTGTTATCTGCTAACCTAATCAAGCTAACTTTGACCATGATTGTGTTGAAAACTAAACTGGGGAAGGTGATGAGCAGTCACATAATTTGACTGCTTTTACCTCAATTGAACGACATTTTTTCCTTTCCCGACTTTCTCACGTTCTTATCCGTGTCCTCAACTGATATCCTTGCTTCCTTGGTCTGCTTATTGATATTATTGTCTTTGAGTTCATAATTCATTTTTATAAACAGATTTTTAGATCCTTTTGCATTTTAACCATTCCAGTATTGTGGCATTCGGCAATGGAAGGCTTGGGATGTGTGTTGTCCTCCTTGTTGTGTTGGTTGTTTCTGTGTTGTGATTGGTGCATCTGTTGCTATGGTCAGATCTTGCAGTTTCATGTCATGATCTCCTACAATCTCTAGTATCATTCAGAGAGGATAACACAAGTCTCTGTGCCACAATACCACCCAAGCTAGGAAGATTTTGAAATATACATTATACCACCAATGAGCATAGAACTAAAAATAAATGGGATAAATAGTTCAGTCTTTAAAAAAAATGTTTCCATTTCAAGAGAATGCCCAGCTGCAATTCCTTAAGATTTGTAAAGTGATGGCTAGCCGACCACAGGGAGGAGTCATTGTCTCACCAGGTGCCCAGAGTGGACTTGAAGCTTTGCTGGAGCTATGGGTTGTCTGGTTGAGGACGGCGGGAATGTTCTCACTCTACCTTCCTGAAGGCCTTTAGAAATGGGATTCCCCACCCCCAAAAAAGCAGCCTACAGTTCACAATCCCAGAGAACCTAGACAACAAAGAGGACCCTAAGAGAGACATACATGGATCTAATCTACATGGGAAGTAGAAAAAGACAAGATCTCCTGAGTAAATTGGGAGCCATGGGAGAGGGTAGGAGGGAAGGGGAGAGGAAGGGAGGGGAGCGGGAAAAATATATAGCTCAATAAAAACAATCTAAAAACAGAAGAAAAGAAAGGAACTTCCACCTCCCCTACCCTCTGGAAAGCCCAGAGCTGCAATCCTGTGTTCCTTGCTCCGCCCTGTTGGGTCACCATGTTTGCTTTCTCACTTTCAGTTGTTCCATCACCTCCTTTGCTATTTGGGACGCATTAACAAGCCCCCTCCTTTTGGGATGTAGTCTGCCCTTCCTTATTTTGAAACTTCTTACTTTGCATTAGGAAGAAGCTGTTTTGACTCCACCATCTTAGGCCAGAAGTCCCTGCGTTAAGTCCTGCTTCCCTTACCCCTTTCATATAATTTCTTCAGGCACAGTGTCCACAGATTTTGATGTTGTACATTGCTCAAACCACCAAACAGTTGCAAGTCTCCCAGCAAAGCTTTGATGACTATTTCTCTCAGGAAGACAAGTCTAATCAAAGCACTATAAGCCTGTATATACTATGTATTATTTTCTTGTATGTGCACTCATCCTGTTTTTCCAAAAATTACTTTTTAAAGTCCTACAAGGCACTGATGTTAATATAAATTGAATCACTGCATGTAAATTGAATTTTCTTCTGTCTACTAGAGGAGGTGTACATTGGAAGCATGATGATAAATTATTTATTCCTTCTTTGAGGAGTCCAAAATAAAAATGTATTCTCTATCAGTCTGGCAAAATTGGAATGTCAAATTTTCACTTGTAACTGTGGCTACTGACTGAATAATTTTATAAAAAATGTATTAATTTTAACATTCTATATTCTTAAGTACATGTAAAGAGAACCCTGTTTGGGGTGAGAACTTTGTTCATAACTTAGAGTGATTGAAAAGATTTGCTATTTCAGACTTTTCCATGCTCCATGTATAAATAATAACTAATCATTTCTTTATTTTACATGTTAATTTTTTCATACAGATTTAAATAAATGCACCAAACTCTAATGAGAAGTTTACTTGTTTATTTGTTGTCATAAAATACCCTTATTTATTTACTCCAGTAGTAATTTGTAGGTTAAAATAAAAAAATACATGATAGTATCCATGGCCTTCTAGAATTTTTATGCAACGTGACAGACTGGAGGCTGGAGGTGTTTAAATGGATTTCCAGCTTTCTTGCTGTCAGCAGCACCTCCACTGGCCTGGGGAGAGTCCAGCCCAGCCCACAGGAGGTGTAGGGGAAGAGTAAGACTGCCTCAAGAAGCCCAAGAGCATCTGAGCTACAGGAACCACAGCTATGTAAAGTGGCCCGCACTGGCCAGCAGAGTCTGTGTGCTAAGGCTGACCCTAGCACAGTGAAAAAATATAAACGTGGTTTACTGTGAGGAACTAGATGGAACATGAAAACATTTTTATTTTTAATATGCTGAACAGCAGGCAGAGCTATGGGTACTTTTTAGACGCAGAATTATAATTGTCATTTTCCCTCTAATAGCTCTCAGAGTCACATTAAAACCCAGGATCTGGGAGGTGAGGACGTTTCCTCGAAATGAGACAAATGGTCGGTGTTGTTTGTGGGGTTTGAAATATTGACTGTTGACTGCAAGAGACAAATGCTGGAGAACAGGCATGAATGCACCCTGACGTGTAAGTGAGAAAAATCACATTTTTAAAACTAAATTGTTCTAAATTAAGACGAATATAAGTTGTGAAAATCTTCATCAAAGTTGTAAAAGTCATTGCTCTGAAAGTGGAAAAAAAAAACATTTAACGAGAGCCACCTGTTCCTTGAGCTGCTTTTCCAGCATCTAGACAAGGGGTGAAAGCTCGGCTGGACTCTTCTCCCATCTAAATAGTTGCTGCAGTTTATGAGCCAAGCTCAGGAGGTGCGATGCCCCTTGGTGATAGCCCTTAAGAACATGCTTGTAGGTTTCTTTCAGAGAGTAGTCCCGTGGAAACTTGATCTCTATTTCACCCCAGTCTGCTTTCATGTCGTTAGACATTTGTGAGGAATGGTGACTCGGTCTTCACCTATCCACGAGACTTTTTGGGTGATGAATGAGTCCAATGTCTGCCCTCACAGCCTAAGCATCATCCACCATCCAGTACCTGCTCAGCAGGGCTTGGTTTGGAATCAGAGACACAAACCTCCCCTGAGGAGGATGCTTCTCACCCTTTCTTCTGGAATCTCATCCTTCTGTATCTATTCTGCCAATGCCAAGAGCTGGGTTGCCCTCCCTCCCTAAAGCTGAGTCCTTTCTCAGATCATTTCCAGCATGGACTTATTCCTCTGTAATCTGCCCTTTCTCTTCCTTTTCAAGGGTCCCTGTTGCAGTGTTGTATGACCCAAAGCCTTCTGCCCTCTGCTTTCTAGGTCTGTCTCCTGCTTTCTGAGCAGCCTGTGGATGCTCCATCACTGTTTATGTCCAGCAGGTTAACAGCTGCCTTAGTCTTTAGGAGTTTGGGGTGTCTATGCCACACCTTTGGTTTCTGTCTTCTTCTGAGAAAGTGCCCTTCATCTCAGACCTTTGATTTTCTCTACTGGTTCCTGGTCTCATTGCACAGAGATTTGCACTGCCCTGTCTCTAGAAGCATAGTGTTGACTGCCCATCTGAAATACTACTGTTTCCAAGCACCACCTGCATTTTGTAATCGTGACTCAGATTTGCTTTAAACTTTTGGATAAAAGCTTTTCACGGTGAGGAAGGTGGAGCAGCAGTGAACTATAATAACGCCACTGTGAGCTGGCCGACATGAAGTCCCGCTGAAATGGCTTAAATAGTCAAGTTACTGAAGGGGGTTCTCCCATGCGGACCACCGCAGTCACAGTGCACACCTCACTGTCATAGCCCGGTGTGGGGATGAGAACTGACCAAAAAGAACATTTATTAAGAAGATAATTTTTCTCAGGAGACAAGAACACAGAAAATTAAACCCATAGTTGATTTCAAATGATTTTATTTAAAAATGTTTTCTAGGACTTGATGTACACAGTCTCATTTTAGTAACCACAGTGACATTTTTCAACCTAGTGTCCCTGTTACAAAGAGCAGCACAAATAATAAAGATGATGTCCAACTGATGACGCTACTGTGACTTGATTAGCATGATGTAAGCTAATGAGGAAAATGCCAAAATAATGGGGATGAAGCTGCCTATCAAAATCCTACCACACGAAATTCTGTGAAATTATATTAAGTAATGAAGATAAGTACTAATATTAAAAAAATCACTCAGAATCTTAAGATAAAATATACTGTGTATCCAAGATAGCGACCATGGGGATTCTATTTAAAATCTTATACATTATTATTGTGTGTATTTGAGTTTATGGCATGTATTCATGATGTGGAGGGTACCCAAAAGGTGTGTGTGTGTGTGTGTGTGTGTGTGTGTGTGTGTGTTTGCTGTGTAGGCATGCATGCATGTGTGTGTGCATGTAGGTCGGGGGAGGGAGGGACTTTGTGGAATCAATCCTTCCATCATCTGTCTGTGGATGGAACTTACATCATCAAGAGTGCTTTTACCTGTCGAATCATCTTGCTGGCCCAGATCACACAAATTCCTAAACACTAAATTTTGCCTGGGCTGGTTCTTCAATTTGAACCTTATGGATAAAATTCAAAGATGTGAATTGACTTCCCATGGCGAGGGTCTGGGGAGCGTTCTTAGAAAAATGGTCTCTAGGTGCCAGTCCATACCTGCTCCCTTATTCTGACAGATGGCAGAAGTGAGTCCTTGTGTATAACTGCATCTTCTGAGCCAAGTCTGCCTGACATGGGCAGAACAAACACTATCAGATGACAAGCTTTGATATCTCATTTATCTGGTAGGAGATATTGAGTGAATTCAGCGAGAGAGGACGGTGTGGACATGACAACCGAGCAGTTTCTTGAGGCTTTAGGAAGTGGGTGGTGGGAAGTAGGCTAATACTCGCGAGTGCTCAGTCTCCTATAATGTACCAAGTCATGTTAAAACCAAGTTCATGATAATGAGAAATATCTTACACTTTTAAATTAAGTTTTAAATACGCACATGGGCCAGAAACCCATGCGTACATACTGTGTCCTAAGCCTGAGGTCTACCCACTATCATGCCTCTTCCTTTTGCCCTTTTTAAAAACAAGAAATCCTCAAAATTAAGGAAAATTTGGGTCAACATAAACAAAACTTCCAACCCAGGCAAGTCTGCATCAAACATGGATCTTCTCCGTGGCTAAACTGTGGGCTCTTGCCGTGCCGCCCAGTCATATGTAACACTCCCAAGACCACCACGCTGTGATGTGAAAGGGAAACCATAGAGCCCGGGGAGCCACAGGCTGCCTGACCTTGGGGCGGGGGGTCCTCTGCCAAGAGGCCATTTTCAACCCATTGCAGAGACTGTTAAAAGCAAAGAATCCTCAGTTCTTCCTCTTTCCATTAGGAGACTCGAGATTGACAGCCGGGCTGTTGGAGGGACCAGACACCAGCTAACGTACAATACTGGGACACAAGCTGGTTCTGAAGACAGAACTTGTGGGATTTAGAGCCACACAGGTCGTCAACCCCACCCGTGGACTTCCCTCTAGGGGTTCACAGCCCGACTATAATTCTAGGACACAAACTTGTCTTTAAATGTCACTAATAACCGTACCTGTGAACCCTGAATGATGGCTTTAAAATGTCACACCAAAATAGAGGCAGAGTGCAAGGTCAAAGACACACAGGCAGGAAAAAGATTTACCTTAATACAAAGGGAAAAATTGTCAAGGTTTTACACTTTTTAAAAATAGAGCCACACTGGAGGACTTGGGCAACAGAAAGTGGTGGTGCCATCGGAGGGGGCAGCAGGATGGCAAAGAAGGAACGCTTTCATGACCATAAAACATGCTTTAGATTAACTGCACACTATTGAATGTTTTCTTGGAATCCTCAGTGGGTGTTCTTTTTCTCTTTTAAAAACAAAACAAAACAAAGAACGATGGTGTCCAATTTGGCTTGACTGTCTGCTCGTGATCATGGGGCCTGTTCTGGAGTGTGGCCGACAAACCCAGCATCACTGCATTGAGGAAATCTGAATTTTCTTCTCCCAACATTTATAAATTACAAACACCTTCTTTATCAGGGTCGGGACTATGTGCCCACCTGTCCCCTCCATGATGGGATTTTTGTCTGGCTTGAACTCACAGATCTGTCATGGTATCTGAGTTCACGTTGCTTTTTGTATATGGAAAAACTGTTCCCTCAAAGTCATTTACTGCCCCTTGCTCTGATAATCTTTCTGCTTCTCCTTCTCCATAAATCCCTTAGCTTTGAGGGGTGGGTTGTAATATGGACATCCTATTTAGGGCTGAGGATGTAAAAGTTTATTATTTTCTGCACATTGTATGGTTGTGGATCTCCGTGTTAAATAATATCTACTACCGGGAGGAGCTTTTGTGGTGAGCACTGAGCAATGTACTTACCTTAGACTATAGCAATGGGTCATTAGGAATCATTTTCTTGCTGTGCTCATTTAGTAGACTAAAAGTAGTGGCTTTCCCTAGGGCCCTTGACCTAGATAGTCCCAAGTTCTTAGCTTCCTTCACAGTGTCAGGTATTGGTTTCATCTGCTGGATCAGGCTTAAATCCAATAAAATAAAAAAGGGAGTTTACTTGCTCCCATAACATTTGTGTCACTCCTGAACCATGGGCAGATCATCCCTACAGTTCCCATGGCTCACAGCTGGTGAGACTGATCCTGGTTTTCCTCTTCCAGTAGATGGTCATCACCTGCCAGCACTGTGAATGTTAGTTCGGACGGGTGAAGATTCTAGGTGAGTACCCGGGAGATTTCTCTGTGTTAGCTTGAATGGGTGAAAATTTTGGGTGAGTACCCGGGAGATATCTCTGTGTTCTGTGTCATTGGTGTGTGGTGTCAAAGCAATAGGGCCTTACTGTTGAGTTTTGGAGGGTAACCAATAGCATTGGCAAGAGTCCGTAATGTTTGGAGGGTTTATGGGACCCTCTGGGCAACAACTCAAAAAGATGATTCCCATTTCTGATACTGGAGGTTTCATTTAGTAACATACAATATCTGGTTGGGCCATTGTACTTCCATTAAGTGACGATATATATATATATTACATATACACACATATTATGAAGTTTCTACAGTATTAGAGGGGAGAACCTGGCACGGTGGCTTAGCATGACTTCTGAGATGATGTATATTTGCTCCTTGGTTAGAAAAGAAGACTCAGGAAGTATTACACACAGAGCATGGGGAAGGAAGTCCACAAAGACGCCTGGCCTGAAATCCAAGGCATGTGGGGGGAGGGAGGTTTGTAAAGGAAGCAGTGGCATTGGCAGCAGGAGCTCTGAGGACCAAACACAGGGCTACTGAAAAGAGGGCCGCTGAGTCTTGGCAAAGGCCATGGGCAGTGGGAACAGAGACAGAGCAGACCTCACCCCACCGTTCTTGTCCCTGCCCCCACTAAGGTGAACCTCTCTAGTATCCTGCAGCAGTGGTCATTATGGGATGGAAGGTGATGCTGAAAACCTGTGACAGTTTAAAGTGAGCTGCAGAGGAGACCCTTCTTCTACTCTCTTGCACACTGTAGTCTTTCTATTGGTGCATCTTAAAGGAGAGACACATCAGTAACTAGAACCTAAAGACTGGATTGGGGAAGAGCTGACTTGGGACTTCACTCAAAAACCTGTTGCTGCACTAATGGGGGTGTTGTGATAGACCCTGGCTTTCCCATCTTGAAGTTCAGCTCACCTGTGTCTTACAGAAGCAGAAAGCACCTCAGAGCTCCACAGAGCCCTTTACAGAGGCTGATGTATCAAACTACAGTGCAGATTGGATCATACATATCTCTCCAATGATCTGCTGCTTGGGCCTAGGGAGCACCACCTCCCCAGTAGGAGGCATCTGCCCTGAGTGCCTTAACAATGTTCAACAGAACAAACTGGAGGAGACTTTAGGAAATAGATGCCAAAGTGAGAGAATGGAGAGAGTTTACCCAGAGCTGCAGGGTTGTAAAGTGGGGTGTTCTCAGGGAAAGAATCCCAACGATAAAGGTTAGGCTATACTGCATTTATTTGTGTGTGTGTGTGTGTGCGTGTACGCACACGCACATGCATGTACACATGCCATGGTGTGTGCATGAAGATCAGAGCAGAGGACAACTTTTGAGATTTTGTTCTGTCCTTCCCCTGTGTGAGTTACAGATCACCATGTGGTAAGTGCCTTTACCACTGAGCCATCTTTCTGGCCCAACCTGTCTATATTTGGAAAATAAGGCATATTCTCATAAAAAGACAGGAACAAACAATAATTCACAGAGACAGCATGTCATAGCGTAAGACAAAATATAATATAAAATGAGTAGGTTTGATATTTAGAGAAATACTCTTGCCAAACAATAAGGAACATTTGTTTTGAACAATGGCTCATTCTGTGAATTGGAAAGTTAATGTTAGTTACACACACATACATACACATAGATACATGAACATACAGAGACATGAACAAGAGCATACTCCCCAGAAACACGTGAACACACATACATAGATATGCAGGCACATGCTAACACACATAGAGTCACATACACAATCACAGACACACAGAAACATTCGTGGACCCTGACGCATGGGCACACACAGACAAATACATGCTTACACACAGATGCACATAGACCCATGAGACACAGATTAATACCTACCTAGATACATAGATATACACTTAGGCACATATATGCACAGAGGTACACAAACACATACACACAGACACTAATACCCATATAAATACATAGCTACACATAGGCACACACACTAGCAGAGCCAAGGATGTGGAGGAAGTCACTGGAACTGTTTGCATACCGTGGTATGTGGTCCTCTCTGCTCTATTCTGGTGAGTCTTCTGGATTTGCATTTTCTTTGCACTATTAACATTATTTGGGTCTTAGTTTCCATTCTGATCTGTAGTTTTGTCCACTCAAAAAATGAGCTGTGGGCATCTGCTCTTTCTGGAGGTTGTTTAGGAGAGCGTGGTGAATCACTCCAGTTCTGCAGCATGCAGGGTGTGCAATGCGGAGATAGGTGGCTGTGCTCCCTTGCTTTGTGTCCTGCTTTCTTTGTCCCACTTTCTCAGTTTATCTGTTTCCTTCGCAACTCAGAATCCACAGGGCCGAACCCTTCTGTGTGGAGAAGTGTGCTGGTGCATACAGAAGACATGCCGAGGTGCTGCGTAGGGGAGGCTGTACCTCTCGTTCATTGCTTCAAAAAGCCGGTTTGTTAGCTCTGACCTAGGCTAGACTCTTTGGGTCAAGGCCAGAACATGTTGGGAACATGTGGCACCCCATGACCTCTAGAAACTCAATATAGGGATGAGAAAAAAAAAACAAAGCAAAACAGTGTTGCCCTCACTTTAAGTATTTATCTACTGTAAAGAGAGAGAGAGAGAGAGAGAGAGAGAGAGAGAGAGAGAGAGAGAGAGAGAGATTTTACTCAGTGCCAATTTATTCAGGGCAACCTGCTCTGCTCAGGTTGAGTCCACAGAATAAATAATTCCTACCCAGGAGTCTTGCAGAGACACCCTTGGTGCTCCTAGGAGTAACTTTTTTTTTTTTTTATCTAACTCGAGTTTTCCCTACAGCATATGCAAATAGAAACACTTCTTACTGGTTTCTCTGCATTTGCCAAGTGACTTTTTCCCCCCGTTTCCAATAGTGCAGCATTAATCAAAATGCCTCCCCAGCTCAGACGACGTGTGACAAGGTTGTTTTCATTTTTCCATCGCTCATTTCCAAATTCCTCTCACACCTGAAGACAGAACATTCATTTCTCGTAACTCTGGCAAGGTGGAGGGAATGAGATTGGAATGCGTTCCTGCTGCCACTTTGCCATTTTGAGATATTTTCCTAGATCATCTCAATGTGAGCATGATTAGCTGGTATACAGCTCTCCACATAACTGTAAAGCTTCACCGAATCCTTGTGAAGTTAACCAGACGTCTAAAACATATTCAAAATAATAATACACTTTGCTTTAAAAGCAGGCATGTCAGTTACAAATAAGATAGGCTGAGGGAAAGGAAATCACATTTAAACTGCTCATCAAATCAGCGAGAGAAAGGACCAAGATTTGAGAGACAGTTTGGGAACTGTGAACCCCCTAGGGAGAGCAGCAGCAGCAGCAGGGACTGAGCTGGGAACATGGGGCTCTGCTGTGACATCCTGACCACCTTTATCTCACTATGTGGAAGAAGGGAGTGCAGAGTGGGGGCTGCAGAGCCTCGCCTGCCATCGAGGTCAGGGGGTCACTACACAGGCATTGTCTCCCATACCATGACACACGTATGGTGTATTATTAGAGAGCGTTCTCCCATGTAGATCTTAGAAAGGTGGGTGAAAACATCAGTATCTATAGCTCAGCTCATGAGTCTGGCAAACTAGTCAAAGTGCAAGAGTTTCATATCCTTTGGGTGGAAGTGAGGGTCTTAGGAAATGAAACCTCGAGGAAGTCATTCAATGAATGGGCAGAGGGAAGGTTATTCAGGGAGGAGTCATTGAGGAAAGCTAGTTGAGAAGGGAATGAGCCAGTTGTCTCCTGTGCTATATAAAGAGTCCCTGTGTGGGGGCACAGAGCACAGCACCTCATCAACTGCTCAGAGCTGACGAGTGGACAGGGATTGTTCTGCCTGTTTCTTTGGCTTCCCTGTCTTGAAAACTTAAAATCCAGTCCAAGGAACACTAGCACCCGATGCTGTATGACTTTTCCTCAGTGGATGACATGGATGAATGTCTATTCCCCATAACTAGGGCACCAACAGTAGTCCAAAGAAACAAATTTAACCAAGTCTAGCTTAGGGAAGCAGAGAGTCTATTGGAGTTTCTTACATGAGAACTGCTTGTATGGATATAAATGAGATAGAGGCACCCGCATCTGAAAAACCAACCCCAGGGACCTTTTCATCCTGCTAACTTTCTGAGTTTCCTGAGCCTTTAAAATTTCATTATCTTCATTGATCTGATGAGGATACCTTCGCTCCAAAATAGAATGTTTCAATTTGGAGCCGACACCTGCACAATATTTGGGCCTTTCTGGGCAGCATTGTTGGTATCCTGAAGCTCACACTTCAAGGACAGATGTGGCATCTAGAAGGCAACGTGAGTCTGAGTTTAAACATCTTGTCCCAGGTTTCCTGAGCCTTGCATAACTGGTCTTGGTCAGCAGAACTAAAGATCCTCCATTGCCGGACTTTTGAGAGTTGGCAGGATTCTTATCCAGAGTGCAGCAAAGAGAGGAGCTGAGGGGTCCCAGGAGAGAAGCCTGGGCTGGGCTTGGTCTGTGGTAACATGGTGGATGTTGGTTGAAAGGGACGACATAAAAGTACCCTTCAGATGAGTTTGGTTAGGAGAGAGCATGGCTGCAGACAGCCATGGTCCGGCTTGAGGAGGGAAAGCTGAGGAGGGATGGGGCACCATACCAGAGTCACAAGAGAGGTCTTGGCGGGGGAGACTTCAGTTCTCCAGAGGGGCTTCATTAGAGAAAGCTGTTATGTAGAGCAAGACTGGGGTCTTGAAAGGCAAGAGCCCTCAATCACAGAGGGCAGATGGGGGTTGGGACTCTTGCCGGCTCTCTGATGTGTGTGTGGGGGGGATTGGGGCAGGGAAAGTCTGTACCACCTGATCTAACCTGTCTTCTTTAGGCGGCGGAAATCACAAGTAGGAAGACACTCGGAAGAAGTCAAGTTGGAATTCAATATTGTCCTCAGGCTAGAGGGTCAGAGGGTGCTGTGCCTGTTCATAGCTTCAGGTAGGAGGGAAAGGGATGGTATTTTTGTAAATATGTCAGGTCCTGGTGCATTTATCAGCTCTGTCCAGGCAGAGTGGCTGACCCATGCATGTCTTACCTGGTGCAATTATATGGTTTGGTGTAGTTAGAAGATGTTTCTAAAATTGGAGTGAGGTTAAACCTTAAAACCAGGATCTAAGCTTTCAAGATATGGGACATGGGCCTGCCAATTTCAACTCAGCAAAACGAAAAAGATCAGGGAGATCTTATTAGGCAGAGTGAATGCTTTGCGTTTTAATGCTGCCTGATTTTTGTGCTTCTAAATTTGACTACACAGTTCTGACTGTAATTCTCAAGCAAATTTAAAGCTCTATATTTATGCTGAAGAAGAGACACTAGCCTCTGGGCTGGGCTCTTCGTGTCTGGGTGAGGTTGCCACATAAGACGCCTGTTATATAACAAGGGCATACTACTGACCCTGAAGTTTTGCATCATTTTCCTTCTAAGCAAATATTGAGTGATTTCAAAAGTTGGAATAAGCCCGGTTCTACGGAGAATGGGGGACATTTGGGATGGACCCACTGAGGGAATATGGCTGGCCTACAGGAGGGAAAAGTAAGAGCCATAGCTGTATTGAATAACCTTGTTTCCAAACTGCACTCAACATCTGACTCCAGAAACTGAGCGATGATTGGAAGATGAATTCTTATTTCCTCCTGGAAAACAGTTACACTTAACTCTAAAGATCTGCTGTAAACATAATGACATAAAGTCAGCATTTGAGTGTGGTGTCATGGTCTCTGTAACCACTTGGGTACTCATAGACGGTTTTCAATATTTTTAGATATTTTTGTGTCAATAAAACTACAGAAACCAGGTTTCTTTGGCCTTACAAACAGAATACTCGGTCAGAGAGAATGATCATCATTCATAAACATGGTCGCCATGGTGATGATTGTTCTAATTTGTCCTTTCTTTGGTTTCACAGAGCAGCTATGCTTGGACCGTGAAGTGCTCTAATGGTTAATGCGGGTGTTTAATGCGACGTGACAAACACATTAACCTTGAGGAGAAAATAATGACTAGAGCGAATTGTATAATTTTTATCTTTATCACTACAATGCTGTTTTGGGGAAATAATTGCCTAATAATTTCACCGCAGGAGCAATCGTGTGATAACAGGGGGTGACTAATGTTGTGTTTAATATGGAGCTCCAAATGTCTGTGCTGCCCATCGTCTTGCACCCCTCACCACCTAGCCCATCATTCTCCAGAAGCAGATTCTGATAATTATTATTCAGAATGCCTGGTGCAAGATGGAATCGTGGGAGGGAGAGAAGCACAGGTGCTGGTGGATGGGACAGCCACACATTAGTGCCTAAACTGTGGACAAATACAGGAGCGACACAAGGAATTTCCAGTGGAAATCACATGCCTGGGGCCAGAGAGGAGCGCCTGTGAATTGATTTTCTTTTATGTTTGTAAACCTGAATCCTGTACACAGTTAAGGAAAGACATTAGTCATATGTTAGTTTTCAACCCACACTCACAGGGGACCTGACTTGTCTTTCACTTGAACTTGCCTTGAGGATGTGTCTCTACAGCATCAGAGCACATCTGCATTCTCAAGTGCTATGATAGCCCAGTCACCATAGTGTACGGACGCCTGGGTCATAGGGTTAGAGATGACAGCCACAGCCACATCCCAGGTGGCACCCAGAGAATGAATTGAGAGGAGAACTCCAGAGCTACCACCAGCTCATTATAACCACATGAAAAGTCCATACAAGGAAAGAATCCAGGAAAAGACCCCTCATTGAGTCCAACTAGCTGTTGGCAGAGGGTTCATAGAAGTTCTTGACTGATGCTGGCTTCTGTCATTAGGTTGTGGACTGAAGATGTGAATCTCCCCTGGGCTCTGCGAACTTCTCCTTGATGTGTGTTTTGTGCATAAATGAGCTGTTTTCTAATTTTTGTAGGGAGGAAAGATGAGATTATACTCAATTCTGTCTTCTCTAAGAGCCATCAGAAAACAAATAAACAAACAAAAACTTAGCCATCAGCCACCCCAATGAAGATGGATTTGGGTGATTTTTAGAATTCACTCTATTTATTCGTTCAGATTGTGGGGAAAGGAAGGGATCAGCTCAAAATGAGCATAAAATTATTTGACAGCATTTTCCTTCCTAAGTTTGAAATGAACAGAAAAGAAGGGATGTACCCCACAGGGTGTGTCATTCGCCAGCACCCACTCTCATGTCATCATGGAAGACTTCCGCTGACACAGACCAAGAAAAGACAGGGTTTCGTATGAGGTGAAGGTAGTTCCTAGGAAGATACCTGAATGTAAATTGTCTTTTGGTTGAACAGACGCATCTGGGGTAGAAGTTGGGCTTTGGACCAAGTTTTTCTGCATAGCCCATGTGGTGGTTTAAAGAATATGGCCCCCTTAGGGAGTGGCACTACTAGGAGGTGTATCTCTGTTGGAGTAGGTGTGGCCTTGTTGGAAAAGGTGTCACTGTGGGGGTAGGATTTGAGGTCTCCTATGCTCAAGTTACCCAAGATGTGGCCCTCAATTCAATTCCTCTTACCTGGAGATCAAAGTGTAGAACTCTCAATCTCTTCTCCAGAACCATGTCTGCCTGCAAACTGCCATGAAGATAATGGACCAAAGCTCTGAAACTGTAAGCCAGCCCCAGTTAAATGTTTTCTTTACAAAAGCTGCCATGGCCATGGGTCTCTTCACAGCAAGAAAACCCCAAACCCCAATAAAGCACATGACCAACCATGTTTCCTTTGTTTCTAATTTCTCATTTTTTTCCATAATGACTTAGAAATATGGATTGTTGGTATACCAAAACCTCCTTTCCTATTGTGCAGAGAATATTAAATTTGGAAATGGCATCACATATAGGCTGCAAATAGTGACCACAAAGCTTCAGCACCTCTCACAAGCTCTGTGGAAGGGTTCAGATTCCCCATCTCAGCTTGGGTGTGTTCCGTTTGTGCATTGGCTGGACTTTCAAGAACATACTTGTGTTTTAGGATCCACACTGCAGTGATAAAAAAACACATTAAAGCAGATTAAATATAAATGTTAAATATCAATAATATTGTATTCTACAGCTTAGAAATTTCTGATATCTTCTTCACTCTAGATCAATTACTGGATCTTTATTTTTTTAATAAAATTACCTGTATTTTATGTGTGTTTATTTGTACTTATGTCTGTGTACCACATGTATGTCTGGTACTCAACGAGGTCATAGGAGGGTATTGGATCCCAAGGAACTGGCGGTGTAGATGATTGTAAGCTACCATGTGTGTGCTGGGAAACAAACCAGAGTCCTCTGCAGCAGCAGTAAGTACTTTCAACAGCTACGCCATCTTTCCAGCTCCCATTTCTGAATCTTTCAAAAATGGCCAGAGTTTATTCATGAGGACAATAGGAAGGAAAATCAATTTTTAAAGAAAATTATATGAGGGTGGATGCTCCTTCAATAAGAGAATCTGCAGCAATTCAGTAAAATAGGTACAATGAATCTCATTAAAAATTCCAAGAAATCTGTAGGTCTGAGTAATTTCATTTTTGCAAAACTCTTATGTCGGAACCCTAAACCCCATGGTTATGGTGTTGCAAGATGGGAACTTTTAGAAGTACCTTGATAATGGTTTTTTTTTCCAGAACTGAGAAGTTCAATACTTACTGTGTACGAGCCATTTGGGAACAAGGAATTTAGTGGATGTAGCAGGTTGTATTCTGGTCTTCTATTGACACCTTCTTGCACATAGATACCTGGACATTGAAATTGTTAGTGCCTTTTCATTGTGGAGTGAATGGAGCAAAGACATCCACAGCAAATCCCAACAAAGATGTTTCAGACCCTAGCTCACCACACACTCTTAAGTTACTCCAGCCAAAAAAGCCAGAAACATCTCCACTACAACTGACCAACAGCCAGTTCAAGGATCTGTGGAAATAAACCATGTGAACTGTTTTGAACCTCTGAGTTCATGGGGTTGGATCTGTGCATGTGTACAACAGGCAAAACTAAATAACAACTTATGGATGACCATGAAGAACTGCCAGTTTCTTCTATCACTCTTCATCTTGAGGGGAGATGGGGCAGGATGCTTAAACAGTTGTAAAGCCTTGGGTGGAGAGATTCGTATTGTCATGCCTGCGATGAAGGATGGATGCTGAAGGAAAGATGTTTTCAGGATGCAAGGAGGAGCTGGCTCACCAGAAGTAATCTGTGAGAGTCTGGTTTTGTTTTTCCACCTTTGCTCTGAAAGCTGAAGCCACACTAGGATATGGGAGAGTGAAATCAGGCCAGCGCAGACAATGCAGATGGCATCAGACAAACTTCTATTCCCATCTCTTAGCTTGTACATTGAAACCCAAACTGTGACTCATCATAGTTTTGCTGGGTCTTGTGCAGCTGTTTTGAGGTCCTGCATCAAAACTGTTGGAGCTCTGTACCCATGAACCCACAAACATCATGCAGCTAACTGGTTTCTACCAAAGTGGCTACCTTCCAGACAGCTCAAAGATGACTGATTTGAAAGCCCATGATAATAGGGAAAACCAGTCCATCATAACAGCTCCAGAACCGGCTCAGATCAGTACATGACTATATTATAACTGTACCCTGTATGTTAAAGGAAAAAGTAGAAACACAGAATAGGCAAAATACAAAACCTGAATTGTCTCAGAAGAAATATACAATTCTGAGATTTTTAAGGATACATTGAAGAGAAAAGGAGATGGGGAGAACTGTGAAGATCTTGGGGCGTGTGAGACTCTACACCAGACCATGCACAGAAATGAATCGGAGAGCATAGGACTCTTTCAGAAAATACCAGAGGGTGACAGGAACAGTGCCACCCAACCTCGTATCCATGTCATTTGAATCAGTAAGAATGGACAGAGTTGAAATAACTATTTTGAGATGTGAGTTTAGAAAATTCTCCCCAATAAAAAAAAAACAATGAGCTAAATTTCATATTCTCTTTCTCTCTCTCTCTCTCTCTCTCTCTCTCTCTCTCTCTCTCTCTCTCTCTCTCTCTCTGTGTGTGTGTGTGTGTGTGTGTGTGCGCGCGCCTGGGGTCTTTTCCAACAACAGAAAAAACTTTGTAAGGCGATAATGCCTACCAGTCCCAGCCACACACCAGGGAGTGAGACAGAACCTACTGAATGAAGACAAAATGGACTGGGCAGAGCACAAGAAAGTATGACAGACAAAGTTGCTTTCTCTGTTTTGCTTTGTGAAATCCGTGGCCCAAAAAAGCACTTGGGTGCTGTGGGTTTGGAGTGGAATTATCACAAAGGAAACAGCTTTGAAGTAGAAGTTCTGTTTCATGAAAGTCCTAAATTTCCGGAGCTTTTTATTTTGCTAAGAAACGGAATGTACAAAAAGTAATAAAGATCAAGCATGTCTTTTTATCTGAGTTTAAAAGCAAACAACAGTATGAAAATCGTGACTTCGAGTTAAACTTCCAGTAATGAAAACACTGTGTTCTGCCTAAGAACTGGGAATTAATATATTTCCAACCTTAATAAGTCAGAGCTGTTTGCAAAACTTAGTTTTGATGTTGACATTTCAAAACCACCCGAATTATCAGCAGTAAGCATTTATTTTTCATGAGGCAGTTCTGGAAGGAATCAGCACACATCAGCGTCTCTAAGAAGGGCTATCATGTTCCATTGCATCATCATAACTGATGCAAAAACACTGATTTTATTCAATTACTAAAGTTTAATGCTACAGTTAGTTTTACAAGATGAGGATTTGAAAGAAAATAATACGTAATTAGTAGTATTATACAAGTATTTTAAGGCTTTTCTTTCAGAATACCATAAGAATTCAGAACAACATTTAATTTATTGTTTAAAATACATCATTCAAACATGTATACAGTATATCTTATAGCTACTCTCTTCCCTCTCCAACTCTATAATTCCTCTCTGGACGTCCCCTCCCATCACACAGATAAAGAAGTTAAAGATTCCCACACTGAGTTGGGAGGGGCTTCAGGGGCCCCATGCGTAGCTGAGGATCTAGTGGTAGCTGATGGTTGCTGGGGGGAGATTCAGTTTTCTTTGAGAGTCTCTGGTGGGTTTCTCCTACTCCAGTGGATGGTCCTGTATCCATGTCCATATCGGAAAGCACTAATGGACTCAGTGGTTAAATTAACAAATAAGTTCAGAGCTATTTGCTTCTCATGTGAAAGAGCCCAACACCAATCTCCAGCACATAATGAAGTTCCTGACTCTGTACCTACTTAAGAAACTGGACAATGACGGTTGGCAGTAGGTGACCAGAAGGACTAAATGGACCAAAGGTAGACTTGGCTTAGGCATTGGACCTTAAGAGCTACTGAGTGCCATAGCAAACGTGGAGTGACTTTAATATCGCCCTCAGGAGACATAGCGATCAAAGGCCCACTGCAAAGCTCAGAGGCAATCGCTCAAGGATTCTTCACTGTTTAACGAGGAATCTGGGCCATCAACGAAAAGACATTTGACTTCCTAGAATGATATGAAAACTGAATTGTATTTCTGTCCTTGAAGCCGTAGCATTGACTGTGTACCCTTCCTCGTCTGTGAGCATTGCCATTTTTCATAATTTCATACAAATATAAAAGTTAACAAATAAAGAGCCACAGGAGTGCTCACAAAAAATGACACTTTAGGATTTCATGTAAAATTGGAGAGCTATTTATTCGTGAGCGTTTCTCATTGCAGTTTTCTATAACAAAATATCAGAGGCCAAGTGGTTTAGGCATCTGAAATTTATTTTTCCTAGTTGTCGAGGCTGGAATTTGAGACTGGGGTAGCAGTGTGGTTGGGTTCTGATGCGGTTCAGAGGCAGTCTCTGCCCTTGTGCCCATAATGGTGTATGACTCTTGGGGGTCCCCTGATGAGGACTCCACTTTGACCCGAGTCCCTGTCTACGGCTTCCATTATGCCCTTCGTCACCTGTCAGTGGGCTTTGTAAGGCACCTTCTGTCCATAACCACAGTTCTGTAAGAAGTTGTCCAGAGGGAGCTGGACAGATGGGTCAGGAGATAAGAACCCTTGCTACTCCTCAGAGAACCTAAGTTCAGTTCCCAGTACCCCTCACAGGTGGCTCACACCCTTTTGTACCCCCAGCCTCAGGGAATTTAACCTTTCTAGCCTCTGAGGGTACTGAATATATGTATGCATCCCCCACCCATGTGCATTTACAATATAAAATAAAGTTTAAAAGGGAAGCGTCTAGAAATAGTCCCAGCTGTTTAACGCTCGGGCATTGCGGCCTGGATGTTTAGGTGAAGATCAATTTTAAGACACTTTTGTCATGTGTGCATTAAAAGCAGGGGATTTAAAGGCTTGGCATGTGAAAAGGAAATGATTAAGTGAAATGACTTTGAATCTGAGGCTTTTCCAGGCTGTCTAGACCCAGCTGCCAAGTTTGAAAGTTTCCCTGGAGAAGCAGCCAAGGCAGACAGGGCCGATTCAGTCCTATTCTTTTCGGGCCTGGTTAGGCCCTGAAAGCTGCAGGAACAATTGTGTAGGGTTTTCTTGCTTTTACTGTGTTAAATATTTGCAAACACAAATGAAAAGAATTATGATGACTGAATTTCAAAGGAAGAGGCCAAAAGAAATACATAATTCAATTGAAGACACAGTTAATTAAAAAGAGTGTCAGTTATAGGAGAAGAATTAATGAACCAAAAAATCAGATCAAAAGTATCTCATAGATAAATAAGTTTAAAAATATGAAATATCAAAAGACACAGCATAAAAACATAAACTACATTTGATGTGGCATATAAAAGATAATTTTTGTTGATAGAACTTAACTACTTTAATCAATCCAAAAGGCTATAGACATTTGTATGAGATACACTTGAAAGAAAACCACACATACTCACAGATTAGCAGTTAAGAAGCAAACCTTATACAAAAGACTGTTTCAGAAGCTACCAGACTGACTCAGGACATGGGAGGGGGTTATTAGACAAGCAAATCCATCATTCAAAATGGAAAGAGGCTTATTTTGACATCTTGGCAGAAAGCCATCTCCTCAACCTCTCTCCATGTAGATCCCCATTAGCTCTGTTGGAAAATGATCCCTGGCTGACACACCCTGTATATCAACAGGCCATCAGTTGACTTTCTTAAAGTCAGGGCCTTGTTATTTTCAGTATGCCCTTGATCTCTCCAACAGCTACAAAGAAAACTTTACTCCCAAAATTCAGATGAAGCAGCTTTGACCCAAACAAATGACTCCAAAGGTTGCTAGGTGAAGAACCATGTTCACTGTGGTTGGTAGGCAGTCTGCTGGCAGGGGCACGAGGCTCTGCGGTGAGTGAGCGCAGCGGCCTTTGGCTGGTGACTCCTGTACAATCTGTGCATGAGGTTTAAGTGGCAAGGTGTGGTCAGAGGCCTGACCACCTATTTCTTGGCCACCCTCAACCTTAGCTCTGCTTTCTGAAATGAACACAGTATTAACTACTGTGTTATAACATGGCACTGTGTTGTAGCTGACTCCTGATGGTTTTCAGTCTAAAAAAAATATAAGATATTTTACAGCGTCGTTTTCCTCATCGTTTCCATAGCATGTTCCTTTGTATGATATTTAGTGAAGATTTTACACTTATCATCATGTGTGACATAACAGGCTTTCCATCTCCCGAGGTGCCTGTAGCTCTTCATCTACAGGTTGATCTTGTACAGGCCTTGTGCACACTGTGTCCTAGCTGCTGTGAGATTACATGCATGACGTCATTGGCATGCCCAGTAAAGGCTGATTTTCTGTAGATGTCCACCACCTCTGCCTCTGACAGTCCTTTTGCCTCTGCTTTCAAAATGTTCACTGAGTCTTGTGGGGAGGGCTGTGCATTAGATGTCCCATATGGAGCTGTGCATCCCACCATCCACTATTCTCTGCAAGCTGATCAGCTGTAGCTCTCTGTATTTGAGCCTGAACTGAGGTTATTTAGACAACAGTGACTGAGACACAGATGAGGACAGGGTGACCTTCTGATTCAGCTTTACGTGTCCCTGTAGGGTTTATCACCCACTGGCTGAGCCACCAGCTTGCATCTGTCCCAGCCTCACCTGCTACCTGGCCTCGCAGCCTATATCGTACATCAGTGACCAACAGAAAGCAGCACGTACAGTGAGGGAGCGGTCCAAGAGACAAACGCTCTCCAAGTCTCCTTATTCACACAGCCCGCAGGCAGGGATATAGCCTAATGCAGACCAAAATAGATTGAGATGGCACCAGGATCCAGCTGTCAGTCCAGGCCAGGCTGTCCAGCATTTCCAGTGATAAGTAAAGCTCAGCCCATGCCTCTGGAGTCTGTTTGTTTCCCAACCAGTCAATATCTTGTCACTATGAGGCCACACAGATGGTGGTGCTGACCCAGAAGAATCAGTCAGCTCCTTCTCTGAGATAGTTTTGATGGCTTGCTGTGTGCCGAGTTCCTCCTCAGGGACCAAGCCGCTCCCATGTCTGAATGGCCTCCCCATCTGTTTTCTGCTTTGTTTTTGTAGCCCAACTCTCTCTGTGCACCGTGCAGGGCAGACAACTAAGTCGTCAGTTGCGTCCATGCCTCTGCTCCCATCTGTACACCAGGAGCCGGATGAGAGTGGTCCTCTCCATATCTGGGGGGTTCATAGGAATCTGGACAGTTGAAAGCTACAAACAGGAAGAAAAACTAGCTAGAGCCTCATCTTGTGTTTGTTTATGACTTAAAGAGCAATCATATTAAAAAGCAAAGAAAAGGCAAAACTTTTTGTTGTTGTTGTTTTCAAGTGAAGAGCAGTTCTCCTTTCTCGGGGGAAAAATACATTCTTTACCCTCATAGGCAACTTCTGGAGGGAAATGAATGCATGGGTAACTGTGGAACAGGGCCTTCATCTAGCCAGTCAGATCAGCTGACTAGCCCTGAGGATTGACAGGGTTGCCAGGTGCTCAAGTTCTTTCTTACATCTGTAGCTCCCTAGTGTGGTTATCCTGAATTTTCAGAAGGGCATTGAGGCTCCACACTGCCATAAGTTTCTGAATGAGTTTCTGAGTTTCGTAGATTGCTGGTAGAAGATGTGTGTCCCCTGTTGTGTTTGTCACAGTCGCTGATATCATTCCATCGTCAGCTTCTTGTTTGTGTGTGTGACCAATGAGGTACTGGGCAGTGAGGTTACCGCTGCAGTGGCTTGGCCTCTCCATGGCTGAGGACCATTTGAACATAAGGCAGTATGAACAAAACCTGCCTGACACTGTTTTCAAAGACGTGATCCTCATCACACAAAGCACAAAGGTCAGTAGCCAAGGCAGCACTGAGACCTGGAAGCGGGGGGAGGGGGTGTCTCTCTCTTCTTTGTAGCTACATACATGTTCTTGAGAAGTCATTGCTGACTAAAAGCTCTCATTGTTCAGCATACACTGTGTATAGAAACCTGAGTGACTAGTGGAGATCGATGCTTGTATTTGTGGGCCTTAGAGAACTGTTGGCCAGCCGGTCACCGATCAAGGCTGTGAGCCGCCTTCCTGCGGAGATTGCCCATACACCCTTTGCTGAGAACAATGCCGGGAAGCAGAGTCATGAGGAACCCTGTGTTGCACATGATCCAGTGACCTGCCTGCTCTCATGGAGGTCGGCTGGGCTTGCCTTGGATGATTTTCTTTTTTTTTTTTTTTTTTTTTTTTTGGTTTTTTCGAGACAGGGTTTCTCTGTGGTTTTGGAGCCTGTCCTGGAACTAGCTCTTGTAGACCAGGCTGGTCTCGAACTCACAGAGATCCGCCTGCCTCTGCCTCCCGAGTGCTGGGATTAAAGGCGTGCGCCACCACCGCCCGGCCTTTGGATGATTTTCTTAATGGGTTTTTGATCCTACTGCACGTACTGGCTTTGTGGGAGCCTAGGCAGTTTGGATACTCCTCTTACTAGAACGGGATGGAGGTGGATGGTCTTTGGACTTCCCACAGGGCAGGGAACCCTGATTGCTCTTAGGGCTGACGAGGGAGGGGGACTTGATTGGGGGAGGGAAATGGGAGGTGGTGGTGGGGAGGAGGAAGAAATCTTTAATAAATAAATAAATAAAGAGGAAAAAAATCAATTCTTTATTCGAGTGACTCTTTGAATACTACTATTGTTCTATTTCATTGATTTCAGCCCCAAGTTTGGCTATTTCTTCCTTTCTACTCTCTTAGTGTATTACTACCTGTTGTTTCTAGAGCTTTCAAATGCGTCGTTAATTTATTAATATTAACTGCTCTGGTTTTTTACATAGGCATTTAGTGCTATAAACTTGCCTCTTAGGACTGTCTTCATTGTGTCCAACAGATTTGGGTATGTTCTATTTTCATTTTAATTCATTATAAATGTTGTTAATTTCCTTCTTGATTCCTGTATTAACAAATTTTTCTTTTAGTAGCGAGCTGTTCAGTTCCTATAAGTTTGGATACTTCCTGTTGTTTCTGTGGCTGTTGATACCCAGCTTTAATCTATGGTGCTCAGATAGACTGCAGGAAGTTATTTCAACTTTCTTCTATCTGTTAAGACTTGCTTTGTATCCAAATATGTGGCCATTTTGGAGAAAGTTCTATGGGCTGCTGAGAAGATAGTATATTCTTTAGTGTTTGGATAAATGTTCTATAGATGTCTGCTAGCTCCATTTGTATTAACTCCAACATCTCTCTGTTTAGATTTTTGTCTGGATAACCTGTCTATTGGCAAGAGTGAGCTATTGAAGCCACCCATAATCACTGTATTAGGATAAATATTTTATTTTAGCAGTAGTTGTATTTCTTGAAAGAAAAGTAGGTATCATGTATTTGATAAATAAATATTTATAATTATAATATCCTCTTAGGGAATTTTTTCTTCAATAAGTATGTGATGTCCTTCACATTCTCTTCTGATTAGTTTTGATTTGAAGTCCATTTTTTTAGATTTTAAAATAGCTATGCTGACTTGCTTCTTGGATCCATTTGCTTAGAATACTTTTTTCCTAAAGTGATGCCTATCCTTGATGGTAAGGTGTGCTTCTTGGATGTGGTGGAATGATGGGTCCTGTAGACTAATCCAGTTTGTAGTCTACCTTTTTATTGGCAAATTGAGACTATTAATATTGAGAGTTATTCATAAGCAGTGTTTGTTGGCATACAAAAGAGTTCCACAACAGCCTGGAATAGAGTATAACAAAGGTTTACTTATTTGGAAATGAACTCACAGGAAGAGTAACAATCCACAGTCCTCTGCCTGCACTAGGAACTGGAACTGAATCCAGCAGCCAAGAGGCCTGAACACACTCTTTGTCCGCATATAGTACATGGGACCATGCCCAAAGTAGGCTGGTATCTTAAAGGCTGTTGGCTGAAGGAGTTCCCTCAGCAAGTATTCATTATTCCTTCTTTGTGGTAGTGTTTTTGAGTAATTGTTGTATGATTATTTACTCCTGTGTCCTCTTAGGTGTAGTTAACTTAGTCTTCAGATTGAATTTCTCCTTCTAGTGTCTTCTCTAGTTTTGGGTTGGTAGACAGAAATTGCTTAAATTTTCTTTTATCACGGAATGTTACTTTTTCTCTGTTGAGTATTTTTCTGGGTACAGTAATCTAACCCGGCATCTGTGTTCTCTTAGAGCTTGTTGAACTTCTTCTGATCAGGCTTTTCTTGCTTTCAGAATCTCCACTGAGGTTTCATTCTAATAAGCCTGCCTTTGTATGAGATTTTGTCTTGCAGCTTTTAATAAATTTTATTAATTATTTAACATCATTTTATTTTAATATTCTTTGTTCAGAATGTTTAGTATTTCAATTATTATATATTATGGAGAATTGCTTATTTTGGTCCTGTTTATTTGGTGTCCTGTATGCCTCTTTCACCTTGATAGGCATCTCCTTTAGGCTGGGGAAGATTTTTGTCTATGATTTTGTTAAATATATTTTATGTGGCTTCTATATGAGTTTCTTCTTATTATTATTATATACATATTATTCATAGATTTGATGCTTTGTGCCTAGACTGTTTTATATTTAATGTATTATTTGACTGAGACAGATAGTATTTTTTTCTACCTTATCTTCAAGATCCAAAATTTTTTCTTCTATGTCTCTTAATCTGTTGGTGAGACTTACATCTAATGATTTTATTTGATGTTCTGAGAATTTCATTTCCAGTTTATTTTTACCACTTTGGTTTTCTTTAGTGGTTCTATTTCTTGGTTAAATTCTACTCTCAGTTTTGTATTATTTTCATTATTTCATTCAGCTGCTCATTTTGTGTTTTAATTAAAACTTTTATTCATATTAAGGTCCTTCACATTCACGAATGCTATTTTAAAGTTCTTGTCTTCTACTTCAGATAAATTGCTTTTTAAGGACCTAATACAATACAGTTGCCAGATTCAGTGTGTGTGGGGGGCGTACTTATTACTTTGACTGGTTCATACTTGTTTTTTGTTTGTTTGTTTTATTTTGTTGGGGGGGTGCGCGTGCATGCGTGCACTGAGATTTAGGCCTCTGGAGTAATGGTGTTTTATGTGTTTCTTGGTGTAGGTACCTGGTCTTATCTCTGTTGGGTAGGTGTTCTGCTCTTTGGTTACTCTTGACCACTCTTGGTTGTATAGCCAGGTGTAGTTGCTGAGAGGACCCTGATTCTTAGCTATGTATGGTGACTGTGGGGTCACTGTCAGAGAGAAGTTCTGTGGGTCCAGGGGGAGTCACAAAAGAATGAAGAACTAGAAGGAAAGGCTGAAAATGGCTTCGTGGAAGAACTAGGGAGATCCTGGATCCCGAGTCTTTTCCAAGAGGCCGAGCCCCAGGGGAGTCAAATACACTGAGATTTATATGTCATCATGCTTGGTAGGGCAGCTGTAGAACAGATCAAGCTAGGGACAGAGAAGAGCACCAGTAGAAAGTGGATTTCTGGGTCCAGATGAAAGGAGTGCGCTGCTGTGGCAGGTGCTCACACAGACAGTCCAGGGGCCCACAGGGCTGTGTTGCTGGAGTTATCCCCTTGGCAATCACAAGGGCAGGTTCTCCCCCATCTTTGAAACCGACTTTCACTTATTCACAGACAGTTCTTATTGCCTGAGGGGAACCATGTTGTGCCCTAGGCTAACAGCAAAACATTTGCTTCTATGACTTCATTAAACGAAAAGAAACACTCTAAAGACAAGGGGGAAACCAGGAGAAAATCAGAGCTGTTTTGATTGGAGTGAGGCTGAGGCTTAAGCTTCTAATTATCTTCAAATGTCATGCAGTCTACTAGGTAATCTAGGGTCGCCAGACTCTGCCCCCACCCCCGTGCTGAGAAGAACAGGCTGGAACTAATGAGTTCTGTGTCAATAATACCACCCCTGACAGGGACGCACAGTCTCAGGTGACTCACAAACAAGACAAACTGTAGCAGAAGCAGTCATACATTCTATTTCAATGAGACTTTAGTTATTGAGTGGTATTTCACTGTCTAATATTTCATGTGTATTTGTCATCTTGTCTCCTGTATTCACACGTATTATACAGAGTATTTTATCTAACAATATCAGCCCAAACTAGAGTCAAGGCTCTGAAGGTATATACCATCCCCATCATTTGTCTTTGTTGATCGCGATATGACAAGCTTGGCTGTGAGGTTGCAAAGCACTGAGCACCCTCAGCTTCTGGAAATTTCCCCCTCTCTCTTTCACATCCTTCATTCATGATTATGCACAAACACAAACATGTTCACATTCAGGGACATTAATTCAGTTAATCCCCTCAGTGTTTTGACCTGACATATGAGCTCCGCTATGAATATGTTCTCTTTTAGGAGATGAAGCCAAACCAGTTTTGATTCTGAAGTTTGCTTCTAAGCTAAGAAAACATACATATATGTAGCACATGCCTCCTCAAGCCATACACTTCTATTCTGTACTAGAAACAAGTTGGTAATCTTTATTTGTCTTATGCTGATTTTCCTAAGGGTGGGGGGAGGAAGAAAGGAAAAATATACCATGAGAAACAAAGGAAACAAGTGATGCCTCTCCTCTCTTTGTCATTTTAAGATATAGTCTCTTTCTCGGCATCAAGGTGAGCAGTATTTAAATAATATCGTTTCTGTGTGATTATTTCGGGTCTGAGCTGCTGGATGGCCAGGAAATAAACTAGCAACCTTCTTACTACAAGGAATCTCAGAATGAGACTGTATCTGAAAACTGTCTTGCCCCTTCTTATTCCTCTCTAGGGCTGGGATCAAAAGTGTGCACCACTGGGATTAAAGGCATGCTCCACATGATTTCTATGGCAACCAGGGTGGCTACTGGGATTAAAGGTGTGTGTTACCATAACCTGGTCTCTAAGGCTGACCTGTGGGACTGTTTTACTCTCAGATCCTCAGACAGTCTTTATTTATTAAAATACATTTGAAATGCCACTACATTACCCCTTTTGTCTCAAAAATAAAAAAGAAGGCTATAACTAATATAAGAAAACTATATACAGTGATTACAATGACATATACAATATACACAGGCAATAAACACATCAACAATGTCTAGTCCATTTGCATTTGACAAATTCAGAGAAAATATTTCATATCTATCTTATCTTGGTGAGTCGGAAGTCTTATACCTAATTTACTTTCTATCATAACTTGCTTTCTGTGTTTTGTAAACTATAATTATAGCTATCTAATCTTCAACTCCCTCAGAGACCTAAGGAGGAAATAATATTAACTAAGTAAGCAGGAAATGCAAGCAAGCGACTTACAAAAAAATGTGAGTAATGATAGAAATAGCTGGCTGCCTGGACAGTCACCCAAAGTTCCTCTGCAGTACTGGGGCATCAATCTTCAGCCTACAGGCCTAGCATATGCAATAGACTTTTCTGTGAAGCAGGATATTTTGTGTCCTGCTTGTCTAATTAGGACAGCATAATGTCAGTAGTTGAGGCAGGGGCATTTTCTTGCCCAGTGGCTTACTTTTGCCACAAAGAAAGTAAACTCCATGTAGAGTTTCTTCAATCTCCATTATCTTCTCTGAAGTAGATTGGTGCTGCCAGGAAGAAACATGTTTCGTTGTCATAAAAAAGAAGAACCTAGGTTATTAAAATATCTTAAAAGCCATATTCTGTAGATCTCTGAATTGTTTGTTAGATGGCCTATTTATCTAAATTGTATCTGTGTTTGACCTTGAAAACATACCTGTGTAGGTGACTATAAGTTTGATTATACTACATAATTACCTGCCAACCTATATTTCTTTATTATCCTAAACAGTTGGTAATAATAATTTTCAAAGACTAGAAATTTGCATTACATTGTTAAATGAGTAGTATAGGTATTAGAAATGTATGTACTACATGTTTTAATAAAATAATCTCAAATTTGTATCAATATACAAAATTTGTATACAATATAGAAAAGCAAAACAAATGTAAGGCATTTAAAACTAATAGTTGTTTTTTAAAAGTAGATTCAATAATCTACCTTTTTATATTATAATATTTATATTCCCCTTTTTCCTTTCCTTCTTTCCTTTCTTCCTTCCTTCCTTCCTTCCTTCCTTCCTTCCTTCATTCATTTATTTATTTATTTATTTATTTATTTATTTTGAGACAGAGTATCTCAGTAGCTATGGAGCCCATCCTGGAATTTGCTTTGTAGACCAGACTGACCTTGAACTCACAGAGATCTGCCTGCTTCCACCTCCCAAGCGATGAAATTAAAAGCATGTGCCATCACCACCTGGCCCCCTTTTTTCTCAAAACAAGAACCTTGACTCTAATTTACTTTTTTAAGCTTTTTTTCTTACCATTATCCATAACAACTTGTAACACATTAACCAACACATTAAACCAAAACAAACATCCATAATCCATTTTTTTGGGAATGTGGGTATAGTTTCCAGGCTACTTCCTGCTGATAATCTTATGATAATCTTATGAGTGTAAGGACATGGAAAATTTTAAGGAAATTTTGCTTGCTTAGTAATAGCTAATTAGGGCACTGGGTTCAAATGCAAGACGTCTAGGGATGATTGAAGACAGGATGTCTAAGTAGGATGCTGAGCTCACCACAAAGTGCTCCTGCATTTTGGCAGCGGGCCACCTGTTAACACCTAGCTCTGTGGTCTATCAGGGAGCAGAAAGGTGGACTGCTTCAGGGAGGGTTTAACGGAGGGGAGCCCTCCTAGACATAATCACTTTGGGGAGGGGGCTTTTTAGAGATAAGGCACACTTGCTGATATGTAAGACTAACTCCTTTGACCCAAAATGAACCTGGCTTGCAGTTTTTGCCTATATAATGTCAACCCCAAATGATGAGCGGGCTCTCCTCCCTACTGCGCTGCGGCAATTAGTGGAGAGACCCCAGCCTGGATGAATCGAGCTCCAAATAAACCTTGCTTTTGCGTTCTGGACTTGACTGGATCCTGGTGGTCTCTTTGGGGGTCGCAACTTGGGGACCCAAAGAAAATTTAGGATTATGTCAAGTCCTTACTGGAGTATTCTGTGAGGCTGGATCACTGCAGCCAGCAGTCTTGAGGCTGTTGTGGATGTAGAGCGCAGAGGAAACAGCAACAACGCATACCCTGAGACATTGATCATCTGGGCCATCTGTTCCCACTGGAGACTTCCCCAGGGAGTCTTCCTTGTCCAAACCTTATTTTTCTTAACCAAGAACGAATCTGAGAATGGTCACTCATATTGACTCAAAATAAATAAATAAATAAATAAATAAATAAATAAATAAATAAATAAATACCATCCCTTATTCTCTTTGATATTCTCACAGTTAAAATCTGTATTTCGCCCCGACAAAGCAAATGATGCGTGAGAGAAGAATTCTAGATGGTAAAATGAAAGTAGCAAAACCACATTGTAAGGAAGCAAAGGAGGACAACCAAAGATTCCATCAGACAGGCACGAAAGGATGAGTCTGAAACTCACAAAGAGAACTAGGAAAATTACACCTTGCTGTGAGAGAGAAAACAAGTGTAATTTACCAGAGTGGTTTTGTTCTCTTGGATTGAAATATCAATTTAATATGACCCAAGCCTTTCTTTCCTTTGGGGTCAAGAAATACTAAACATAATGTATAGTGCTGAGTATTTTTCAAGTGTGTAGACCTTTGTAGACAAAGCACAAAATAAGCATGTGGCTGCCATCTCTCTACGTGAAAATACTAGACAAGGCTGTGTGTCTAAGAGCAGGCTCTTAGGGTGCTGAACTGGGGTCCCAAAGTGACTAGATTCTCAGCGGCTTTCATGAACGCAGAGTGCAGTAGTTTGCATGCAATTGGCCCTCATAAGCTCATAGTGAATGACGCTGTTAGGAGGTATGGCCTTGTTGGAGGACATTTGTCACGGGGAAGGTGGGCTTTGAGGTCTCGTCTATGTTCAAGGTACTTCCCAGTGTCTCAGACCACTTTCTGTTGTCTGTGCTAGATATAGGAGTCTCAGCTGCCTCTCCAGCGCTACCCCTCACTGCCCACCACCATATCCCACCACGATGTTAACGGACTGACCCTCTGAATTATAAGCATGCCCCAATTAAATGTTTTCATTTATAGGAGTTGCTGTGGTCTTGGTGTCCCTCCACAGTATTAGAATCTCCAACCAAGACACAGGAAGAGAGGAAAAAGAGGGGCCACTAAGGGGTGCACATCAGTGAGGTGATCCCCCAAAGATTCTCAGGCTCGCCCTACAAAATGAAGAAGCAACAACATGAGATGACCATAACTGTGCTCAGCGTTGCTCTGGAGTTTCTCGTCAGTGCTATATGCAAGCAGAAGAGATAAAACGCCCGGAGGGCCGAAAGACAGATAACTATCTAAATAACAGGTAGCGTGACCCCTGTGTGGAAAACTCAATTTATCTGCTGACATTCTAGAATTAAGTGGACTTTGAAGTTGCTGTCTGCTCTGAAGAGGTGTGGGCATTTGTGTGGCTCCCTCCATGTGGACCGACACTGGTGAGTGCCTGGTCACCTTGGTCTTCCAGGAAAGCACAGCTGAGCTCCTGTGCACACCAGCAGGAGGGAGGCCCTAAGGAGACGCATGCACAGGAAGTGCACACAGATCTAACCATGTGACAAGGTCTGTGACTGCTGAGAGAGGTGACGTCACAGATATGGATTCCCACCATTCTGATCAACACTTCTCTGCTATTTTTTTTCTAAAGCGGATACATTCTTGCCTTCACTCGTGTTTTTCATGAAAGATGCTCCCTGTGTAACCCAGACAGACACTCAGTCACCCCTTTATCCTGTCATCTTCTTCAACTCCTTTGTTCTTTCACACACAACAGGCTCCCACCTTACACTGTAATTGAAAACCTCTTTTCAAAGGAATCTCCTTTAAACATTAATGAATAACTCAACGAGCTTGCTATGTATCAGATACTTTATCTACCAGGGAAATGGGGAAGGGAATATATATTTGTTTCCTTTACATGCCTGAAGAATACTTTTTTTTTCTTTTTGTTATGCAAGGAGCAGCCTTTCAGTTTTCAGGTGAAAAACCACAAATATTGTAATGGAAATTTGATTTCATATTTCTTATATTTCTAGTGCTGCTTCTAAAATAGAGTGGGGCCTAAGGACCTCCCCTCCTAACAGTGAGAGAGTGAGCAAGGAGCAGCAGGTCCCGCTGCATCTTCAGCGATACTCAGCAGGGGTCCTCCGGCTCTGAACATCACTGTACTTGACAGCAGGGTGCACTTAGTCCTCTGAGACTAGAGAAGATCCTTGTCATTGTGTCACCAGGAAGATCCTCATGTTTGCTTGGCTCTGTTGACACATCGTCTCAGTGTGTCATCCAGGCCAGCCTGGAACTCATACTATGCCACCCAGGTTCACTCTGAAGTTGCCACCTTCACTTGCCTGTGGCCCCTGAGTGCCAGCATGAGAGGGCATGCGCCATGCCCAGCTCCATGCTGCTTCCTTTTCCACAGTTAAGTCTCTTCATCTCCAAGTGCTCCAGGTGGCCACCAGTACTTTAAAACACAGAGACCAAGATATGTTTACCTCTTTCACGTCTGGAGCAATTTCTGTTAATATTTAGCTTTGTGATACTTCGCTTTTCTGAAACAAATTCTCACAGGCTACTGGGAAAACCTGGGAGTCCTTTTGTTAGCAGTCGGGAGTGCTCTGATTTTCACCTCCCTCCTCTCTCCTTTCCTACCCTGACTCCCTCCTCCTGTCTCTTTGCTCTCTCTTCCCTTCTTCTCTCTCTTCCTTGTTCTCTTTCTTTGCTTCATTCTTTCCTCCTTTTTAAAGGCTCATCGCAGGCAGAATCAGCAACAGAGTATCCCATACAACACGAACACGAGCCTTCAGCGCCTGCATGTTTTATTCAGATGTACCAGCGTATTTTATGATTAGTGTTAGTGTAACAGTATAGTAGGCAGAGTTATTTGGCGTATAAAACCTCTCTATTTGATCTTTTCAGGAAAAGGCCAGGAGGCTGATGAGTTACTGCTGCAGATGGCTGGCATCACTGACATTCTTAATCGCCTTTTGGAAAGTCAGACTGATCACTGAGATAATGAGCATTTTTGTTTATCTAAAGTGATTTGAAAATTGGAGTTCAAAAGTAAATCTCTCTTAACAGGAGACAAATAATATCATCAGTGCCTCGTGAAAAAAAAAGTTAGAAGATAATTTTAGGAATAAGGTAAACAGCGAAAGCTTCCAGTAGGCTCTCTGATTTGATTACTATTGTCTTCTAATTGTTTAAGAGTCCATCTGAGATCAAATCTCAATTCTGAATTCCATCTCCTGTTAGTCTCTTTTCTGTGAGATAGGACCATTTCTTCCTGATCCACAGTGGGTCTGATGACATCATGTTGTCTTGATATATGAAATGTGGAGGTAATTATGATCCCCTAACCAAGAGGGAAAAAAAGACGTTATGTGTTCTAACTCGATTAGGGACTATGCAACAACCCTACAAACTATGAAATGCAGCCAGTTAAAGTGAAAGAACATTAATATTATAAGCATTCCCATCTCATCTCTTCCCCTCCCCAGAAATATCTACCACCTGGAGCTTTGCAAGGCTCTTATTTGCTTTGTAAAAAGACATTTTTACCCCCTCTGAATTCATCTGTAATTTTACTAATTTCAATTCTCCATGAAAGTGTGCCTGTGCTCTATGAATTCCATTGCAATAATTCTTCCACAAAATTTTGTGTAAAGCCTTTCATTGTGTTGTTTATAGCTGTGTTTATTCTACTTTTACTGTTGCATATAATTTTCTTATATAGATCTACCCTGGTTGATCCATTTATTTTTATTTCATTTGATGTTTGAATTATTTTCAGTGTGGGAGATTTATGGAGAAGATGTACGGATCCAAATTCATACTTATGCACAGCAGTGAGCTGCAGAAATCCGTCAGGGTGCACAGATGAATTCAAACAGTCTCCCCAAAGACTGTAAGAGGTTCTATGCTCACCTTGACTGCGGACAGCTGACATCTTCCTACATCTTTTATAGTAAATGTTTGTCCATTTTTCTCTGATATCAATGCAGTTTGTAAGAAAGAAGATGGGGAAGGTAACTTAGCTGCTACTCTTTATTATTGCAGTGGAAGGCGTGCCCAGGGCAATTAGGGAAAAGTAGATAAATCCAATTAAAGGGAAGGAATGAGAGTGTGACTTCTGGAAGAAACACGGCCATGTCTGTAGAAAACACTAAGGATTCAACAAACACCTATTAGAACTGATACTAGAAGTCAATAGGGTACATGATATGAGACCACCATATAAATACAAATTATTGTTCCATACACTAGCAAGAGCAACCCAATGATGAAATTAAAATATAATCATGTCCTCCTACAAGAGAAAGTGCCAGAAATACTTACAAAATAAAATAATATGAAAAGTATAAGCTATATATCCACAAAAGAACAAAACTATTGCCTTAATCTAGAAAAAAATTGAAATGAATGAAAACACATTTTGTGTCCATAGGACATAAGGCTTCAATGTTGTTAAGGCAGGCATGAGTCTCTGATTGCTCAACATATTCAGATAATTCAATTAAGTATGCCAGGCAGCATTTTTTAAAAGAAAAGATAAATCCATGCAGAATTTCAAACTAACAAACAAGAAGAACCTTAGCAAAGAAAATTAAAGTTGGAGGCAGTGATTTGCATATTCCAGGAAATTCTTACAGAAATACCAACTGCGTATGTGGTAAAATGGACAAGCTAACTTAACGTTTATATGGAAGTACAAGGAATCTAGACTAGACAAAGATAACCAGAAGGTAGATACTGGTGGATTCACTAAATCTTATTGGAAAACTACGCAGCATGTTACGCCAGCAAAGGCTCTGACTCCAGGGCTCCCAACAGGCTAGGTCATCCAATCCAAGACACAAAGCAAAGAGAAAGGCAGAAAAGAGAGATTTACCCAACACGGCCACATTGGGAGGGACAGACACAGAGGTTCAGTGTCTTCAGGTCTGTAATTGAGAAACTAGTAGTTTCATGGAATGGGGAGACGGAGGATGGGCTGCTGTGAGAGTGCGTGCGTCTGTCTGTCTGTCTGTCTGTCTGTCTGTCTGATAGGAAAGGGAATTCAGACTGTTTTGGATCTGGGAGTGGTTCAGAAGTCCTCATCACTGGCACCACTTAGGGACAGCCCAGTTCTCTGGAGATGACCACCTCTGCTCCACGTGGGAATTATCCTTATTAAGGTTGCTTGTTTGCCAGCTCATTGTTATTTGGGTGAAGTTGTATTTTTTCCTCATAGATAATTTTGATAGACCAGTCCTGTTTTTCTTGGCACCTATGTTTTAAAAATCCCCTCACCTGCAAGTAGAAAAAAAAATAAGTGATATGAAACTGATTTGCTGCATAAATATATTGTGGAGGATTGCAGTGATGCACACCCAGAGGAAATTCTCTAGGGCCGTCATCAGTTCCCCGAAGAAGACTCATGGTTCACCTGTCTTAGTTAGGGCTTCTGTTGCTGTGATGAAATGCATGGCCCAAAATCAAGTGGGGGAGAAAAGGGTTTATTTGTCTTACACTTCTACATTGCTGTTCATCAATGGAAGAAGTCAGTACAGGAACTCAAACAGGGCAGGAACCTGGAGGTAGGAACTGAAGCAGAGACCATGGAGGGGAGCTGCTTACTGACTTGCTCATCATGTCTTGCTCAGCCTGTTTTCTTATAGAACCCAGAACCATCAGCCCAGGGATGGCACCACCCACAATGGGCAGGACTCTCTCCCATCAATCACTAATTATGAAAATGCCCTACAAACAGTTGGATCTTATGGAGGTGTTTTCTTAACGGAGGTTCCTTTCAGATAACTCTAGTTTGTATAGCAAATCGACATAAAACTAGCCAGCACAACACTTATGTCTGATCCCAATCTGCTCCAGTGTCAGGTAACTCTTTGGACTGTAGTTTCTTAGCAGTTCTTCAGCTTCCACCAACCCCAAAGCCGAGGATGTGGTCCGATGACATAAACTATGGAAGAGGTTTTCCCCACTTCTCTGCAGCGTGCCTCCTTGTTGTCCACACCGATGGATTTAGAAAGTGCTTTTATTTGTGACTTTTCTTTTTTTAAAACATTCCAGAATGGACTTTTATTTAGTCTCAGAGAATTTTATAGCAGTCTACAATGCATTTTGATCCTATCTACCCCCTGCTTCTCCCACCACAACACCTTCAAGAATCCCTACCACCACGTCTCCCTCCCAGCTTTGTCTGTTAATTGAACCACTGAAACCAGTTAGTCTGCCTGTGTTTTCATATTATATGTATTTATTGTGTGTGCATGTGTGTGTGCATGCACGCGTGCGTGTGTGTGTAACTGTGCCATGGTGCACATCTGAGGTACTAGGGCAACTTTCAGGCATCAACTCTTCCCTTCCTGCATGTGGGTCCTAAGGATCCATCTCAGAACTCGAGTCATTAGGATTGGTGGCCAGAACCTTTACCCGCTGAGGCATCTCTCTATCCCAAGCAGGTCTATAGCTGTTTTTAGGGGAGGTGCAATGCCGAGGACTGAGCCTGGAGCCTCATACATGCTCGGCGATTGTTCTACCACTGAATTATAATCTCACCATTTGAGCTATGAGTTTATTTCACCCTGTAACTACAAAAATGGTTGTTGGCACCCCTTCCATCTTGGCGTATGCTATTTAGGACAACTCGAATCCATGTTGTCGCACTATGACCAGTCACATTTGCTAAGAATAAGCCATCTCTTATTCCCTTTGAGATATCAATCACATGTTGCCTGGAAAGATGGAATTGAAGTTCTGAAAGATCATAACTTTGAACCCAGAGTATTACATGCACACAAACCCATCTATTAAAACTGAAAGAGAAATCAAACCTTCCCACAATAAAAACAGATTAGAGAACACTGAAAAGTTGTATTGTAGGACAGAGTCTCAGTCAGGAGCACAAATTCAAAAAGCGGAGCAATCCATCTGCCTTTCTACCTCCTAAATTTCACTTTTATATTAGGAAAGAAAATGTTGAACTTCAACCATACTGACCAGTAACAACAACAGTGTGAATTAAACGTCATTCTCCGTTGGTACCAGGGAGTTACTCCTGCACTATTCTGAGTAAATGGCCATGTACTTGCATTTGCATACCACAAAGAGAATGACCTTATTTACTTTCTTTTCTATTTTCATATTGATGATTGGGCTAAGTGAATCAATTCAGTATTCTCTCCAATAACTGACTTGGGGTACAGAAGCCAACAGAGTGTCAGAGGGTGACAAGGTTTCTGAAGGCAGGAAGACATTTTATCAGAACAGGGAAAGATGGCTTTAGTTCCCAGCCCTGTTGAAAGGTTGGGACCCTTCCCCAAGAATAGACCAATCCTGCTCTGAGCTGAAGGGTCAGTCGAAGGATATCAGGGTCCCTCAAGACAAAACCAGACAAGAAGTCTTGTGCATGTCTGGGCTTCCTGCAGTCTCTCTGGTGGGCTGCTCCTGGTGTCCCTTTGTTTAATCAGTACTCCAGGTCAGGGGTGTGAGTGAGGACACTCCTCCTCAGCTGCTCTGATGTCCTCACAGTGAGGATCTGTCCTGCCTGTGAGAGTGGGCACCAGCTGAGTGCTGTAGAATATTATTTGAAAGTGTGTTGCTTTTGTTTATGTTGCATTTGCTTAACTCTGTGAAGCTGTGATTCTTTACCTGTCTAAAACACCTGATGGTCTAATAAAGCACTGAATGGTCAATAGCAAGGCAGGAGCAAGGATAGGCGGGGCTGGCAGGCAGAGAGAACAAATAGGAGGAGAAACAAGAAAAAGAGGAAGGAGGAGTAAAAGAACAAGGAGAGGAGGACATCAGGGGCCAGACACCCAGACACCCACAGAGTAAGAGTAAAAGTAAGATTACAGAAGTAAGAAAAGGAAAAAGCCCAGAGGCAAAGGGTAGACGGGATAATTTAGGTTAAGGAAAGCTGGATAGAAACGAGCCAAGCTAAGACTGGCATTTATAATTAAGAATAAACCTCATGAGTGAATTTATTTGGGAGCTGTCCCCTCAAAAGATCAAGAAGCTGAAAGAGTAAAAAGTAAAATAATAATAAAAAAAAAAGAGCTGCAGTTGAGCTCAGCCCAAGCTCTAACCTATAGCATCATGAGCGATGACGGTGACTGTTACCTCTCCTCTAATGCTGGTTCCTTTCTGTCTAAGATTGCCGACAATCTTTTCAACCCCTTGTGTCTTATACCACACCCTCACCGTATAAACAACTGGCAGTTTTATTTTGTAGAAAGTGTGGCTTTGACTTTCATCACTCACCATTCTGCAGAGAGCCCAAACCCCCATTCTGGGTGCTGCTCCTGGATGATGACCAGGCTCCTGTCCCGTGGGTCTGCCAAAGTGTTCCCCACACTACCTCTTTCTTGCCCACACGTGCTTCCCCAGTTGCCACTGGTAGGTAAATCCTGACATAAAAAAATATTTAGAAAAGAATATAGGGGTCTTGTCAATACTCATCCATCCTGGTGTGTCCTTTAAACCTGCCTGCTCTAGAAGGCATTTTGAATGATAAAAGCAAGGCATCCAAGATCTCCAGGGACATGTGCTCAGGGAAGGGAAGTCTGTATGTGGCATCTGATGCTGAGTTCCTAGATGGGACTGAGAATCCTTGTCCTCCCACCATGGATCCGTGTGTCCTTGGGTATCTGATGCTGAGTTCCCAGATGGGGCTGAGAATCCCTGTCCTCCTCTAAGGATCTGTGTGTCCTTGGGTATCTGATGCTGAGTTCCCAGATGGGACTGAGAATCCCTGTCCTCCCACCATGGATCAGTGTATCCTGGAAGGCTGTTTAATGCTTTGGCTGGGGATTTAAAAATCCCTCAAAGTGCAGCACTGAGGTTCTGCCTAGCATAGAGGGCGTGGTACGCATCATAGAGAAAACTTCATTAATGCGTAAGTCATAGGACCGCCGGTCATTCCAGGTCAATGAGTGGTCAACATTAGGTAAGGCATCCTTAATTAATTAGTTGGTTAACTTATGTTTAGACAGTGTCTTCCGTGTTAGTCTCAAACTTGCTCATTAGCTAAGGATCACATCCTTTCACTTCCAGAGACTAGGGGTTACTGATGTGCTCCAAAAAAATCTAGTTTATGTGGTGCTCGGAGGGCTCTAGCGGGCCCCATGGCAAGCATGGTGCTGGTAGTCCCTTCCCTTTTGCCTTCCCTCTGCCTTGCAAATCATAGATTTTCTCCCTAAAGCTAGCCACCAAAGTCTATTCCCTTATTTGGACACTTTCTTATACCAGACTTCTTCCTAAGGCTGATCACCAAGGTCCAGCTACCAAAGTACTGAAGTCTAGCAATCAATAGCCCTTGTTTGGCTATCCTAATTAACATGTCCAAAAAACATACCACTGCACCCCAGTCCATTCTAACACAGACCTCCCCTTTTCCTCTTAAAAATAACACCTGTAGGGTCGTTGGCTGTTGTTTCTATCTGTGTCTGAGATCAGCTCCTTTATTTTCTTTCCCACGTAATAAAGGATCTCTCAGAAAAAAAAAATGGGTGTTTGGGTATGGTGTGGTTTGTGCCTAATCTATGGTTCAGGAGGAGCAGCCTGTTGTATGTGCGTGAGGCAAATCATCGCTTAGGGGGTGTCCCGAATCTGCGGACCTCGGGCAAAATGTAAGCATCTGGAATACTAGTGTTAGGGGTTAGGGTTAAGTTATAGCATTAGAGCTGATCTAGAATCTTCTAGCTTCATACAGGGAATAGCTGTCTCTAGGATAAAGACTGCTAGAAGCAGTATCCCAGAGAGACAGCAAGGAAATAAAGAATTGATCTCCTGGATACAATCTACTTAGGAAAACCTAGCTAGCAAAGATCACGGGTGTGTTGCCAAAATGTACAAACTTTATATGCAAATTCTACTGTGACTCAAAGGCCAAGGCATGTAAGTTCAGCTGTGTGGTTACAGGGCCATCCTTCAACTCTAATCCCAGGTGTCATAGAGGTGTGCTTTTACATGTCTGTCTGTCTGTTTACAGTATCAGAGCCCTCCAATGGCTCTCTTTTTGAAGTGCACAGCCATTCCGCTTCACACAATGCCTTCCATTTATTTCTTTCTCTGTACTTGCAATGTCCCATGGAGCTTCACCTAGAAGAAGCATACACCCTTACTTTCTTAAATTCATAGGAAAGGTAAGAGGGTAGTATAAAAGATGAACATGGTGTGTACTCACTCATAATTGAATATTAGATGTAAAGCAAAGGACAATGAGCCTATAGTTCATGACCCCAGAGAGAGCTAGGTAACGAGGAGAACACTAAGAGGAACATACATGGATCCCTCTGGGTAGGAGATATAGACAAGATCACCTGAGAAAACTGGGAGTGTGGGGGTTAGGGGGAGAAGGGAGGGCTGGAGGGGAAGAGGAAGCGAGAAAGGAAGGGGAAAGGAGAACTGAGGGAATGGGATGGCCTAGATGAGGGAAGGACAGAGATGAGAGCAAGGAAAGAGATGTCTTGATTGAGGGAGCCATTAGGGGATAGCAGGAAACCTGGCACTAGATAAATTCCCAGGAATCCATAAGGATGACCCCAGCTAAGACCCTAAGCAATTGTGGAGAGTGTTTGAACTGGCCTCTCTCTGTAATCAGATTGATGACTATCTTAATTGTTATCACAGAACTTTCATCAAGCAATTGATGGAAGTAGATGCAGAGATCCACAGCAGAGCACTGGGCTGAGCTCCCAAAGTCCAGTCAGAGAGAGAGAGAGAGAGAGAGAGAGAGAGAGAGAGAGAGAGAGGGAGGGAGGGAGGGAGGGAGGGAGGGAGGGAGGGAGGGAGGGAGGGAGGGAGGGAGGGAGGGAGGGGTGAGGATATGAGCAAAGGGGTCAAGACCATGATGAGAACACGCACTGAAACAGCTGACCTGAGTTAATGGGAGCTCACCGACTCTGGCCTAACAGCAGGAAACCAACATAGGACCAAACTAGGCCCTCTAAATGTGAGTCACAGTGGTATGACCGGGGCAGACTGTGGGGCCACTGGCAGTGCCACCAGGTTTGTTGCTACTGCTTGTACTGGCTTTTTGGAACCTATTCTCTTTGGATGGATGCCTTGTTCAGCCTAGATATAGTGGAGAGGGCCTTGGTCCTGCCTCAAGGCAATGTGTTAGACTTTGTTGACTTCCTATGGGAAACCTTACCCTCTCTAAGGAGTGGGTGGGATGGTGGGGAAGATAGAGGGGAGAGAGTGGGAACTGGGTTTGATATATAAAAGGAGAAAAGATAGTTTTTAAAACAAACAAACAAATAAATTTTAAAAAAGAAGTGGATGGCCTTCTCTGGCAATCTGGAAGCATATTAAATTTGAAAAGGCAACCCAATAGGACAGAATTTAAAGAAGGTGGCTTGGGGAGTTAGACAGCCATTGAGGGACAGGCTTGGGCTATGTGAGACCCTCTCTGAAAAAGAATAAATACAAACAAAATGAAAACTTACAAATACCCAAAACAACTAAACCAAAACAACTAACTAAAACCAAGGAAATCACACAGATCCTCTAATCTGCCTCTGGGTCTTTAAGCTCTTGTCTCTCTTAATAACATTGTTTGAAATCACTGAGAAATTGAATATAATTCTTACCACGTTGAATTTCAATTATTGAAAACCTCTGCCATAGAATTCCAATGAAAATATGTTAATTATTGGAAGAACAATAATATTTCTTACAGCATCCCCTCTGAGATAAAATACCATACTTACATCAGTAAGTTAAAATATAAGCAACAGTCAAAATATAAAAGAATGGTTTATACCGTTCTGTAAGGATATCAAAATGCAGTTCTGTTTATTGTAACATTCACCATGTGATTAATTGGATACAATCACCCCCACAAAGGATGCTGGTACTCAAACCCCTGAGATCTGAGAATATTCCCTTTTTAGTACATGATCTCACAAGGTCAAAAATACTGTGTGTTAAAAGGAAAGATGTTGAGACAGTGGCTTGTGCTAGATTATCCAAGGTCATCATGAGGTCCCCTGTGGGAGAAAGATGAAGGGACCTAACAAGGACTGGAACATTAGAAGCTCACAACATGGGACAGCCTGGTATCAGTGCAGGCAGCCTGGAACCAAACAACGTACAAGACTCTGGGAACCAGAGAAAAAGGGAAGCAGATCTATGCAACACTTGTAAGGTAAGGAAGTCCCACACACTTTGAGTTGGACCTCTGACTTCTAGAACATTAAGGGGAAAGATCTGAGCTCTTTTAAGCCAGCACATTTAGAGCAGAGTTTGTCATAGGAGGAAGAGAAGTGAATGCGGCATGAAGGAAGAAACTGGAAAGACGCAGCTCTTTAGAAACGTAGCAGGCCTTTGAATATCCGTTAGGTAGTTAACCACTATAAAATGTCCTTTTAAAATTCACACATCGAGACTTAAACCACTCGGAGACAGTTTTGGCTAAGAACAGTCACAGGACAGAGACCTAATCCATAATTTGGCTCATTTTCCATCAAGTCCTCCTCCAGGGCTGAGGGAAGGTGAACTCAGAGGGAAGACAGAGTCTGTAAGCTACAGAGCGGTCTCCTTAGAGCTGAACGATCACACACTTTGGTGTTAGCCCTGCAGCCTTGGGGTGTGTGGAATGAGACTTGCTATGTAAAGCTTTTTGGTCCCTGGGATGCTCGGTGAGAGCATCCTGAGCTAGCTAGTCCGTTAGCATGAAGCATTTGATGTCTGTATACAGCTTCTAGAGACATATTCTATCACAGAAAGCAAAGGGGAACAGATAATGACATTTCAACCTGACAAGGTTATTGTGATGAAAAGGGGCCAATGAATGTAAATGCATCACAACTGAAAGGCCCTATTAATGTGTGATTAGCAAATGTAATGTACGGATGGCAACTTCAGTTGGTGCTATTCCTGCACGCAGGGAACATAACTCAGCCCGTTACACTTGCTCCCATTGATTCTGACGTTCGAGAAACCCTGACACTCTAAAAACAATGACCTGCTGGCAGTTGTCCTCTGGGATTTTTGTCGACAGAGCACTCCTGACTTGCTGCCCCCCAGCAACTGCCTTCCTGACATAGAGGCATGAGGGCCGCCTGCAGCTTTGTTCCGTGATAGGCCAGGGAGAGCCCCCAGTTACAGAAATAAGCCAAAGACTCCTGGGTCGCTTCTTCTGGGAAATCACGGAAGGCAGGGCTGGACCCAGGAGAGCAGAGCACGGCCAAGCTCTATTCAGGGTGAATACAGAACAGGCCCTGCATTTGCTGACACAGACAGTGAACCTGCAAAACTGAGTGGCTGCTAGGATAGAGGACTGGTCTTCAGAGACCCACACGTTCAAGTAGTCCTCCGTAATTACACCGGCACCCATCCTTTCTGCCTGCTTACCTCTATTTTAAATTATCCTACTTAATTGTCAATACAATTTTTTTTTTAACATTGTCACAGTTTTTTAAATGGGATCCAGAGTTTGAGTGACTTCAAAGACTGGGGCTGTGTAGCAAAGCTTAAGAATGAGCTGTTTGGTGTCCAGCCACACAGGTTCTTGCCTCCTATTCCCACCTCCTGCTGCTAATTTTCATACCATTTACCTTTAAAACTATAGTGAAAAGTACAGTGGGTTGGAGGTAGGTCCGAGTCACCCAGAGTGATGCCAGAAATGCAAGCCATAGGTTACACTGCTTCTAGTGACTGTGTGTGTGTGTGGGGGGGGGCTTCCTCTTGCTTCTATGGAAGACAGTTCTCACATAACAGGAACAAGTCTTCAGTCTGCCCAGAAATGAAACTTAAGCTACAGACACAAGGTATCTGGGGATTGGAGCCAAGATGAGAACTAATGGTTATGTGGAAAGTGAGCCTTCAGGTGGGACATTCAGAAGATACCAGAACCTCAGGGTTTAACATATCATGCTTAATACCTTTTTGAAAAGTGGAGCACAAATATACGGCGAACCGCCACTAGGATTTTAAATAAAGGTGGGGTTGTTGGTTTTTTTTTTTTTATCATGAACCTACATCTGTAAATGTATACAACTTAGTCTCCCCCACCGCAAGTTAACGCAAGTGTGTCACATGTCAGTCCAGAAAGTTCTAGAAGGATGCAGACATTCACTTAAGAGCTCCTGTAGTGAACATATTTAATTTTGAACTTCTTTGTAATATAAAATGAGATACAACCAACCTGCCCTCATTTAACTGAAACAGTTGATAATTAGAATTCAACACACACACACACAGACACACACATAAAGCCATTAGGTCTGAGTCGGTGGCTGGGATTCTCATTACCAGTAAACAGCAGGTTGCTTGTCTTCCCAGAAGGGAAACAGGTTCTCCAAGGAAAGCAATCCATTCCCAGCTCAAGAGTGATGTCTGTGGGAACAGATGGATTGCAAAATGTGAGACTTCAGCCTCAGCTGCACCTTGCCCTCACATACGCAGGGAGTGGGTGGTGTGTGGGGGTGGGGTGGGGAGTGAGCAGAATGCGTATATGTGAGTATGAGGAGCAGGGAGCCCTTGTGTGATACAGGGACAGACACCGGAGAAGAAAGAACAAAGGAAGAGGTTGTAGAAAGATGGACAGGCAGATGATGACGGATGGGTAGCCGAGTGCTTTGAGACATGTAGAACCCTGTGAGGTCCGCAGGGCTACCCAGATTTGAGAGCCTGTTTCTGCTCTTTTAGGAAACACGCACTGCAAGAAGGCAATTCAGGAAAATAAAACTGATGGATAAGGTGCAGGGCTTGACAGAGGTGATGCTGGGATGCTGGCCATGCCCCACTGCAGAAGAGTTCTCCAAGGGATGCAAAGTGTCACCTTAAATCTGCTTTATGTCCTCATTCATTTCAGAAAACGAGGGTGGAGGATGGGGGAGATCTCAGAGGCCTGACTTCAAAGATGCCTCTTACAATGCTGGTAGGCACAGCACACTGTAGAACCATGCGGTGTTTTTAACCCACTGTTGTTGAAGAGGAAGAAGTTTTGGAGGATGGAGCCATTGGGTTCAGCTAAAGAAAGTCCCTACTTTCATTCTCATTAATATTGACATTATTTGATTAGACATGACCACTCTCCTAATTAGAAGTTCAGAATAATATTTAAGTAAAATCTCTTTCCATTATCAGACTGAAACAAGACTAAGAAGTTATAGAACAGTTTCCATGGATGTCTGTGGAAATCCCAGCTTCCCCATGCAAGGTAGAGGGAAAGGGGCGAGATTGAAACTGTCTGCAGGGTACGCACTGTCATGATGCCCTTTCACTTCCTGCAGACATCACCAACACACCAACTTTCAGTGCAGGAAATCTTGTTATCTGTGAAGATAATCTCCTTCTTTTTCAGGTTCAGTCTTCTGGCCTGGAATATTTGCACACCTCTCACTCCACAGGCTGGCTCTTTACTTCTCACCACGCCGACCGTATCCTTCCTTTTGTAGTTAGTTGTGCTTTGCCTCTAGGGGAATGCTATGTGGATGGGAGCCTGGTCCTTGGTTAGTCCAGAAACCGAACAGCCTCAGCAAGTATCTTTTTAGTGAACATGCGCCCATATTAGCTTTGCCTTTGGGAGTGCTTTTCATTCTCCATAGTATTGAATGCACACGAACCTGGAAGAAAGTATTTAAGAGTGTATGCGCGCACGCGCACTCACACAGACACACAGCACAAATCTTTATTAAGTGCAGATAAGAATGCAGTTCACAGTAACAATTAAGCAACACAGACTATGCTCCCTTGCTCATATGAGTGAGTTCCTGAGATGTGACATGTGGGAAAAAGAGAAAGCAAGATATATGCTTTACTTTTTCCAATTCTGATAAATTATTCAGAATTTCAGGTGCATCTTAGGATGGGATAACAAACCAGAAGAAATTTCAGTACTACTATAAAAACATATAAAGAGTAGCTTTTATTGAAGTGGGTAATAAAAACAAAATTACCAACAAGAAGAATGATTCTGAGTCTTTCAAAGGGCAAGATGACGCAGAGAGTCAGTGCTCACATATGCTCTTGGTGTTTATGACGTTCACCCATTCCACATAGCATTTGAAAATTGTCAGAGAAGCATAAATGACAACAAAATACCCTTTCAGTTCAGATTCCTGGTCCCCACGGTAGCAGAGAAATAGAACAGCTTTACCCTTGAGTGAGCATCTGGGTAGAATGTGAAAGCTACTGGCGGCTACACGCCAAGGCTGCATAGACAGATGGTGAGTCTCAGCTCTCATTACAGAGCAGAGAAGCCCATGCCATCAATGCTCTTAAAGTGAGTAGTAACTGGTCTTGAGGAGGTTCCAACAACACTGATGATTATACTTGGATCATCCCCAAATTTACCTGAATAACTCTTAGATTGAGCTGACTAGCTTTACCCAAGAAAGGCAAGCATCTCTGGCAGTGACAGGAGGCATTCCAGCAGGGGAGAAATGCCTGCACATCTGTTCATTGCTGACCTATTCATGACAGCAAGGAAAGGAACAAGCCGGGATGTTCATCAACAGATGAATGAATGAAGAAAATGCTACACATATACCCAAGGGAATTTTATTCCACTGCAAAGGAGATATGCAGTTATCCAATTTGCAGGGAAGTAGATGCAAATGAAAAATATTTTAGCAAGTGAGTTCCTGAGAGGTGACATTCTCAGGAAGAATAATCAAGATGTGTGCCTTTACTTTTTCATATTCACGATATCCAGGAAAATGAGTAAGTCTAGATGTCCAGGACCAGCAAGAAAAATAGTCCATGTTCTCTTTTATGTGTGGATGCCAGATTCCGTTTTTACATATTCATGTTTATGTAGAAATGGGCATGCATAGAAGCCAGGAAACTAGAAGGGGACCCATTAGAGGACAAAAAAAGAGGATTGGAGGGAGAAGGGTGTAGAAAGTAATAAAGTACACATGTTATGAAAATGGAATCGGGGCGGGGCAGTGGGAATGGAGGGTTTAAGCCAGGGTAGAGAGGGAAAGAAAAATACTATATGCAGGAGAGGAAGGGAAGGATCAACCAAAACCATGCATGAAATACCATAAGGAAACCTGTGACTTAATATACTAATTTAAATAAATAAATAGATAGATAAATAAATAAATAAACAAGGCAGTAGAGAGTCCAGATGCTGATCACAGACCCATCTTGTCTTTAAGACCTGCAGCATCATTTCAAGAATATGAAAGTCCTCACTCTGATGAGGATACCTTCATCCTAAATACATGATTTCAGAGAAGAGAGGAGACAGAATTTCTTCTTTTATAGAAAGAAATAATGCTTGTTTTCAATTTGATTTCCCTTCAGATATAGAATGCATTGTACAATTTCATGAAAATGCAAAGTTTAAATCACAAAGAATTGTAAAATTATTTTCTATATTTTTTTGGAACATGCATTTTCAGTCTGTCAGGGGAAATACTGTGACTGTCAAGGTATCCTCAGGTTTGAGGAAAGGGGAAAAGAGGGCCTCTCAGCTGAAAGACATCAACTTGCCATTCAACCTGTGTGGGCATCCATGCCTTCTCTTCCAAAGTGACTTTCCATCTCCCTGACTCCCATAACGAGTCCTAAGAAGTATCTGGAAGGACATGATCCAAAGTATAAAATCAGAAAGAGTCAAATCAGCTCAGATCTGTGCAGCTGCAAGAGCCAAGCCATGGAGTTAGCCAAGGTATCCACAACAGATCCATGATGGGAGGGCGTGTTCCCTCCGTACATAGTGAAGCTATGTTTTCATATTCATGGCCACGGAAGCATGCCACTTGAAGGAAAATGGATGTAACAGGATTATCAAGCTAAGTGAACTTCATGAGACCAAGAAAGAAAAACTTTCATGTAGAGCCAAGAAAGCAGAAAGAAAGTAGACTTTGTTTTTGTTTGGAGTGGGTAGGTATTAGAAAGTGAATATGGTCAAAATCTGTATCATAGTCCAATCAAATATCATTAGAAAACCCATCTCATTGTACCAAGACTGTATCATATAAATATTTAAAAATATTACCTTGATTAATTACATCCAGGGATTTCCCTGTGTTTATTTACTACAATTCAGAAGGTATGGAAATTTCTATTTGACATAACCAGGTAAGGCTGAGGCGGGTCATGTGGTCCTCCCCTTCACTGCTGGACTACTCTATTGACACATTTGGGGAGAGGGGGAGTCATTGGCTTCAGGAGTGTAATTTCCGGTGGTCTCACTCAACCCAGTGACCGCACAGATGCCCTTGGTTAGACTAAACATCATCAAACAAAACCAAAAGTCATGAATATGGAAAAGGGACTGAGGGAAGAGGATCATGACAGGGATGGGAAGGGGATGAGGGAGGGGAGAGATATCATAGTGAAGTATATGTATGTAAGAAATTGTCAAAGACTAAATTAAAAGGACTAAAAACCTATATGTTTTGCATTTAAGCCAGTTATCTAAAATAGAACTTTCCTCTTTTCCCTAGAATAGTGTGATCCCTGTGTTGGTTTTAAAATAAAGGTTCCCTCCTGTGGTCCTGAAGCAGTGTTGCCAGGCAACCTGGGCTGGGCTCCTCCCACCATTGACACTTGTGGGGTTCCTCCAAGAGCTCTCACTCCACACCTGGGTGCCAGGCAGGTGTCTGGAATAGAAGCCTTCTTTTGAGAACATTTGCCTTTAGGAATTTATTATTATTATTTAGAAATTCAGTTTAATCAAAGCATATAAAATAAGCTTTAATAGCCTTGAAGGTATAATTATAGTTTTGTTAAGTTCAGGGCTTTACAGATAATCAGAACGGAGAGAGGATTAAATATAGACAAGACGACAGCAAGATGCTGGTATTGCCAGTCCTCTGAACTATCAGTTTACAATAATAACATTCAAGATTTGACCCTTGTGGGGAAGTCTGAGCAGGAGTCTAAGTGACTGTGATGCAGACAAGCAAGACAGAACAAAATAGGATATGCTTTTAATTAATGTAATGTGTAAAATACTAAATACTTGGGCAATCTTTTTCTTATTTAATTATGTGTCTTTGCCCATGCTGTCTAACTTTGGTAATTTAATATGATAATTGTATGTCATGAAATAAAAGAAAATTTAGCATCTCAGTGAAGAAAAGAGATTGGTTAAATATTTCGTACTAAAATAAAATAAGAACAGCGATTTGGGCAAATTTAAAACAATTGGCAATGGGAGGGTTTTTTATTTTTTTTAATTTTTTAATTTATTTTTTCTTTTTTCATTTTTTTTTTTTTATTTTTCGAGACAGGGTTTCTCCATAGCTTTTGGTTCCTGTCCTGGAACTAGCTCTTGTAGACCAGGCTGGCCTCGAACTCACAGAGATCCACCTGCCTCTGCCTCCCGAGTATTGGGAATAAAGGCGTGAGCCACCACTGCCCGGCTTGGGAGGGTATTTTTTTGTTTTGTTTTGTTTTTAAAGATTTATTTATTACGTATACAACATTCTGCCTCCATATATGCTGACACACCAGAAGAGGGCGCCAGATCTCATTACAGATGGTTGTGACCCACCATGTGGTTGCTGGGAACTGAACTCACGACCTGTGGAAGAACAGCCGGTTGCTTAACCTCTGAGCCATCTCTCCAGCCCCCAAGGGATTTTTAAAGTCTAAATTAAGTAAAAGCTGATACTTTTTCCTTCTGTCTCACAAATTTAGAAATTAGAAAACATGCTAATACAATTACAAAGCAAATGAGAAGCTGATGTAAACATCAGTTCCTGAAAAAGCTTAGTGAAATATAACCTCAGTTAACACGCTGCAGAATTAAGATGCCGACAAAGGTACACTGAAGCCCTTATGCCCAATGTTTCCGAAACTGACTAGTACCAAAGCAATCAAACCAGATAAGTAGGAGGGTCCTGATCTTACAAGACTAAAATCTGTATTAAAACAGGACATTAGGGCACAGCAGGAATGAGTCAGAGCAAAGGAGAGTCCCACATGAGAGCCCCTGTTGCGGATACCCAGTGTATGGGACTGGGAAGTTGGAAGAGGGAACACCTTTCACCGGTGTGCTACAGAATGGGTGCTGTCCTGCTGCCTTCTCCATCTGGAACTTTTAACCTCGGACAGAGCCGGCCAACTTCTGGTCTAACTACACACTTTTGGGGGATTTGCAATGGCAGCCCTAAGAGATTCTCATGAGACAGAAAGGCATCTTGCTTAGAGGAGCATGTCACTATAAAATAATCTTACCACTGACAACAAGAGGAAAGGAAAAGTTCTCACAATGCAGGAGTCCGGGGAAAAGCCTGTTCTAGGGTAACTGACCTGTGTGTGGATTTGCACAATCATGGAGGATGAAGATGATCTAAAAGTTCTTTAATAAGAAGCATGGGATGAAGCACTTCCCCTCAAATCTCAAGCTGTGTGTGTGTTTCTTCTGCTTCTTTTACTAATTGTCATCCTGGATCCTCAAAGAAAGTTCTAGAACTATAAATCACATTCCCTCAATATAAAATTATGAAATTTTTCATGAGGATAAACACCACAACTTACATTAGTGTTGTGATGTCCAGAAAATGCTGTTTCACCTCAGTCTACCATGGCCTCTGATTAATATGATTTTCTGTCCCTCTTTCACAATGATTCCTGAGCTTTTAAAGGATATATATATGTATGTATGTATGTATGTATGTATATATATATATATATATATATATATATACATATATATATCCCATTTGGGGCTGACCACTCCACAGTCTCTCAGCCTTTGTACATTAACCTGTTCTGAGTCCCCGTATTAATTTCCATTTACTGCAAAAGGAAGTTTCCCTGATGACAGTTGAGAGAATCACTGATCTGTGGTATAAAGATAAAAAACGTTGGGGACAGTTTATGATTTTGTTCAATTAGCAGAATCATAGTAGTAGGTTTCTCCCTAGGGCCTATGACCTAGTCCACTGTGTGACTAGGCCCATATGCATACAACCCACACAGATCAAGCTAGAATGGGTTGGGGGAGGGACTTATAGAGTCCTACCCCTACTTGAGGGGTTACTGGAAATTGATGGCTACTGGGGAGGGGAAAGTCAGTATCTTTTAGGGATGCACTCTCTAATGAGATGCCCAGTTTCTAGTGGATACCTCTATACTCATGCATGCTGTGGTACAATGGTCTTGTACCCTGTCACTTGTATTTTAATAAAACACTGATTGGCCAGTAGCCAGGTGGGAAATATAGGTGGGGTGACCAGGCAGGAAGTAGAGGTGGGGCGATGAGAATTCTGGGTAGAGCAAAGACTCAGTCTGCAGTTGTCCCCCAGATGCAGAGGAAGCAAGATGAGAATGCCTCACTGATAGAAGGTACCAAGCCACGTGTCTAGCATAGACAAGAATTATGGGTTAATGTAGGATGTAACAGTTATTAAGAAGCCTGAGCTAATAGGCCAATCAGTTTATGATTAATGTAGACATCTGTGTGTTTCTTTGGGATGGAACAGCTGCGGGACCGGGAGAGACAGAAACCCCAGGCAACACATGCACATACCTACAGCACTAAATTCAATGGGTTTAAAACAGGATATGGAGCTGGGAAGGAAAACCAATGAGAGGGGACTGAAAAAGCTGAAAGGTGGAGGGCTGCCCTTTCCCAAACAAAACATATAACAATAAATCAAATAAATATATGCTTAAAATAAAATACTTTGAGCTTGTCAATTCTGAGAAATGTTTATAATTGGACCATGCGAAGGATCATTTTGAATTGGGCCAGGATTTCTGGAGGAAGAGAGGAGGCCCACTGTCTGGAAATAGCCTACAGTGGCAGCAGTGTGGGCAGGTGGCAGCAGTGAGTCAGGAACAAGCCACCCCCAGGACACTCTCCACCTTGACAGGAGTGCAGGGGGCCGGTGTGAGTGTGCAGGGACTTTTCAGACTGCTGTGGGGAGTGCATGCCAGGTGGCAGTCCCTGAACTCCGTGTGCAATTGCTGTGTCTGTTTAGGGAGGCCATATCTATTCTGGGTGAAGATTTTCCTTTTCTGCTTTTTATTCTACCATTTTCTCCAACGTTTCAGTAATTTGCCTACATTGTTAATAAACCTCAACTTTTAAAGAGTGACACCCAAGTTCCTGTCCTGATGTCTCATCAACTGTGAAGCTGGCTGGGGGAACCACCCTCTGAACCCCCTCTGTGCAGGTACAGCATCTTTAGCTTAGAAGAAACTGTGGGAAGAAAATGTGTCTGGGAACCCTCACGCACCCTTGTAAGCATTTCATAAACACTTGCTCCTGAAATAGAACATTGCATTTGTTATTCAGTAATGCCAGCAAAAAAAGGAGCTTAATGAAGAGAAGAGGGCACATTACATATCTGGTATGGAATGCAATTAAACCTCATAAAATGGTGACACAAGAAAGTGGCCTCCTTCTGTAGCCCCCTAAGGCAGTGCTCTAAGCTGCCCTGATCGATTCCCTAGGCTGGGAGTTACTGGGCATTTGTTTATAGGACTGGAAATGGCTTTATAAATGTACAGTACAGACAGGGAGCTCAAACTAGTTTTATTCAACAAATCATTTTTGAACAGCCACTTTGGACAGACTTTGGCTGATGATCCGAGATAAAAAAGAAGAGAACAGGGCTAGCGTCCTGCCTTCCTCCCTCATGTGTGACAGCTGAAGATGTGAGGAAACTGTCCCAGCTCGCGGTGTGCGGGGTTACCGCGCCAGGAAAGGCTGTGCCGCGGAAAGTCTCAGCCTGGAAGCCAAGCACAGAACAGGCGCCCCTGTCTGCATCTGTGAGCCCAGTGCAGGCTCATGCCACATCGGTGTTCTCCCTCTGAAAATGAGGAGGTCTGGTTCCGATGCTTTTGACCACTCACTGGCAGAGGCTCTGTCTTGCCATTATAGGTTTGTGTGTTAGCACCCTTTTGAAAGGACCATAGCTTCCAGTGTGGATTGTGAATTCGCCGAGTGATTTTAAAAAGCACGGCCGGGGGAGAGTCCAGTTTTAATGTTCTAGTCTCAGCACTATCGAGGGCAATCTTTTTTTTTTTTTTTTTGGTTTTTCGAGACAGGGTCTCTCTGTAGCTTTGGAGCCTGTCCCGGAACTAGCTCTTGTAGACCAGGCTGATCTCGAACTCACAGAGATCCGCCTGCCTCTGCCTCCCGAGTGCTGGGATTAAAGGCGTGCGCCACCACCGCCTGGCTCTCGAGGGCAATCTTAATGCGTCTCTGTGGCGTTCAGCTCCCTTCTAGCCATACTGAAAAATTCAAGAGGACCAGGTGGGGTAAATCTTAACAGTATATTATACTTTACCCAATGTGTCTGAGGCATTATGATTTTCACATGAAATCAACATAAATTATTGATGCATGTTTTGCATTCTTTATTCAGGTCCAAGTATAGGAAATGTCAGGTAGACTCACACTTATGGGGACTCTCTCTCTCTCTCTCTCTCTCTCTCTCTCTCTCTCTCTCTCTCTCTCTCTCTGTGTGTGTGTGTGTGTGTGTGTGTGTGTGTCTCTCTCTCTCTCTGGTGCTAATTTTTTCTCCACAAATATTTTATCTAATTTAGATTTGGGGAAATTTGTAGTTGTAAAGCAAATTCACAAACTGGTTGTTCAGGCTCACTCGGAAGTGTACTGGAATCAGATATAGGTTATAACATGTATTTACAATTAAATACAATTATGAATTTGGCTCCCAGCATATTTGCTCGTAATTGTATTTAATTGCCTTGGCCTGTTGATAGGGCAGAACTTAAGTAGGCTTATACTTCCACATTGCTGTCCATCATCAAAGAAAGTCAGGGCAGAAACTCAAAAAGAGCAGGAACCTGGTAGCAGGAATTGACACAGAAGCCATGGAGAGGTGCTGCTTACTGGCTTTCTCTTCATGGATTGCTTAGCCTGATTTATTATAGAACTCAGGACCACCAGCCCAGGGATGGCACCTCCCACCATGTGCTGGCCACCCTGCATCAATCACTAATTAAGAAAATGCCTTATAGATGTATCTTATGGAGACACTTTCTCAATTGAGGTTCCCTCTTTCAGACAACTCTAGTTTGTGTGTCAAGTTGACATAAAAATAGCCAGCACAGGGTGCTGAGACTCAGGCACCAAGTGTACACAGGGCAGCTCCAGTTTTCAGCCCCCGCAGGCCATCTCACAACCCCTCCGTATTCAGCACTGGTTGGCTTGCCTCAGGAGCGACTGCCTCTTTGGTTTGCTTTGTCACTAAATCTGATTTTTCAACTTAATTTGCCTAAGTCTGACTTCCCATTGATGCTTGAATCTCACTGTGGTCACGCTTCTTAAGGAGGTGGCATTCCTGTGAGATCTCTTACAGTAGTTTCATTTCTGTTACTGTGATCACGGCAAAAACAGCTTAAAGGGGAAAGAATTTATTTGGCTTACAGTTTCAGAGGGACTGAGTCCATCATGCCAGGGACAACACGGCGACAGGCAGGGACATGTCTGTAGAAGCAGCAGGTTCATTAACCACATTGTTTCTGCAACCAGGCAGGAGAGAGAACAGGAAATGGGGCCAGTCTATAAAGCCCTAAAATCCTCCCCCAATCACATTCTTCCTCCAACAAGTCTACGCCTCTTAAAGGTTCCCTAGCTTTCCCAAACAACACTACCAGTTGGGGACCAAATATTCAAACACATGAGCCAATAGAAGACATTTCACATTCAAACCAAAAAACCTTTTCACCACAGCTCCATGCCCTGCTGGGCCATCAGACACTGGTCTGCTCTAAGCTGTCCAGTATTAATTGAACAGTGTGGGAGGGGCAGCCAGTCATTGGGCAAGACACAGCAAGCAAGCGTAGTGGGCAGGAGCACAGCCAGGCTGTATATTCCAGGTTGCAGTGGGAACCAGGTCAGTCCGCAGAACTCTGGCTACATAGCTGGTTCAGGCTTAGCAAGTTCCTCTAGCTCAGAACATCTTTCAGTGTGTTTTCAGAGACTTTCTCTGACTTTGAACTCAGTCTGCCTGCTTCATGTGTGGTCCACAGTGAGCAAAAACTAACCCATTTTAGCCCTGGGAAGACTTGAAGCCAGGCAGTTGCCAGATTCGTGGGTGTTGTACAGAGCATTGCGCCGAACCAGTTTTCTTCAAAGACCTTTCTTTCAGCCCCTCTAGGCTTGCTCTTCCACATCACCTTTCTCAATCCGTTCCCACTGGAGTCAATTAAGTGATTTTACCGCAAAAGTTCCCCTTCTTCCTACTGGAGTTCAGCAGGTTACTGAAGCATACTTCAGACTTCTGAGCAAGCGCCTGCGCCTCGCTGCTGCCCTCTCGGTCTCCATAGAGCGGCTGGTCGGCTACACTGAGCAGAACTCTTGGTTTGGATTTCTTATTTTCTAGCTCTGTGAACACTCTTCCTAACTGCTAATAGAGAATGGAATATTTAGTATTTATTGTCGGTCGTCTGGACCGGCTAAGCCTCCCTGAGACGAGTGGTTAATGTCAAATACTACAGGGTGGCAATCTGGTTCCTGATCACAGCTCTGATGGGGTGTAAAGCAAGTGAGTAAGTCAGAGTTGCATGTGTTTAAATGTTAAACCATGATGAAGGATCACCCTCCCACAGCTGTGCCTAGGCCTATGTAGCATCTTCTTTCAGAAATTTATTATTATCTTGTCCTGTGTTCGTGTCACAGTTACATAGCTATTCCTCAGCTAAGATGGTTAAAAATGACTTCCCTTCTGAGGACATTTCCAAATATGTTTAGAGCAGTGATGGATCTCTTTGTCTGGTTTTGGTGATGGTGAAGAATAATTACCCCTAGTCGTCTCGTGACCATGGTTTCCTTCACTTTTATTAACGACCACGACATCTGCCGTCACTATTTGGCTCGCTGATTTTTTACAACAAGGAACTTCCACTCTAAAAGACATTCAATAAGGTGACAATATTCTAAATCTCCTTCCTCGGGGCAGGAGGGAATGAGCATGGCAGGGTCCTGGAAGCTCCTCTCTGGCCATGCTCCAATGTAGCATTCTGTAAAGGCTGAGGAGGAGGGAGAAAATTGATCCTGACACAGCAAAAGGGTGTGCTCGAGACTTTGTGGCAAAGATCTGGTCATCCTTAGGATTAAATTCTAGTGACGTGATGAGGCAGCATGGCTCCTCCTGGATGGCCCCCCCGGGGGGGGGGCAGGTGCCACAGTCACATCTCTGCCATTTAGACTCTAGAACTCTTTGAGCCAGCCATTACTCATTGGGTAAAACTAAAGAAGCTGGTCCAAGACAGATATACCTGCAAGGGAAAGTCATGTACCCACCAAAGGGTTTTCTCTTCAGACCTGTGTCTATTCCTGGCAGGCTACCTTTTAGGTACTTTTTTGTTCCCCTACTCAACATCTGGATCCTCCCTTCTCTCCAAACCTGTTGGACCTGATGGCCAACATCCATCACCTGAACAGCCCTTACCAGTGTCCCTGAGCTGAGCACGGTGCCAGGGCTGAGCTGGGAGATCCACAGTTCTCAGCACTGGGTCATTGAGTGTTCTCTTACCTAACTCTATGCTGAGAGTTCTCAGCAGGAAGCCCTTTCTCTCCAGTGTGTACCTCAAACAATTCAGACTTGGAATTCCCAGGAAAACTGTAGATCGGGTAGAGGTATTTGTCCAGTCCTGGAGTATGTTCTTTCAAGATAACCATGTCCCTTGAGAAAGAAGGAAGGACTATTTGCAGGGACTTTGAGCTCAAGGGTTTGATCTGGTAGCTGCACCTGGGTGATGGATATACAGGGGATGAACTGTGAGTACCTGCTGGTACGAAGTCAGGCTGCTCCACATCCAACCATAGGCTGGAACCCTTGAATCCACTTCCTTGAATACTTTGTTCCCATGGCTTCACCTTTTACAATTAGCCCTTCCTGCCTACAGTCTCTGGGTCAGAAGATTCCGCTAAAAATATTTGCTTGGCTAACCATGCAAAGACAAAATAAATAAGAGGTATTTGAGAATCTGAAGCAATGGGTGGCATTTGTACTGTGGTTTATTCTATATTAAGTTCTTTCTGAGTGGTCCCAGTTTCATGTACCTTAGGAGAATCCTTTATTCCTCAGGAGACAATGCTTCAATTCACAGGACACAGCTAACACCAGGGACATCGTAAGAAAGCTGTGTTCTGACAGAAACCTCTGACAATGGAGCCTCCACTTCAAAGTGAAGATGCCAACAAAAAACAGTATAATACTACTTAGAGGGTGCTTTGTGCCATGTGCTGCTCATAGCTCATCCCCGAGCTCCAGACTGGCTAGAAACTCTGCTCTCTCTTTGTCTCTGAAGAAGGATCCTCCACAGACCTACCACTGAAAAGGAATAGGCAGGAGCTGCCCGGATGTTATACTGTGCCATACTGTAGAACCACCCTTCCTCACTTTTAATATGCCGTGGAACTTAAAAGAAAGAAAATAAAAGTTGAAGTATGTTTTATCAGTATTTTGTATGTTCTCAATCATGTTGTTTGCTTTTAAACACTCTTGCCATCACCAAGCCCACAACTATACATTTGTAAATTTATGTGACATCTTTCTAGAAATACATAATGATGCCAAGGGAAACTTAGCTTCATTTTCACAGAAAGACTGGAGAAAGGGAAGAGCATCCTTAGGTGTGGTTTGTATTTCCTATTAATAATGACTATCCTGCCCTTACAATACAGCTTCTCTTGTTTTGTGTCATTATTGTATCTCCTAATAAAATCAATTCCTCCTACCGGTGGACAGTTTCCCAATGCTAATTCTCAAAATACTCACCTTGAAGTTTTCTAAGCATTGCCCTCTGAAGTAAGCAAGCCAGTCGCGATTGCAGTGTAACAATCAATAGCATCTAAACTGCAAGGAGCACATTTTATGACATCTTTCTTAACTTCATTGCTTAAATTCCTATAAGCACAAAGAAAACACAATAAAGCTGAATTGTCCCATAATGTTTTAAATGGGTAGTTGGCACAAGAACCAGCTATCCATGGAAATAAACCTAAAGATTTAATTTATTTTATTCTAAATTAAATAACAGCCCAAGTTCTCACAGCTTTAGACCACTTATGACTCTCTGCGGCCATTGGTGGTGGTAGTGGGGGGGCGTGAAGTCAGAACAGTCTTCATAAGAAAACTAAGGCATGGCTTGCTTTTCTTTCTACTTTATGTATGTCTTCAGCAGAGATAGCCAAGGCTTCACTCGATGACCAGACACTGAGGGAGACATGGGCATTACCGTCAAGCTAGGACTTAGAAAAAAAGTCAAAGAGGTAAGCAATATGTCTTTTGTTTTGAAAAACAGGGTCTTAACAAAAGTATCTTTAAATGTTCTGCTAACACAAGAACTAGTAATATGAATGCAATAACATGCAAAAGACAATATACCATCCCCAAACTTTCCTGGTTTAACTTTCGACACTGGATGATAGTTATGACTGATATAAATGAAAGTTGAACATGTGGTACACACCTGTACCCCAGACCCACAGAAGTGGGGGTAAGCAGACTTCTGGGGCTCGCTGTCAGGACAGTCCAGCTGAACAGTGAACTCCATGGTCCTTAAAAGACCTTGTCTCAAAAAATACATTGGAGGGTCATTGAGGGATATATTGACTTCTAGTCTCGACATATACATGAACACATCTGCACACACATATGAATATACACACACAAGCACAACAATTTATATCTTGGATTTTAACTTGCTCCCTCACTGCGAAAATGGTATAATGATTTTATGGCCTTACCTGATGTCTGTGTTAATCCCTTGTGACTCTTGCTTCACCATATACAAACATGTTCGATTACCCTCCCAGTTAGCTGTCAACTTGACAGAGCCCCAAGTTATCTGAGAGTCTAAGTTGGGGGATTTAGGAAACATGTGAACATGTCACTGGGGATTATTTTTGATTGCTAATGGATAGAGGACCATAGGACCATTCTTGGTAATGTGTGCCTGGGTTGTATAAGGAAGCTAGCTGAACTTGAACTTGGGAGCAAGCCACTAATCAGTGTTCCTTTGTGGTTTCTGCTTCAAGCTCCTGCCTCAGGTTCCTGTTGTGGCTTACCTCCATGACGGAGTCATGGTGTTTATCATGGCAAAAGAAAGCAAACAAGAACAAAGGCCACGGCATTTCGTCCCCACAGACTGCAACATGTGTTTCCTATCTTCTATCTAAACCCAACATTATGTCAAATGCAGTCAATTTAGTATCAATGCAACACTGAGGCATAGAAAATGTACATGGTCCAGCTGCCCTGGTGAATGAGTGGTGATCTCTACACATTAAAAATTAAAGAAGTGTTTATATTAGGAAGGGTTCTCAAGAGGAACCATATCGACTCGATGGTTAGACATCACTAAAGGGGATCAATAGATCTGTGTGGAAAATAGGGTCCTAGTAGGCCACCAAAGTCTGCCTCTATGCTAAGAGAAGCTGAGAATAGCTGCTCAGCCTGTGAGGCTGGATGCCCCCCAGTCCAGATCTGTCCCCCAAAGTGTGGAGAATCCTGGAGAGAGCCACAATCAGTCCAAAATCAAAGACTGAAGAACCTGGGTTCTGGAGTCAGCAGAAGCTGCAACGAGGATAGACATTCTCAGCAGCAGGACGTGAGGCAGACTGGCCAAGCTGTGTACCCTCATGCCTCTTTTGTGGGAGTCATCTGTTGGAACGTGCCACTCCTTGCCCACTCTGAGTAAGGGATGCAGCCCCTCAGTTAATTCTTCCCGGCAATGGCCTCACAGAGAGCCCCAAGCTTTGCCTCTCAGTTGTTTAGGGTTTTGTTAAGCTGACAGTCAAGACTTAGCATCACATTCTCCATCCAGCTGAGCTGCATTGTCAAATGACTTTCGTCTCTCGTCTCTTTAGCCTTGCTTCTCTGGCACTTGGGTTTTATAACATTTCTTAACATGAAGACAATTTATCTTTTATAAGTTTTTCTCTTTTTGCACACATATATATATATATATATATAATGTATTATATATTTTTCATATATATAAGGTAGCCATTGTCCTACCAATGGGAAGACATACTTTTGGAATAACATGGCATCCAATTTTCCAGATGTTCCCCAAGACACAGAGAATTGAAGAGGTTTTCATTGATTTTTTTTCCATAGAAGGAGAATATAGTGTCAAAAGTATAGAAAATATTTTCACAGGCATCTTATATATGACATGTGACCAAACTCAGGTAGAATGCTTTAGAAGCGATTCTGAGGCCTTTGAAGGAGGCTCAGAGAGTCAGAGTTTCTCTGTGATGGCCTAGGTAAGGTCGCTTCCCAAATACTGCACCTTCCTGCTGCAGTGAGGGGCTAATCAACCATGTTAGATGCCAGCGTGCCATGAATACTCCATCCTCAAGAACCCTGTCATTTAATGGTTCTGGCATCACTTGGGGGTGGAGTCTTGAAACAGTCAGGTGCAGCGAGGATTAAAAATTCAGAAGATAACTAGTTGCCTTTTTCCTTTTATATACATTCTCTAACAAGATTTCCCACCATCCACCCTACCCGTGGGGCTCCCTGAGTTATCAATGTCACAGTGGCCATTGGCTGACACTCCAGGCCAGGTTTTGGCGGCTTGGCCAGACTATATTGACAGCTCCCATACTGAGCTCAGTGCTGCAACACCGTGATGATGACGAGAGGGTGTAACTGCGCATGTCAGGAAGGAACACAGGGAGAACTGAAGGCCCAGAGGCAGCACTCAGGCAGAGCTAAGTTTGTCTTGGAAAAAACAGAAGCTTTGCTTGTACTGAGCTCCGGTCCCTGTACGGCGAGGGGGTGGGGAGTGGGGTAAAACCATAAAAATGTAGAACAAAGGAAAGCCTGTCCTTGGGAAAACCCTAGAAAGTTCTTCATGTGGTCTCAGGGTACGTGAGAGTACATGAAAGACTAAAGGAGGGGGGCATGCAAAGATAGCAACAGAACTGAAGCCCTTCTCCTTCTGCTCGTCCCCCGACCCCATTGATAGGAGACGGGTCCATAGGAAAGCGGGGAGGAGAGCAGGCACCTATGTTCAGAGATGAAGGTGCTGCTAGCTCAGTTAGAATCACTTGGAGATCACCAGCTTTCCTCCCTCCACAGCGTCTGCTTATCTCCATGGCAACACTGCACCTATTGTCTCTACCTTTGAGCAGGAATCTTATTGTCTTAAGTCATAAGGTCCTGAATTAAATATAACATGTTACCAAACTAAAACATTATTTTTTGATCACTTGAAATGTACCAGGTACCACAGTATATGTATATACACGATCACAATTTGTCTTTTATATGAATGCCAAATATTGACATACAATACATACACAATTTGTAGTAGCAATGGCTATCCATGTGGAAGCTGGTTTTTTTTTTTTTTTTTTTTTTTTGGTCAGTTTAGCACTCAGAACAATTGACAAAGTCTGTATTTTAAACCAATTGAATGAAGCTATGGTTTCATTATTTTTTAATCAGACACCAGATGGACGTCATCTGAACATGTGATTGTAATATTATTAACACATGCTAGTGTCACCTAGATCACAGCGAAACCTCACAACTGGATTGTGTAGTTCTGTACCTGGCAGGCTAGTCGCCTCAGTCTCCACTGTGGGGAAGCACCACCCTCGGCTACATCCCAGCATACCCAGAGACATAACCGTGGTGCTATCCGGGGGACGCCAGCTCTATTCGTGTGTGTCCCCGTGAAACTTTGACTTCCCTTTCCTCCAATTCAGCGTATAAATGACAGGCGAAGGTGACCTTCAGTTGTGTGGGGATTGTTCTCCAGCGGCGGGACGGGAGAGGAAGGGTTCTACCGAGGCAACTTGAACTGATTGCGCTGAGAGAAGTGGGTGCTGAGAGCTCGGTTAGAAGCCGCGCATGAAATGGCACGAGAGAGCTATGAGCCCAGGCATCGAACGGTGGGGGAGTGTAACGAGATAAGATGTTCTAAAGTGGCTGTTGGAAGTGATTTTTAAAGTGATTTTTTTTTTTTTAAATTGTGCAACTTAAAGTTTCAGAAGACTCCAGGCATTTTGCGAGAGATTGGAGTTTTGGAGCAGCACCTGTCAAACCGCTCCTCCCCGTGCCAGGAAAGGCTGTCTTTGCTTGATTAAAAGAAAGGGCCACTGCTATTATTCAGGTAGATGAGAGACAGTAACAGCAACAAACACTGCTTGTTTAAGGAGTGCATCTGGGGAAAATATTTTTTAAAAAAACAGAATCTCACTTGTGTTGCCAGAGAGAAATGGAGTTTGCTGAATGAAATTTTGCATGGCATTCTGGGTAGTACACACGGGCTCTTCTCTCGAGCACAAATAACTAGCGTGTGAAATACACATGATTCCACATTGCCAGCATCACCTAGCACGCAGTGGGTGGCAAGCCCATTAGCACAGCTTCCCGAGGGCTTCGGACTTGGAGTTTTGCTTTCCGCATCTGGTTTCAGTCTAACAGTAGGGTCTTGACAAACAAAGCCTGGATCGTTAAGTCCTTTGGGTTTTTCCTTTTTCTTTTTCTTTCCACATCTGCGTGGTAAGCACCTACTTTGGCTTTGATGGTTATCCCCTCCCGTTTTTTTAAACACAGAACTGTACATTTCCTTTATAAGCACAGGAAATTACCCCTTTGATAATTACTGAAGTCAGGAACAGAAAATTATGGTATCTTCAGGTGATAAGTACTTAAAATTGCAAGTTAGTCCTAACACTTGCTAAAATATAAATCATAAGTCACATATTTTCCAATGATGTCCTCTCTCTATTCTCTCTCTCTCTCCCTCTCTCTCTCTTTCTCTCTCTCTCTCTCTCACACACACACAATAGTACAATCATGTGGATCCTGTTATCTACTTGCCTGTTGAGTCCCCTTAGAATATGATACCAAGGAGGATGGAGTCAAAATTCCTCTTTTATAACCACTGCATCATCAGTGCCCAACCCAGAACCTCAACATGTTTGGTGGCACAAGGTCCTTGAGCACCCATGTCTTGAGGGAGGACGAAGGGCGAAGGAGTGTATGAGCACAGTATCTTGTGAATCATGGGTTTGCAGGAAAAGTCTGGGGTGTCCAGTGAGATGTGAGATTCCTCATGGCGCCCTGTTCCCATCCGCATGGCGCCCTGTTCCCATTCCACCCCACAAAAGAGCACCCTGCTTGTAGTTTGACATTAGGAAACCGGGCAGGCCTGGCTTCTCTGTGGGCATCTTCCCAGCTCCTCTTTCGACGGACCTGTGGAGATGGCCTTTCATCAGCTTCCCTGTTGGATTATAGGTGCAGTTTCCTGTCTATAGGTGGGGCTCTTCTTAGAGATGAGCAAGTTGGAAGGGAGGGGAAAACTGGCGCTGTGTAGGTATAGGCAGCAGGGTTGCCAGATGGGAATGAGGGAATGGGATGTTTAGGTTAATGTATTATAAAAATCCAATGAATACTTTAGCCTTTGTGGAATAAGGAAATTGTCTTCTAGATGCCCTCTTACAAAACATTAAGTGGAAAAACAAACAGAGGTTTTAAGCTGCATACAACCCAGTAAAAGACGGCACATCTCATTCTAAGGTTAAGCACAGAGAGAAAAGTCTCTGGTTTATGAAATATGCTGACGTTTTTCTGCTGTTAAGGCGTATCAGAGCGGCTTTGCCAGAGGAATCCGACGGGAAGTAGAGGAGAAAAGGGAGATGATTTTAAATTATAAAGTATACTAAAAAATATAACTAATAAGAACATATAAACCTGGCCTCTAACAAGAATATTAAACATAATTCCAAGCCAGAAGATATAATGAGAAGTGAGAAATCTATCACACTACAATGTTGTGCATTGCATTGACAGTGTGCACGAGATTAAATACCCTAGGCTGGAGTCACTGCGACTCTCTAGTGTCATCGGCTTCGAAAGCCTGGACAAATCGGTTCATTTTCTACACATTATCAAATTGACTGAGAGAACTACTGAAAATTTAGGAGCGATGATTGAAGATATGCCATTTGAAGAAAGATGGGTTTATCACTCATTGAAGCTTACAGAAGCTCATTGCCCCTGCTGCCGCAGATGCTTGGAAGGTGGCATAGTTCTAAGTCATTCTGTACACACAAAAACTTCCTAGGGGTATACGCTAAATAACACCCCACCGCTGGAAAACTGAAGGAAGCTCAAAGAAGCTGGTGCTTTGGCGGGAAAGCCTTTGAGTGCCTATTGTATGGGTCTCCTTAATCTTCCTGACCTTGGTTAACTACTGAACTGAGACAGACACACTATCCCACTCCAGGAGGTCTGTTGCCATTTATATATAATACACACACACACACGTTTAACCTACTCCTCTCATGCTATTCCCTTCTCTCTGTACACCCCCCCACACACTCCTCCTCTGTTTCTGTTCATAAGTGGGCAACTCCCCCCATGGATATCCACAAAACATGGCATATCAAGTTGAGATAGGACTAAGTACCTTCCCTTGTATTAAGGCGGGCAAGGCAACCTAGTATGAGGAATAGGTTCCCCAAAGTCAGCCAAAACATTAGGAACAGCCCCTGATCTCACTGTTAGGAGTCCCACAAGTAGACCAAACTACACCACTGTCACACATATGCAGAGGGCCTAGGTCTGTCCCGTGTAGGCTCCCTGGTTGTCAGTTCAGACTCTGATTCCTATGAGCCACGTAAATTTCTGTGGGTTTTCCAATGACGTCCAAGCTCAGACTAATATTTGGCTGTGAGTCTGCACCCGTTTCCGTCAGTTACTAGACGAAGTACCCCAATTGTCGACATTTGAGTTAGTCAACAATTTGTGAGTATAGCAGCATATCTTGAGGCATTTGACTTTTTTCAGTCATTGTTGGTTCTAAACTGGACCTCTGGGTCCTGGCACTCTAGGTGGTGTCAGGGATGGGCTCACTCTTGTGGCATAGGTCTCAGGCTGGCCCAGTCATCTTTGAGTAGAACTCAAAGGCTTACCTTAGGACCGAGGCCTGCATTGATCTTTCCGATTCTCTAACCATTTATCTGGACCCAGGTATACTTTCACAGAGTCTAAAACAGGGGTGCTCTTGTTTCCCAAGTGGATGAAGTGGCTTTTGCCAGCCAGCAAGGCCTATAGACATACTTCAGGACACACAACTTGGAGCTTGGCCTGTAATTTACCATTGTCTTGATATTTACAAAGAAATACTTGAGGGCTGGGTAGATGGCTCAGCCAGTGAAGTGCTCATCCTGTAAGTGTGAGGACCTGTGTTCGGGTCTCCAGTGCCCATGTAAAGAGCAGTCAGACTCCAGATTTGTAATCCCACTGGTGGGGTGGACACAAAGGGATGCCTTGAACCTACTGGCCAGGCGGAGAGCAACCGATGGTGACATCTGATGTCAATCTTTGCCCCCCCCACCCTGCATACACCCACACACCACATGCTTGAATGCACACCTCCCTACCCAATAGAACTATGTACACACGCACATGCACACACATGTGCACGCACACATCATGACCAACACCCACCCACCTCCTCACATACACAGGAAGGGAAGATACTTGAGACAAGAACACAAGCCAATCAGTTCATAATTTTGTCACAAATGACAGATTTTGGTCTAATTTTATTCATAACATCTCATAAAGAAGAAATCCCATTAGCACTGCTGATGGTGCTCTGGGCTTCAGTGACATTCTGTTGTCTCAGCACAGTTCAGGGTAACCCTAGGAGCCAGGACTGCAGGACTGAAGTGCCTGTGGCTTCCTCATACTGTTAGTGGGCCAATAGCAGCAGGTGACCTGAGGACCACTATGGACCAGGAGGCACATGCATGCCCTCTTGATGTCACACAGGGCAACCACAAGTTCTATATGTGAGCCCATTCATGTAGCCAAAATAAGGCACCCAGGAGAAAGGGAGCATTATAGGTACCAGACAATGGACGCTTAGTGTTTTTACTGATTTATTGGAAGCATCAGAGAAGCTAAGGAGTGAAAGGTGAAGTCTGAATGACAAAACTACCCAGAGATGATGCTCTAGAGATGCCTCATCTGGAGGCAGAGGGATGTACTGTGCTGCCCACGGGCAGCCAGTGGACTGATGGTACTGTTTCCTAAATGGGGGTGGCGTAAGCCTCTTCCCCACTCCCTCCTTTTCCTTTTCTCTCTCTTCCTGTTTCCTTCTTTGCCATTTTCTGTCTCTCTCCCTTTCTTATTCCACTTGTAGGCTTCCATCGTTCTCCTGCTCTACTTCAGCTCTCCCAGAGCCATTAACCGACACAAAGTTTAACATCATTTCCTCGGGCATGTGTTGGTCTCTGTGAAAAGTACTATCCTCCTCTTTCATGATACTGTACGTGAGAAGGAGAAGGGGACTTTCTGAAACTGACTCCACCCTTTGATTTATGCAGGCTTCCCCCACAGACACTGCTATTTATAATGCCTGTGACGGCATACATCATTTTGAAGGTCAAAGAAGTTGGGGACCTAACTTATAATCTTTACTGTTCTGGTAATATATTATACAAGCCCAGTTTGAACTGTTTTAAACTCAAATTGAATTTCTGTCAAGCGAGCCCTGTGATGTTTAGTCTGACTTCTAAATTGTCAAGTCTCAACAAGTATCAGCTGCAAAAACATATATTAAAAAAATGAAGAAGAGGATTTTATCAGTTAATTTGGCAATTATCACATGATGATAGGAAATAATACTTTCCATTAAAATTTCTTAGGGTGTTTATTATTTCCTGTAGATGGAACATAATGTTTTGCTTTTATGTGAATCATGCTAGAAATTGGAAGAAATGGAGAGGGTATTAACTATTTTCACTGTTATATATAATATATATATATATATATTTTAAAACAGGAAATTACATTCCATTTCTACACAGGCAAGATGGACTTTTGAGACAGAACTTTAGATTTGATAATTCTTTTTTTTTTTTTTTTTTGGTCTTATTTAGGGCAGTGGCAATACTAATTTAAACAGCGGCAGCATATGAGAACTACAACAGGTTAAAATGCGATTAAAACAGACCCCGGTACACACGCGTTAGAAAGGGCAGCCTCCAGCACAGGACCGGGTTCCGATGAGGATGTGCAGGGCTGTAAACTGATTGACTGTCAGACCGAGCAGAAGGACTTGACAGGACCACAGAAGGCTCTGAATAGCACCGTCATGGTAGATACATGTCCGTCCTGACACAAGGTACAAACACATCAAAGGGACTGTGCTGGTAGCTTTATGTCAGCTTGACACAAGCTAAAGTCATCTGCCAGGGGAGAAGCTCAACTGAGAACATGGCTCTATGAGGTTCAGCTGTAGGCCATTTTCATTAGTGATTGATGGGGAGGGCCAGAGGCCTTGGATTCTATAAGAAAGCAGGCTGAGCAAACCATTGGCGGGCAAGCCAGTAAGCAGCACCCCTCTGTGGTCTCATCAGCTTCTGCCTCCAGGTTCCTACCCTGTTTGAGCTCCTGTCCTGACTTCCTTCAGTGATGAACTACCCTGTGTACGTGTAAGCCAAAACAAAACAAAGCAAAACAACAACAACAAAAACAAATAAAAAATAAAAACAATAAACAAAATAATGTTAGAAATGTCCTCTCAAAGCTCACTTGAAACCCACCGGCTAAAGAGAGTTTATAACACAGGAATCATGTGTCCACTGCTGTAATTGGAATTTAGCTTGCAGGCTCTGCTCCTCACCCGAAAGGACCTTCGTATGCCATTTTGTCATTGGTAATAGACAAGTTCTGCATAGTTCCTGCTTTGCCAAATGTAGGGCAGTGGAAGTTTTATTTTAGGGTAAATTTACTAGAAATTTTTAAGAAAATTTGCAAATATAAGTTAAATGTAAAGCAGGAGTAAAATACTTCACCATTTATGAATCTACTGTCGAGCATTCATGCCTTTGGTGTTTTAGAAGGTCTAGGGGGCAGGCTGCAAATCCTGCATGGACTGTTTCTGTGACAGGGGACAAATGAAGATGACCCATCAGCACTGTTTGTGATGTCGTAAAGCAATGGTGGAATGAGGCAGTAAAGGCAAGCTGTCTTGATTGATAGGTAAAATTCAGAGGACCCGTTGGTTCTCCCCTCCTGTGTAGATTAAGCTTTCTAGATACTGAGACTGTAGAACAGTGCTAGCTCAGGCTGTGTTGTTTTTTGAGAAAGTATTCGTATTTCATAGGGTGTGCTAAAAAATAACTGGAAAATGGGACCCACCCAATTATCGAACAGGTGTTCTTAGTGCCCAGGTATTACTGTGAGTTCAGAATCCTCGTGTCTGATACTCTGTATTTCAAGCCCACCACTGAGATCTCAGCAAGGCCATGTGTTGCTGTCCCGAAGCAACCTGGGACTTTGTAGGCACACAGGGTCATGGTCAGATGTTCTTATTTGCAAGACATTTCTTGGCTTCCTGGGTGATGTCCTTTGTCTTGACAAAGGATATTTTAGAACTCAAATAAACATACTACTCAGAATGCCAAGCAGCTCTAACTTTTATGAAATACATTTATGATAGCTGTAAATTTAGCCAGCTTTTTGTAAACCTTATAAACCCCATCGAATTTTCCTCTTTGGCATTTTAAATATGGGCTAGATTCACAAAGACAAATTAAAAAGATAAATTCTACCATATAAAAATAATTATTCCAAGCAAAGAAATTCTCCAACTGCCCTTTCGTGGTTATATATATATATATATATATATATATATATATATATATATATTTAAAGTAGCCCTCCAGCTAATACTGGCGCTCTCAGGATCACCCTGCACCGTGCGCATCAGCCTTTGAAGGCGAGGAAAGCAGAGCATTTGTGAAATGAAATGGATGTGCAATTTTGGGTTCAGATGTGATATTGATTTCTTGGTCTTGTGTTGATTGTTCTCATTTCAATTTTGCTACTATTGTTCTCAGGTACTTTCTGTCCATTGTGAATGCAAAATGCTGAAGCACCCCCATCCTGGGAGCTCGCGTGGCTAGGGATTTTGCACTACAAAGTCAGAAACAGACTTTGATGAAAAGAGGACAAAGAGGCAGTTAAGTGTTTATCTGGGAGGAGTGATTATGTAATGCCAGCCATGCGACACACACACCTTTTGTGTTCGTGTACGTGTGAAGTGAATAGAAATACGGTGCTAAAATTTGTTACATATTCATTCTCATAACCAATCATCTAAGAGCTTCAAATTTATGCTTCCCCAACACAAAAGTATAGTTTTATAGGAAATCCAAAGTAATATTTCCAAACAGAAAACTATTTGTATTTTTGTAACTAGGAAAGAGTAGTTGAAATAGTTTTAAAAATCCGTTCTTAATCCCAAATGAATAACTCACACACATTTCAAAAATATAAGATTTTGGTTGCTGAAATGATACTTTTTTGTAATTTTTTACTCTACAGATTAATTATTACAACGGTGGTTCTCAACCTTCCTAATGTTGTGATTCTTTAATACAGTTCCTCATGCTGTGATGACCCCCAACCATAAAATTATTCTTTGCTACTTCGTAACTATAATTTTCTACTGTTATGAGTGTTAAAATAAATATATAATATGCAGAATATCTGCTATGTAACTCCTGTGAAAGATCGTTGAGACCACAGGTGGAGAAACATTGCCTTACAACAAAGCACTATGGAATCTGTTCACTTCCACAAACTGTCAGCAGAAGACTGTGGTTGAGTTCTGTGCTTCTAACTGTGCAATCACCAATTTTTTTCTTTGCCTTGGAAATAAAGGCATTTGGTAATTGTCTACAGTTCATGAGATTCATGATATTCAAGGAACTAAATTGAAAAATGCATTGATAGAACTAGAGCCGAGCGTGGTTGTACACACACACCCTTAATCTCAGATACTTGGGAGGCTGAGGACGGGAAATCACAATTTCAAGGCCTCACTTGGTGGTAGAGTGAGTTTAGAGTCAGCCTGAACAAATTAGTGAGACAGCATCTCCAAAGATAAAGTACAGAGTCTGCTGATGTAGCTCAGTGGTAAAACACTTGCCCAGGATGGGGAGAGAAGTCCTGGGAGCGGTCCTCAGGACCACATAGTAAAGCGAGGCAAGCAACACCTCTGAGAATCTTTGTATTAGTTTTTTTTTTTTTTCTATTGCTGTGATAAACACCATGAACAAAACCAACTGAGAATTCGTGATGGTTGAGAGGTCAGCCCTAAAAATGGCATTTATGCTGCTCTCTCTAAAGCTCAAGGCACACTGGAGAAGAGGGAGCAGAAAGACTGTAAGGGCTGGAAGGTGGGGAGGAGGGCTGGGAAATCCCAGTTTCTAGCCATGTCACAGTTGCTGCACTAACGACTAAGACTGGTCTTGTTAACAGCCAGTCATGGGTGGTGGAGGGCTCATGGGGCTTTTCCCCTCCCCATGAATCATTGCGAGTGATAGACTTCGAAAGAGGAAGAGTCATTGTCTCCCAAACCTGCCAGGCTCCACAGATGCTTTAAAACGCATGGTCACACAAACAGCCCTGGTTAAATTAAATGCTTTGTAAAAACAAAACAAAAGGGTGTGAGTGTGGGAAAGGTCTCTACAGGAGAGAAAGGGCTGATAGTAAGAGAGAAAAAAAAGAGAGCTGAGAGCAGCTAGGATGATTTATATCTATGCATAAAACTGACAAGGAGCAATTTTAATTAATACAAAAACATCTACAATGTATTGTTATTTCATTTGTAATTTAATAAATAAAGCTAGCCTAAAGTTCAGAGAGTAAAATAGCTGCACTGGTCAGTTTTACAGACCAGACAATAGTGGCACACACTTCTAATCCCAGGAGCCACACTAGTTTGTCATGGAAACCAGGCAGTAGTCATGCATGCCTTTAATCCCAGCACTAGAGGGGAATATAAAACAGGAGACAGCTCTCAGTCACAGTCTCATTCTGAGATCCCTGGAGGCAGGATCATCATTTCGGACTGAGGCAAGAGCCAGTGAGTGGCTGTTTTGCTTTTCTGACCTTCAGGTTGAACCCTAATATCCCTCTCTCTGGGTTTTTATTAATCATGCAACAGCACAAGAAGTCAATAAGAAAAATACAACTGTAATGAACTTGAAATTCACTTAACTGTTGTTGCTGCTGCCGCCACCACCGTTGCCCCATGATGCTTCCTTTTTAATTTTTGAATTCAATACATTTTGATCGTATCCACCTCTGGACCCCTTCAACTCTTCCTAGACTCCCTTTACCATGTCCCACTCCTGACTTAGGATTCTCTTTTCTTAACCCACTGAGTCCAGTCAGTGCTCTCCTCATGGGCATAGATGTAGGGCCATCCTCTGGAGCATGAGCATCCTAAGAGGGCCACTTCCTTGAAAAAAAGCGACTCTCCTGACTCTAGTAGCCACTAACTGCTAAACTCAGCAAGGAGTGGAGTCTCATGAGCCCATCCCGCCCCAACCCCATATCTATGCTGCTTTTTTCCCTCTAGCTTGATCTTGTGTAGCATTAAAAAAAAAAAAAAAAAAAAAAAAAAGTAAGTGTTCCTGATGTTATTGGTTAATTCTTGAAACCCTTGGATTCTTGAGACTGATGACTTCATGGATAGGTGGAATTTCTATTCTCCCTCTTGCTCAGCTGGTGCCCTCTGTGTGACTTCCATGCTGTCCCATCAGTCTCCTCAGCCCTCCCAGGATGGTGGGGGCAGGTAGGCACTCTTTTACACAGAGTGGTACTTGGGAAGCCCATGAAGAGTGAAGTGGATTTTCTGTGTGTGTGTGTGGGGGGGGTTGTTTGTGTTTTGTTTTGTTTTTGGTAAGTGGATTATGTGGTGGCAGTAATGTACCCCACCTGCAGCTCACTTTTTTAAAACTGATTTTTGTTGAGCTCTTCATTTTTCTCTGTTCCCCTCCCTGCCTATCCCCTCCCCTTCAACCCTCTCCCAAGGTCCCCATGCTCCCAATTTACTCAGGAGATCTTGTCTTTTTCTACTTCCCATGCAGATTAAATCTATGTATGTCTCTCTTAGAGTCCTCATTATTGAAGAACTCAAGAAATTGGTCATCAAAAGAACAAATAGTCCAATAAAAAAAGATGGAGTACAGATCTAAACAGAGAACTCTCAACAGAGGAATCTAAAATGGCTGAAAGACACTTAAGGAAATGTTCAACATCCTTAGTCATCAGAGAAATGCAAATCAAAACAACTCTGAGATCGCCGTGATCTTTTTTATACACACAAACAAAAGTAAGGAAGTACTCTTCAAGTTGGCTGCTGAGAAGAAGGTAGGAGGAAAGATATCCCTCGCTAATTTTGGTGTTTCTCTTAAAATGGATAATTGGAAATGGACTGGGGTAAAAACAGAATAATAGAAAAAAAAAATCAGGCCAAAATCACGGGGATTGAGTGTGGCAGACAGAGGCGTCAGTGCAAGAGTAACTGACATAATTACACCTTTCCTCTCTGACAATGTCAGTGCTGAGGTCAAGGCGAAGAAGGCTGATGTCTTCCCCAGGACATGTTCATTATGCTAAGTGCAACTAAAATAAACAATGTTAATGACAGCACTGTTAGTTCAATTCAGCTGAGTCACACTCGCCAAAGAATTGCCGAAAGCTGCGCTCTTCCTTCTTTGCTATATTGGCTCTTCAGTGGGAAAGGAGATGGCCTGTCCCTCCTGTCCCACCTCTGACCATCTTTCCCACCCCTGCTTGGGGTATCATTTTTAGCAATCTACCTCTCTATCCCTTCCTAAAAAGCACTTGCCTTATAGCAGATTAAACCAGGGCTCTGATGAAACCACACAAGAGGGATACAAAAAGGAAAAAAAGAAAGGAAGGAAGGAAGGAAGGAAGGAAGGAAGGAAGGAAGGAAGGAAGGAAGGAAGGAAGGAAAAGCAGCACTAGGGAATGCATTAATTCCATATGCTGTGATGAAAAATGAGCTGGGGAGTGTGTCATTTATAACTGCTTATTCTGAGGCACTGACTAAATTATAATTTGTTAAATAAATTTGAGTGCATCTGGGAGCTTCTAGGTGACTTGATATTGACACTACAAAGTTCTGTTAAAATGGCAAAAAGCAGTCTAATTCATCTGGAGTTCTCCCTTAGCAAAGCTGTAAAACGTTGAAAAATGGAAGGCTTGTTCTAGGTCATGGGAACCAACTTTGTATCTTAGGAAGTAAAGGGTCCGGAGAACAAGAGAGAATAGATGAACCATAGAGCTCCCAACACACAGGGGGATCCTGGGCATCTCTAAGCCCTGTTGTACTTCTGATTGCAGGGGCTGGCCACACAGAGCACCCACGAGATTCACCTAGAACTTTGACCCTGTGCTCAGGACTGGGGCTCAGGATTGCCCACTGAGGAATACTGGGATAACGTTGTCATCGGAATGGCAGGAAAGATGTTGGAGGACCCCTGTGAAAGATGACAAACTCCACCGATCATGAGGAAAAGGGTATGAAGACTAGCTCATTTGAATGGAATCATGTATAGGAAAGAGACTTGAGGTACCTTGATTGTACCAGAATATTTTGGGAAGAATTCAGACATCTATGCTCTGAGAGGCCACTGATACCTCTCCTGCCTAGCTATTGGCAGCTCTTTATTAAACCAATCGGAAGGTGCCTTCGGCAGATGAGTTTAAACAGACACATCTTCACACAGTGTGCAAAAAGATTATTCCAACAGGTGCCATGACCCTTTGAGACATCTCTCTTGTCCTTTGTTTGTCTGTTTAGAGATTCACTGGTATGAAACACTATGATGCTGTCTTAGTATGTAAACAAATATGGGATATATGTTTTCTCCCTAAGCCTCTTGCTTCAAAATGAATTTAACTTCCACACAACATGTATGTGGAATCTGTTCTGTGATATGTGTTGCTTTTATTGGTTGGTGAATAAAGTTACATGGGCCTATGGCAAGGCAGATATAGCTAGGCAGGGAATCCAAGTAGAGATACAGGTGAAGAGGGGCAAGCTTGAGGGAGAAGCCAGTGAGCCACCAGAGGAAAAGACAGACTAGAGAACAGGTAATACCACATAGCGATACCACAGAGTATTAAATATGGGGTGGTTTAAATGTAAGAGCTATCCCGTAATAGCCCGAGCCATCAGCCAAGCAATTAAAGCTAATATTAAGCCTCCAAATGATTATTTTATAAGTGGCTGTGGGCACAGGCAGCCAAGAGAGAAACCTATCCAGCAGAACCGGACGGGACAGGAAAACTTCGGCCACAGTGCTATGTGGAAAAATAGCACGTTCTGGGTTACAGATTTGATTTCTTAAAAAGATAACAATATCATGAACATTTGGGGCCAAGTCAAGTGCACTTGGGATGACCCCCGAACTCTAGCTGTGTTCCCACTCAGAAGCACAGCAGTGAGCCATCATCACAAGCCATTTCTGATCTAAGATAATAAATTAGAACAAAGTCTATATAAATAATTTATCTAGTTGGCCCCAGAATAGGCTTTTTTATATAAGAAATTTATTCTTTAAGAAGAATAAAGGAAGAGATTATGCTAGAATCATTTGATGTTTCAGTTGTCACGGGGACACAATGGTTCTATTTAAGCCCTGGTTATTAAAATTATATGAGCAGAATTCAAAGAAATATATTTTGATATCTGCTATTACATAATAAGGTATTTATTTTTCTTCTTGACAGCAGAAAAGCTCCGTCTTGACTGGGAGGCAGGCAGGTCAGGGAAACAGAGAAAGTCTGTGTCCTAACTTGCTTCTGATTATAGCTTTGGTTCACCACCTCATCCCAGGCCAGCTGCAGAAAATGGCCATTGGCTTCACCCTTTTAACAGAAATTCCAAACATGGACTACAGAGGGGGAGAGGCGTCTTAAACATAGGAACGCTTTGTTCCATTTACGGGGGGATTTCCACTTTTGTGCATGGACTCAGTGTTAGTACTCATACGGCCTTTTGACAAAATGCTTTTCATATAGGTTTGGTCTCTCGAGATCGATTCCTTTGTTTGAAAAATAGCACCTAACTGAAGCCCTGCAGAAAGGAGAAAATGAAGGAATCACAGGTGCCTAGCTGGGCTGCAGTGGTGTGATGGACCAATCAGTGACCCTGGGCTTCGACAAAGACAAAATAGGCTCCCAAGTCCTCCTGATAGGGAAACGGAGCTGAGAAAGCAGCGGTCTTGTCTGCTATTGTGGGACCTAATAGACTGTTAGAAAAACCCATGACACTTACACAGGAACAGTACATTGCATAGGTTCCTTTATCCACACTGTGCCTACTAAACACGCTGCTAGGAGCCTGAATTGACGCTCCGGTAATTGGTTAGGGATCAGAATGGAAAGAGGCAGGAATATTCTAGAACAGCATAGAGGGTTCCCAGAAAAGTGTTGAGGACATTAATTATCCGGTCAACAACAAGATACACCCCTGCAGGGAATAGTTACCATGAACACTGAGTGAAGTGCCCGAGGGCTTGCTGACCATGGCTAGACCTTACACAAGACCCAATTTCATGTAAGAATGTAATTCTATTAAAGAACAGGGAAAACGATGGCACTAGCTGGCACAGCTGTTTGGTGTTGGCTTGTCACTGGGTTCCTCACCACCCTCTCTGGTTCTCCTAATGCTAATTTTCCAGGGTCATGTCCCAAATGCCTGATGGCTTTCAGCCCTGAAGAACACCAGCCATGGGCAATTCAGTATGTCGACTATGAATCGTTCATCCTGAGTGAGAGAACAGCTGGAGTATATCTCTCTGGGTACCAGATTTGAACTGCTAGCATCTGGACACTGGGAGGGTCCTGGGATGAGGTCAGCAGACTTTGGGAGTCATTACAGTTAAAATCTCATGGTCTAGTTGTCTATGAGGTTAGGCGCCTGTCTTTCTGTCCCAAGGAATGTCTTAGTGATAGTGATGACGTTGGATTCCCGGCTCTTCAGTTCCATCTTTCCTTTCATTCTGCAGCTGTGGAATGCTGCTCAGGGTAGTTTTTGAGGGGAAAACTATATTGTAGTGTCTACAAAGCTTCCAGCTGTCTCCAACCTTGACGGTGACAACCCTGGATTCCAGTCAAGAGCCTCTGAAACACAGATGGAAAACACATTGGAGTGACCAGCAGAGGGCAGTGTCCTCGATGGAGTCACTGTAGCTTAGTGCCTCAGAGGCATGTTTCCAAACTTCTGTGTTTGGGTTAGTAGCCCGCTAACTCTAGAGCTTATCCCTGTAAAGAGTGGAGCACTGAACTACTTTCTGTATTGAGAAACAAACGTTCTCCTCATTTAGTCTAGACGTGTCTAGGAAAACCAATAGGTTGATAGTAGGGAAGTTTAGGGATGTAGTTATGTTTGAAGCCGTTTCTGCTGGGTTTTCATCACTGAAGTCGTTACAGGTACCCAGCCATTGCTGAACTGACAGCTTCATTCCACTGTTTCCTTAAGTAACAGAACGCTGGCCTGAGAAAGAAATACATACTTGCAATAATCAAAGTCTTCAGAAAGTTCTGAAAAGAGGAGATTATCAGAAAGCCACTAAGTCTGAATATCCAGAAAGGAAAAGTGAACATTCTTCTCATGGGGTCTGTAAAATATTAATTAATAATACAAAGAAAGAGCATCAATACATATTTCTGCTTCCTGCAGGCACCTTCAAGTTTTCATTCATGGCAATTTTACCAATTAAAAAAAAGAGTTTGTTTATGAAAACAGAAGGGAATTTGATTACACAACAATCCCCAAATGTTTGGCAATAATATTAAAACTGTAGCTTTAGGGATCTTCCAATTGGATGAATTACATTTTAATCACAGAGAACACATGAACAGAGAAAGTAGGGCATGGTTTCTGATCAGGTGGGGCCATAGGTGAATCTTCTGCCAAAACTCCTCTGTCTCCAGGGAGCCTCAGCACCACTGCTCCTGTGCTGGGAAGAGGTTCTTTCTTTCTTCTGTTTTGTTTCTCTTCTCTCTCTCTCTCTCTCTCTCTCTCTCTCTCATTCTCTCTCTCTCTCTCTCATATTCTCTCTCTCTCTCATATTCTCTCTCTCTCTCTTTCTCTCTCTCTCTTTTGTTTATTTGCTTCGAGATGGGGTGTCTCTATTGAGCCTTGACTGTCCTGGAACTCTAGACCAATCTGGCCATGAACTCACAGAGATCCTCCTGCATCTCCCCTCAAGTGCTGGAATCAAAGGCCTATCTATGCCAACCACACCCAACTTACATCATGACTTCTTAAGGTTTACTTGCAGTGAGTCAGTTTGACATACTTTAAAAAGAAAGAAAGCCAGACAGACATAGGAAGAAATACATTTTGTTAAACACTGGTCAGTAACATCAATCCATTTGAACTGACTCCTCCCAGCATGCCATTTCCCCAGTCTTTCCAGCTCCTTAGTGAGTTTTTTTATTGAGTTTTTTTTTTCTCTAAACTTGTCATCATTTGGTTTGAGTCTACAGGAAACAGGAGTTATTATTTAAATATTTGGCTCCATTAGAAACCATTTTTTTAATCTTTATCCTTCTTCTCCTAAAAACAAAATAAGAAATCCTTTATCCAAGACTGTCTAATAAGCCTTGTTATCAAAACCAATTTTTGCATCACTTAGATGATGACCTAGTTTATCAGGTTTGCAGAGCTTTTTCTAGGATTCTTGGGTTATTTTTGTTCCTGACTTGGGTCATAGGGTGATATGGGTCTTGGTTCTTAAGGACTTTGATGGCATTCTCCTCCAAGTCTGACACCGAGCACCTTGGTGTTCATAATACTATTACAAACCTCAGCTGTCTGTCAGAGACTCCAGGAGTCTTCCAACTCATGCAGAAACAGAGTGGGCATCTCCAGCCCAATGCCTGATGTGGAGCAGATTTGTCTTGCTGTGTCTCACCCAGGAGCTGGGGCTCCTGAACAGGCCTTTATTCCCTCACAGTACTTTTTCACAGTTATATCTCAAACTCTTGGGCTACAGCATCCCTCCTGCCTCTGGGTCCACCTGTGGCTTAGAGGATCTTGCACAGGTGCTAGGAATCATTAGAGGCTCCAACCCCATGAACTCTCAAAGATCCCAGTCACCATCATAGTGTGGGACAGGCTGCTGGAATGTGAGTCCGGAGGATCCAGCACTGGGTCCATCCCACTGTCATGCAAAAAATAAGATACATGATGTAGCAGGCTTTCTTTTGGGCCACCAACCAGCTCCCAAATAAAGACACAGAGACTTATTATTAGTTATGAGTGTTCAGCCTTATTTTATGCTTGTCGCTCTAGCTCTTATAACTTAATTTAACCTGTTTCTCTTCATCTACGTTGATCTCGGGGCTTTTTACCTTTCTTTTATTCTGTATTTTTCATTGTTTCCACCATGGCTGGCTGGCTGGTTGGCCCCAGGCATCTCCCTTTCATTCTCCCTCATTCTCTTCTCCCTTCTCTCGTCCTTTCTCTAGAGCTTAGATTCTTCCTCCTACTTATGTTCTCTGCCCACCAGCCCTGCCTATTTCTTCTCTCCTAGCTACTGGTCATTCAGATTTTTACTAAACCAATCAGGTGCCTTATGGAGGCAAAGCACAAATCTTTATATCATTAAACAAATGCAGCATAAACACAGTTAAAGTAATATTCCACAATAACATAATTAATGGCAATTTTAGAACGATGTATTGATAAGACCATAAGGGTGTCATACACCAGCATCAGGGATTTATTTCCATGAACCAACTTTAACAGTATATTTTTGTTTTGTATGTATGAAAAGTCTTGGAAATATTTAGCATATTTACATATTTTGATATGTTTTGTGTGTAAGATTGGATTAGTTGAGTTTTCTTACTTTCAATGTCAGTTGTGAATATAGAAAACGAGTGACCATGAAGTAAGAACAATTAAAACAGTGGGTATCTGCCCTATACTGATACCTCAATGATGAATTAGGCATTAGCAGACAATAAGTAGCAAGTGTCTGATGTGTTCTACATTCAAGGAGACCTAGAGTAGAAGAGGGAGTGTTTTCTAGATTATTGGATCTGTGGAGAGCAGCCATGGAGAAGGAAGATAACCCGGGAATGTAACAGAGACCTGAGCGGGAGACTTTCAGAGGTGCAGGGAGAAGGGGCAACATCAACAATGACTCTGTGAATTGCCAGAGATGGCCTGCCAGGGGACGTGAAGTGGCAGAGACTTGGTTTTGCTTGACTGAATAGCTGAGCAATCTTTATGTTTGTTTGATGATTTTTTTTAAAAGATAAGTAATGTGGATACAGTATCCCAGTTCTTCTAGGGAGGGATGACACGTGCTTTACCTGACTGTCTCCTACCCATGAGATGGATGGACAGATACAGGACAGGTAAAAAGTAGAGAGATAGATGATAGACACATAGATGAGGCACATGTCCTAGGTAGTTTTATGTCAACTTGACATAAGCTAGAGTCATCTGAAAGGAGGGACCCTCAATTGAGGAAATGCCTCCATGAGATCCAGCTGTTAGGTATTTTCTTAACTAGTGATTGACCGGGGAGGGGTCAGCCATTGTGGGTGGGGCCATCCCTAGGCTGTTGGTCCAGGATTCTATAAGAAAGCAGGCTGAGCAAGCAAGCCAGGAGGAGCAAGCAGGTAAGCAACACCCCGCCATGTCTTTTGCATCAACCGCTGCCTCCAGGCTCCTGCCCTGTTTGAGTTCCTATCCTGACTTTCTTTGATGATGAACAGCAACATGGAAGTAGAAGCCAAATAACCCTCTCCTCCCCAACTTGCATTTTGGTCATGGTGTTTAATTACAGCAATAGTGGCTGTAACTAAGACAGTAGATGGCAGGTAGATTATATAAATATTATAGACGATAGAGATAGATATGATAGGGAAGAATAGACAACAAAGAGTAAAAATAAAGAAATACTATGGTTGTAAGGATATAGTTGAATTTCTGGCTCCATATTCTGTTTTTACTCTTATTTCTTTTCTTTTTTCTTTGTTTTGTTTTTTGAGACAGGGTTTCTCTGTAGCTTTGGAGCCTGTCCTGGAACTAGCTCTGTAGACCAGGCTAGCCTCAAACTCATAGAGATCCACCTGCCTCTGCCTCCCGAGTGCTGGGATTAAAGGTGTGTGCTTAAGTCTTATTTCTTAAATTGTGTGAGGGAGAGATAATAAAGAAATCTCAGTAAATAAAGATTTGAGAGATGGTTCTAGGGGGAAAAATGTGTCGAGTAGCTGCTCACCTAGGAAATCTAAGAAATTGCATAGGAGCCAAAACACCCCAATTGGAGTTACGTTGCCAAACCTCAAATGCCATAGGTGTGGCAGGAGGCAGGCTGGCGTCACCATGCACCGTTCCCTGTGAGTAAGGCTTTCTCTAGCTCCCTGCAGAGAGACACGGGTGCAGGCACAGTATAAGGAAGTGGACACTCATCCCACAGGGCTTGGACAAGGACTTACTCCCAGGATGGAGAATCAGAGGACCTTCCAGGGTCCCACCATGAGGGCCATGATACAGTCTACTCTCAGTCTATTAATGCACACTGGACTTGGGAGGACAGACACCTTGTCCAAGAGTGCCAGACAGCTACATGTGCGCCGGAGAGGCAAGCGACAAGATGTCTGGGTTGTTGGATGGGATGGTAAGCAGGATGCAGTTTCTCGCAGTTGCCCAGAGAAATTACAGAATGCTATGTGCGTGCAAATGAAACACATGCAGGAGGTCTAGGGGTCATAGCAGGCTGCTACCTGGTCCCTAGTTCAATCTCCATAGCAACCACTGTGATTGGGTCTCAGATGACCACAGAATCAGTCAGCAAACTCTGGCATGCCCACGCCAGCCTTGCAGTGCTGTGGAGTGATGGCTCGGTCCTCCAGCCTCAGGTGGAGCACTAAGGTCTCGTTTTCTCTCTTTCTTAGGATTAGGAAATTCAATGGCACAAACCCCTTGTGACCACTGGACAGCTGCAAATGTCAGCAGGAAACCAAGTGACACAACATTGACCTTAACAGGCTCCCTCACTGGCACAGCCCAGACGGACATACTGAAAACACGCTGGCTTCAACCTGTATGCCTGTCTTATCTTCCCTGTGCCAACACACCTGATCCTTAGCAACAGTGAGTCTGGGTTGATCATGGCAATTAGCACCAGGCCTCTTCCCCAGTGGTTCCAGAGGTCCCTGCATTGGGGACAGCAGCACTGTGGACACCCACACAAGTTTTGATGGGGTTGCTAACACATACACTGATCTCCTCTGCGATGAGCAAGAGTTTAAGCACCTTAAAGTAGGATGAAAACTCAGCAATTGATAAGAAAAGCCCACATTCTCGTTTGCTTCATTATTATGGAAATGACCACCATACAGGAGAGAACACTCAATTGTAAAATCCGTGTTCTTTTTTTTTTTTTTTTCCTCATTTGAGAATAGATCTGGTCTTGACATTGGTGAGCTGGGTTTTAGGGACTTCAACTTGTCTACAGTAACTTCTCGGGGTTTTTTGTCCCACCTCGCCCCATGGCTTCAATCTCATTGCATCACATCAGTGTTCAGGCAGAAAGAAAGAAGAGTTTGGGAAATTACTGTCTTTTCAAAAGCCCTTTTCCAACTCTTTTATAGTACATTGGGGCACTCATAGAATAAAACCTCACAAACATTATTTAATGAAGAAGTGAAGGCCACGATTTGAAACACCTAAAATCTCTATATTCCATAATTGCCCAGCATGGTGTATGATCCTTCCAGATCATTTCAAACGATGGCACCTCTCTTGCATGGAGACTGGGAAAGTGAAGCGTGGGGGGCTCTCTTATTAAATGTGGCCACGACCTTCATCACCATCACTATTTCTGCTTAATGTCTCATTCGGCCTCGGCGCTCCAGCCTCACGCAGTTTGGTCTGCGCAGTTCTGTAATCTCATTTCTACAGACACCGAGCAATTCTTCACTTCCCCTCTCCCCGTGGGACCGCTGAGGCCGCAATCATCCACTCCTGGGGCTACTCGCCTGCTTTAAGCCGGGATGTAAGGTGTTTGGGGTCAAATCCCCCTAGGTTGTTGACTTCTGGATTAGCCAATTCCACATCTTTGGACACGGAGTGCTGCGATAAGATGGGCTGTGTAGCAGGAAGCCTCCGAATAACTATTTGGATTTACCTGGGAAAGCAAAGCGAGGGCAATTACAGATAAACAGAATTAGTCACAGCATAAGCTGATTTTTCCCCCTGTGGGGGTGGGGTTTTTATCCAAATGTAACTGCAGAGCCCCTGGAGAGGCAATGTGGCCAGCAGTGCCCAGGCAGCTGAGGACTTACACAGTGGGGAGACGATTATACCTCTGCAGGGTTTGAAAGATCAATAAATGATTTGTTTTGTTTTGTTTTGTTTTAGTGAAAAACAAAACCAGGACCCAAACCAGCTGAGTCACACAAGCATTCCTCTGGATTTTCAACCAAGTAAGTGAATGAGATCACCCCATGTACCCCTCATTGTTTCCCACGCAGTGATTGGCTCAAGGCAATGAGTCAGTTCTAATGCTTGCAATAAAGGAGGTACAAGAGCATAAAGTACCCCACATGCCAGTCAGGGATAGAAGGCTCCATGTTCTATGCATTCCATCCTTGGGTGTGTCAGCTGCCCTGTCCTTGGAATATGTTACAGGGATGAGGGGCTCAGTGTAAATCCAGAGAGGAGACCCACTAAGTCTCAGCTGTCTCAGTGTGGTCAGATGCACAAAGTCGCTGGATCGTGTCTCAATTCTCTTAGCCCCATATACAAATATAAAGGTGTCTTAAAATAAATCACAATATTACAAAGGGCTTGAGATAGCACCCAGTGTGAGTGTACTCGTCCAACATGAACACAATCCTCAGTAATGTAATAAAAATATATTCATGATATATGTAATAAATTAAGGAAGAAACCTATACTTCTTTAATTAACCCACTAATGAACACCAATTAAGAGGATACCTGAATGTGATTTTCTATGGATCCACTGTCTAGGGGTAATAACTAATAATGATAATTAATATTTATTGTTTAAATTCATGTGTGAAAGACATCTGTCTGTGAAACCATATACATCCCATCTAGGACCCCAGCATAGCCATGTGGCCCTTCCTTTTGCTTCTGGAAGAAGCTAACTGCTTGGCCTTCTAGGAACCTTCTTCATGCGGTCCTGGTGTGTGTGTGTGTGTGTGTGTGTGTAGTATAGGTGTGAGAAGGCACACAGCAGATGTGGAGGTCAGAGGTCAACACTGGGTCTTTTTTTTGATCACTCTCCATCTTATTAGCTGAGGGCAGGGTCTTTCAGTGAACCTGGACTTAGCTTTTGCCTTGACTGACTGTTGGGAGAACACCCAGCACCAGCCTGTCTCTACCCCCAAGCACTTGGGTTACAGGCTCATGCCACTGTGATGAACTTTTCCTTCGGTGCTAGGAATTGAAATTTGGATCCTTTACTTATGTATTTTACCCACTTGGCCATTTCCCAGCATCCTCCACTCTGTGTTGATGGAGCAACCTATGTGGCTTCTCCATCTTTCCCCACGAGAGTCTCCTTTCAAATTGCACACCCTCTCACTGATTCTTTTTTTTTTTTATTCTTTTTTAATTAAAATTTCCAACTGCTCCCCGTTTCCCATTTCCCTCCCCTCCTCCCTTAGTGAGGTAACCCAGACCCAAAAAGAAGAACATGGGATGTACTCACTCATAATTGGTTTCTAGCCATGGATAGGGGCCACTGAGTCTATAATTTGTGATCCTAAAGAAGCTAAACAAGAGGGTAAACCCAAGGAAAAACATATAAATATCCTCCCAGCTATGGGAAATAGACATGACTAATGGGCAAAAAATTGGAATCTTGGGGGTGGGGTGGGATGGGGATGAGGGGTGATGGAGAGAGAAAAGTGTGAAGGAGAGGATGAGGGGAACTGGGGGAATCGGGGTGATTGGGGATAAAGGAAGGTTGGATAGGGGAGCAGGGAAACTCATACCTTAGGTAAGGGAGCCACCTAAGGGGTGGCAAGAGACTTGAACTTGGAATGGCTACCAGATGCCCAGGGCAATGTCCCCAGTTAGTTCATTGGGGCACCTGAGGATAGGGAACCTGAAATGAACCTATCCTATAATCATACTGATGAATATCTTGCATATCGCCATAGAACCTCTCACTGATTCTGATAAGAGTCCCTGACATTACACCACTGAACGTACATAAGAATCAGTAATATTTTATTATGGATAATGACATTAAATGGATAACATGAGATAAATATGTCTTCTTTTACAAAGAAACCTTTCCTGGCAACAAACCCAGGGTGCATGACACTCACATGTAGGACCACAAAGGAACACAGTCATTTTGAAGTCAATAAGATAACAAGCAGTCAGGGTTTTGATTGGCTTGGGTAAGGAGGCTTATCATGCGTAAATATTTACGATCCCATGTGGACTAGACCCTTTTCCTTTGAAACAAATGACAAAAGTCACCGTTCAGAGACTGCTGAAGTTGAAATAGAAACATATGCTAATTTCCTACATGCTTGAAATGACAACACCTTGTTTTGGAGGCTGCCCCAGTTTTTTCCGCGCACAGTCAGCGACATTGTTCTGATGCAAACCCCAGTCCTTCTTGTTCTTCAAGCAAAGTGATTTGAGGAATTCCTAAGCAGTCAGCTAGAGCTAAAGTGTGGGCCAACCAAGAGATTAGTCTTGCAACCTCAGGGATGTTACACCTGGTATTTACACATGGATTCCATGAGCAGGGATGGGAGCAGGACCCTTCAGATGTGTGGACATGGGCCAGCATTTCATGTGGGCTGTGACATTTAGTTATTAAAAGCCTCAGCAGACAGGTGGCAGAGACCTTTGGCGTGGTTTAACGCTCTTGTGTTTGCTCTGAAAATATGCATTGGGTCTCTCCTACGTGTCTCATGACGTAAAGCGAATGCCATGGTCAGTCTGCATGACCTTTCCACTAGATTTGGACAAGTCCATCATGAACAGCTAAGCATACTGTTAGTCAGCTCTCTGTTACTGTAACAACAACAACGAAAAAATACTCGAGATCCTTAAGATGTAAGGATCAGAGCCTTAGGAAGCAGCCTGATTGTTTAGAAGCCTGGATAAGGCTTCACATCATGCCGGGAGCACATGGCAGAAAGAGGACATCATGAACATCAGAGGAACCGGTACATTTGGTTCCAGAAGCAGCTTCAGAGGGACACTATAAGGAAGTAGCTCTTGAGCTGACTCTAGGAAAATGAGGTAGTTGGAAGAAAGAAGCTTGTATCCACAGTTAGTAGTCCTGGACGATGAGATATTTAAGATCAAAAGAGCTGGACCCAGGGCCATGATGTCATCCAGGCCAGAGCTACTGCCGAGGGCCATGTCTGGGTTCATGACTCTAGAGCTGCCACGGACTGAGTTGGTTTCAATGACCCCTGTTACCACCAACGGCCATGTGAATGAATGCCTGGGCTCTGGTCAGCCACTTAAGACTATGTTGGTATCTGAGGGTCATGCTGCTGCTGGGGACATACTGATCTGAGTATCCTGGGCTGGCACTTGAGGCCCTGGTGATGGACGAGCCTAGACTGATGCTGAGGGCCATGTTTAGGCCCATGTTCCTGTTGCAGTTGAAGTCTGTGTTGATGTCCATGGCCCGTGTTACCACAGGGGGTCATAGAAACCAGGTGTGTTGAAACCTGAGGGCCATGCTAATCTAGCCCTGCCCCTCACTGGCTCTGGGAGAGCTGGCCCTGTCCCTTGATGGACTCTGCAACAGGAGAGCTGGTCCCACCCCTCATGCGAGAGCTGTCCCCTACCCTTAGGAGAGTTGGCCCCACACTTCACTATGGATATGGGAGAGCTGGCCCTAATGACATGGGCCTAGGAGATCTGACTCTGCCCCTCACCTGAAGGGGGCAGCTCCAGTGACCTGAACTGAGCAGCTCAGCTTCCACCCAGATCCATATCCGATGCCTTGCGTTGGCCCACCCTGTCATCTACCCCATCTATGATCTGCTGGAGCACATAAAGGGACTGGTCCTACGGAACAATAACCACAGGATCTTCATGTCCCTGGGTAACAACGGGATTTCTGAGAGGAGTTTCGGTAAGGGTCCAGTGACGATGGTGGGCCAGAGGTCAGAGGTCTTGAACCAGACAATGATTCACTGTCAGGAGCATTTGCAGGTGGCGCTGATTGGACCAAAGGGTAGACCGTGTGACACACCACAGCTCCCAGTGCCACTAGGGTAAATGAAGAGGCATCAGAGAGACAGAAGAGATGGAGGAGGATGGTGGTTTTATTTGTTTGTTGAACTAACTTTTTTGAGTTTTCCTTTTTGGGTGTGCTGCAGGGCTGGGGGCAGATATGCAGAGACTGAGAGGCAAGTAGGATGGATACATGATGTAAAATTGACAACGAATCAATAAAGAATTATGGTGGGTTTTTTGTAATTTCTGTAAATTAAAGGAAAATAGAAGTGGTTCACTCAGCGAGGAGGTACCCTGCTCCCTATGCTCATGGTCCAGCAAATCTGGAGCTCTATCTCCAGGGTCACATGTGCTGGGATTTCAGTAACGGACACAGATTTCTCACGGATTATCTATCTTTCTTTCTCAATTGTTGTGTGAATGAGTGATCAAGTGCTTACTGAAAATTTAAATTATCAGGGTTATAGTTGCCCAGTGACATTAGATGGTGACTATACATAGATTCAGAACCAAAAGGTAGACACAACACAACTAACTATCCACCAACAGGTGAATGGATAAACAAAATGCTTTATACTGATAACGTGAAATATTTTTTAAATTGCATATAAAAAAGAGTAAAAGAAGACCCACAAATCAGTCCAAATAGCTTTCTAATCCTTTAGTGAGAAGTAGCGTCCCTTGCTGCCCTGGAACACACCTTCCTTTCCAGGAAGATTTCACGGACCTTCTAGGCTGTTGTAGTCTGTCTGCAACGAAGACTGCAGTCCATGCTGCAGGCAGACCTCGGAGATTCTGCAGAGGTGCTGATGCTGACTGGTGGTAGGAGATGGAGAGTTCTAGAGCATAAATCTAAGACAGAAAACGACATGGAAATTATTTCAGTCCTGCCACATGTCTAGAAAATTCTTCCCCAGTGTCTCCTTGCCTCCATGGTCAGACCCAGACAACACAGTACCACTAACTTGTTTCATTAGCCAGCGAAGGACACCGCTGCTAAGATACTTTGCAATGTAGAGGTCAAATTGTGTGATAATGTCATTTAATTTTAAGTTTTGTAACTAATTTAAAAGAAGGTGGTGAAAACCAAAAATGAAGTTTTTCACAGGTGTTATACACACTAGGCCTTCACTGCCACTTCCTGGGAAGAAGAGTGAGTTAGGATAATTCAGTAGACAGTGGAAGGCTCCTCGTTTCCTCCATCATTAAGGTTGCTCTCCTTTAAGTATCTGTGTATGGCCCCCAAGTCATAGAGAAGCTGAAGATGCTGGGGAAAGCCCATGTGTTAGAGTAGGTGATGTCTAATGTTTATATACACACCTAGACTTTATGATCTCAGCACTTACCTTCCTGCCTGCGTCAATACTTAACTCACAAGAGAAAAGCCAGTGCTCACACACAGTATGTAAAGATGTAGTTTCTGTTTCTCAGGATCTGGGTCCTGTTCTGCTTCAGAAGTCACCATCCTGAACCCAAATTCTGATGCAGCCACACAGGCTGCTTGGCTGCTACCTACATATTATCAGTAGAACACTGGCCTTGCATTTTGAGAATTGGCAAAAGTCTGTTTTGTTTTATACTTTAGCTATTGTGTGAACTTAGCAGAAAACACTGCAATACTTCATTAAATAAGAGGGTTTGTTCCTCAAGCAATATTCAGAGACAGCTTTGGGAAGGTTGTTGGATAATGTCAGCTGCCATCAAATTGATGGGTTAATATGTTGATAGAGTCATAATGTGTTGACATCATGGGACTGAGGAGGGCCCAAGTGGAGGAAGTGAGTTATGGGGTTGTGCTTTTAAAGACGTGTATCCTGTCCCTAGTCCTTCTTCTCTGTCTCTGTGGTCCCTGGATCATAATCAGAATAAGCATCCCTTTCTACCATGAGGTATCTACCTGTGTCAGGAGGAAGAACAATGCAACCAGCTGGGCAGGAATCCAACCCTCTGAAACTGTGAGCTAACTTAGGTCAGTCCCCCACTGAGTTGATTTTCTCAGGTATTTTGTCTCAGTGACAAATGTGAGTGTAATTCACGTTCTCTAACATGCCAATAAACTACAGAGGGGACAAGTTCTTAGAGGGTAAAGTGCTTGTAATACAGACATGAGGACCAAAGTCCATCTCCAGAGCTTACATATCACACACACACAAAAAAAACATACACAGATGCACACACACATACATGTAACACACTAACTGCATACTCACATCTCTCTCTCCCACACATACACCATACATATACACAAAACACACACCATACACACACATGCACACCAACTGTATACCCACATCTCTCTCTCTCCACCCATACCACACATACACATATATACAAACACACAACACATGCACATACACACAGAGCACACTCAGCCCCCTACACACACACACACACACACACACACAGAGGTTTTTAAACAGTAAAATCATAGTGGAATGAAGTAAGTCATCATTTCCAAATCTACAGTTGAGAAAATAATCTTCAGGATGTGGGGGAGGGCATACATGCCTTCTAGAATTTTCTGATCTGCCATTGATACCTATGCAAATAAAGGCCTCATACGACATGATGTCTAGATTACAAACAAATAATTTTTGCAAGATACATACTAGCTCTTCTAAAGTTATGAAAAGTCTGGTGTTCCCTGTGCTTTTATCTACTAGTGTGCATTTGGTAGGTAAGTCTGGTAGTTGTTAGTCATTTCTATTTTATAGATTCTATGAATATTTAAATCAAAGAAACCTTTTAACTTTATTGAAAGATTTTAGCTAGTGGTGGAGTCACGCATTTAAGATATATGACTTAATAAAGGTAAGTAAAACATGCAGCCATATGAAATTAACCTGTGAAGATTTATTTATTGTTATCTTATGTGTATGGGTATTGCTTCATACATGCATGTGTATCATGTGTGTGCAGAGCATGCAGAGGCTAGAAGAGGATATCAGAGGCCCTGGAACTAGGGTTACAGACAGTGGAGAGCTATCACATGGGTGCTGGGGACCAAATCACAGTCCTCTTGAGGAACATTACATGCTATTACTATTGAGACGTTTCTCTAGTGCCAAGATTAGCTCTTAAATGTCTCACATGACCTCAAGCAAAATTCTATGGATAAGATTTTGGAAAATACATTTCTTTCACTTTTTATTTCCCTTCATTGTTCCTGGAAGTCTTTTGAGCACAGGAAGTATATTTTTGCCTTAGTAATGGTATGTCTTTAAGCAATTAACTAGTTGTATATTCTATTATTTCAGAAAAAGTCAGAACTATGCCAGAATATAACTGAACACTTCAGACCGAAGTTCAGAGTTTTAAATTTGTGAGGCTTTTGCAAGCGAATAATGCTTGTTAGTACTAAAAATAAATAACCTACTGATTTACAATAGCCATTCTTAATAAAACATTTATATATTGGTTATCTAATAATAGCTTTATGAGTAAGAGGTAGATAAAGTAGGACATTCAAAAACCTAAGATCTGAAATGTTTGGGTTGGGGAGATGGCTCAGTGGGTTAAGCATTTGCCTTGCAAGCGTGGGAGGACTTGAGTTTGAACCCGCAGAACCCATGTAAATCCAGAGGCAACAGTGCACATCTGTAATTCTTGTGTACACAGAGGGAGGTGGAAGGCAGAGACAGATCCCCAGAAGCTCATGGATCAGTGAGTCTGGTGTACATAGCAGCCAACAATAGGAGAGAGACCTTGTCTCAATGGGAGGACAGTGAAGACCAACATCCAAGGTTGTCTTCTGACCTCCACAGGCTCACCAAGACACATACGTGTCCAACTGCACACACATACGTCTTTAAACGAGATTTGAGATCTGAAAAATAACAGGTCTGAATAAAGCAAAATTGGTCCCAAAGAATAAAGTCTGGCGTGACTCAGTCTTTAACAGCCTCAGAATGCAAGCATTTTCCAGTCTGTATAAGATGATGCTTATAGACCAAACAAAACAACTCAAGGCCTCACAACTCCAAGCACCATACTCTGTGTTCTCCTCTAGGACACATGCTGTGGCTCCTGATATCTGTGCTCCCAAACATCCTTTGTTTTGCTTTCCTTGTATGACACATGGAGAGGGGGGACTAGACTTTGAACGTAACATTCTGACAAAAACAACTGCTTCTTCTCACTACAAAACTTGTTCACACATACTAAATACAGCATTTTAACCCCCCTCCCTTGGGGAGCCTAAACCTTATAATTAGGCAACATCAAATGCCAATCAAGATGGTGGATGCAAAAATGTCATTCATGTTCATAACCCAAATTCTAATGCAGGGCACCATGGATTAAATTCTAAGTTTAGATTTCAGCTCTTAGTCTTCTACAGCATTGGGGCTGTAATTTATTCCCCATGAAGATGTATTTTATCATCTGTTATATGAATCATAGTATATTTTTACCATAACTCACAAGGTTCTGAGTGTGGAGTGAGAGTCACTTGGAAATACTTTAAACCTTTACAAATAATATTTACTATTCCTGGGAATTATTCTTTGGCCTTGGGAGTTTTTGTTGCTGCTAAGAAGACGTGGGTTTAGAGACTTGACTTTAAGAGCAGTTGTTAAGAACACTTGTTGCTTTTCTAGAGAACCTAAGTTCAGTTCCCAGCACCAACACGGCAGCTTATAAACACTTGTAACTACTGCTTCAGGGGATCTAATGGCCTCCTCTGGCTCCTGTGGGTATACACTCATGATGTACACCCACACAGACATGCGTATACATGCATGCAAGCATTCACATGCACACACATACACATATAAAGAAAAATAAATCTTCATTTAAAAGCTAAAATATAAAGTAAGTGCACACTGCCTGTCTGTAATCTAACTACTCCCCAAGCTGAGGTGAGTTCTAGGCCAGCCAGAGTACCACAGTGAGACCTTGTCATTTAAAACACATTGGAACTGGACCAAACAAACAGGAAGAAAAGAGACCAAGAGGAGGCACAAGAATCAGAGAGCCACTCATTCTCACACTCAGGAATCCCTTAAAAACAAGGAACCGAAAGTCATCCTATATACACAGAGGACCTGATGCTGCCCGGGCAGGCCCCATGCATGCTACCTCATTCTTTCTGAGCTCACGTGAGTTTTGAGCATGTAGATTTAGAGTGCTATGTTTCTTGAGGTCCACTATCCACTCTGACTTTTAAACTCTTTCTTCCTCTTCTTCTGTGAAGTTCCATGAACCATGAGGGGAAAGATTTGGTAGAGACATCCCAGTTAGAACTGAATGTTGCAAGGTCTCTCACTCTTCGCCTACCATCTGGCTATGGGTCTCTGTGTTTGTTCCCATCTGCTTCAGGAGGAAGCATCTCTGATGATAGCCAAGCAAGGAACCCATCTATGAGTATAACAGGATGTCATTTTATATGCTATGTTTTATGTTTTAGATTTTTAGTATTTGGTTTTCCGTTAGGGCTCTCTCCCTGGACTATCTAGACTTGTCGGGTTCTTGGTGACCCAAGCAGTGTCAGTCCCTGAAGTGGCATGACAGCAGAGAGATAGTTCCCATCATGCTTCTCCTCATGCTAAGTGTTTGCTTCTCTGGATGAATGTCCACTGCATACACATCTAGGCTACCCTTAGCCTTCCTAATTCCCAAACAGATTTTAGAATCACATTGTCAGTTGGCACAAGCCTTCTTGCTGTGATCTCTGTCATGCAGAACAGGGTCTGTGGATGTTCATTTGCTCATTCGAATCTTCCAACCCATTAGGGTGACCTTTATCTTTGTTAGGACATCTATTGCTGCGATAAAACTCCATGAGCAAAGTCAACTTTGCGAGGAATTAGAGATTATTTCAGCTCACATGTCTCCATCTCTATCACTAAGAGAAGTTCGGGTAGGAACTGGAGGCTGGAATGGAGGCAGAGACCAGGAAAGAATGCTGCGTTCTGGTTTGATCTCATGGTTCTCTCAGTCTGCTTTCTTCCACAACCCAGAAATTCCTGCCCAGGGATGGCAGCAGTCACAGTGGGCTGGGCCCTCAACATCAGTCACTAATTAAGAAAGTGTCTCATGGGTTTGTCTACAGGCCAATCTTGTTTTTCTCAGTTGTGGTTTCTTCGTCTTGGATAACCCTTGTGTCAAGTTGCCAAAGAGCCAACCAAAACAACATACCACCTCATTTAAATTATTTCTACGCAATTAAATCTCGTTTAATTTTTTGGCATGTTGAAAGATTTGCCATGTTAGTTTTTCTACATATTTCATTGGATTTACTCTTAGTCATATTAATTGCAAATCATGCATTTAAATTTTTTCCATGCTTTTTGCTGCTGATATATTAAAAAGCACAGGATTTTTTGTGTATTTTTATGGGGTTTGTTCATGTGTGTGGTGACTGTGTGTATGTACATATCTGCACATACTAGAAACATAGGGCAACCTCTCATATTGTTCCTTAGGGGCCATCTAACTTGTTGTTATTGTTATTATTATTACTGTTATTATTCAGACAAGGCACCTTGTTGGCCTGGAACTTGTCTAATAGGCTAAGCTGCTTGGCTAAGGGCCCCAGGGATCCTCCTGTCTCTAGCTGCCCTGTCTGGCTTTTTAAATGAATTCTGGCCGGACGGTGGTGGCACACGCCTTTAATCCCAGCACTCGGGAGGCAGAGACAGGCGGATCTCTGTGAGTTCAAGGCCAGCCTGATCCAGAAGAACTAGTTCCAGGACAGGAACCAAAAAAAGCTACGGAAAAACCCTGTCTCGAAAATCAATCAATCAATCAATCAATCAATCAATAAATAAATAAATTCCGAGTTCAAACACATCTTTATGTTTGCAAGGCAAGCACTGTACCAAAGGGGTCATCTTTCCAAACTTAGTCCCCTTTTTAAACTTTTCTGGAAAAAATTAAACTTAATAATAATTTGTTTGATGATCTGAAATTTAAGGTGCAGACAATTTTAACTTAGCTTCTGGTATGGTAGGATTGCTGCTATGTCTGGGTAGTAAGTTCTCAGAGGTCAAGAACTTAGGATATGAGTTGAGCACTCAGCATATGGTTGTACTATAGAGATATAAGGACCTGAAGAGGGAGAGAGTGGAAGCTGGGGGTGTCTATAAGAGGTGATGTGTTTGTGCCTGGGGATTCCAGCTGTGGTCCTATGACGTCATAAAGAGCTCCGTGCTCTTTATGGAGGACTTAGAATAGTAGTAGCATTAAAACTTGCTTATTATCTTCTTCAATCACAACCACATGAATGTGGGGTATAATATATGGTATATGCCAGGTAACGGTATTGATTTTTGTCAAAGAGATCAAAAGCTTCATATAGGTGAAACTTTCTTGTTAACCATCATTACCCCATATGACCGCATCTCCCAGCCCTCCTATGTACTTACAACTGAGTGGCACTGACCTACAGACAGCCCTACCACATGAACGTCCCAAAGTCACCCAAACAGAGTGCAGGGCAGAACAAAGGAAGAAAGCCAGTTGGAGGTGGAGGTTTAAACAGGACAGCTGCCCAGGAGCCACGGTAGCTCCGTGAGACATTCCTGTGTCACCTGCTCCCTCTTTGTTAAGTCCCTCAGGGACAGAGACACCTTCTGAAATCCAGCTAAGGAACTTAACAGCTCAGTGTTTCCCAGTGTGGCAGTAATTTACTTGTAAAACAATATAAAAGTGTGTTTTCTCAATTTCAGTCATTTTTTCTGCATTTAGTGCCTGCTGGCAACCCCACTTGATGGTGAATTCAGACAGGCAAAGGCGCTAACCCTCTGAGCTTATAGTGCATTCACGAGAACAAGATATGATTTTGGAGGAGTCCTCTGACCGCCTTGCCTTGTGCGAAAGACAAGAACTCTAGCTCACTTGGTACAGTGCTTGTCTCTATTACACCAGTCCCTGGGTCCAGCCTCCAGTGCCACATAGAGCTGCACCCAGTGGTGGATAGCTGTCATACCATAACGTAGGTGGAGACAGAAAAATCACAAGCTCAAATTCATCTTTGGTTTGATATCAAGTTAGAGGCTAGTCTGAGACACAAGAGACCTTGCTAAGAAAAATCAAAAAAAAAAAAAAAAGAAAGAAAGAAAAAACCCAATAAGATATCCAAACTGAAAAAGCAGTGGTTTATGAAGACATTTTTTAAAAATGCTTAACAAAATCTTCTCAGTTCTTTAAACTTGGGTCACTGTGGGATGTCATTAGGGAAATGCAAACTGTCACATTCATGAAAGGTGACTTCCGGCTCCGTGTGGGAACTCTGCCCATAGCAGTTGGTGCCAGAAGCACACTCTGGTGCCGATGAGATAATTCACAGATGATGGATGATCACAGACGCTGAGTGAGTGTGCAAGGGAGGGAGAACCTGGCTCGGCCTGTGCACATGGAGCTTGACCTTTGAACCCGCCTTGGAGTCAGGAACTACTCTTCCGGTTTATAGAGGAAATGAAGGACTCACAAACGACCCACGCAGTGTTCCGCAGTGACCAAGGGCTGGGATGCACCGTCAACCACTGCACTCTGTTTCCAGCTGTATCTCCCAACTGCACCACGGCTTGCAAAAGACTAGGATAGAGAGGCACCTTGCAGTTCACGGACTACCTACCCACTGCATTATCAAGTGGGCGGGGATGCGGGTCAAGAGTCAAAGACCTGTATGCTCACAAGAAAACCATGGTGTGCTCCTCTGAGATCCCTGGCATGGTTCCTGGAGGATGCCACACTGGAGACTGGCCTTGGCCGTTGGACAATGTCCCACTGAAAGTACAGAAAAGCATGTGGAGGCCATATGGCGCTTACTGCGAGATTACAGACAAGTGAATGAAATCACGAGGCAAAGCTGTTTGCAAACAGGAGCTGGCAGGCTGCCAGGACCATGAACGCCTCTGAACGTGGGGCTTGATAGAGTCAGAGGTTCAGAGACATCTGACCCCAATCTCTTGACAGCGCCTCCTCCAGCAGGAAGTAGCTACTCTGCATTCCTTCTGAGCCCTCAGCCGGCTAGCTTGGCTGTTGGGTGGCAGTAGCTGCCAGAGCGGCTGCGGCGACTCAGTGCCTCTGGGCTTCCTGCAGACTCTGAGGGCAAGTCTTGGAAGTCAACATTTTTAACAAGCTACTTAGTTAACTGTTGGGGGCCAAGCATTGCCCAATGTTGTACAGGGACATAGGACCTAAGGATTAGCTACAACTCAGGGCACCACAGGAAATGACATTGAGAAACGTTACAGTATGCAGTCAGCTATGCCAGGGGTTTTTAAACCATGCCAAGGGTTTTAGCCTCGGTGGTAAAATAATTGGCGCACATCCCCTGCGGCAGGTGGTCAATAATTGGCTCTCCAGCCGACAAAGGCACACATGAATTTACTTAGCTAATTGGATAATTTTTATGTGTAATGTCAGTTCATTTTTTTGATGCCTTGACATCCCTTAAGCCTGGACTTTACCCCCTTTCTGCCTGCCCTTCATTTAGTTAGGATTCTAAGAACACTGGGTCTTGTTCTGTTGTCACCCACAGAAGAGACTCACACCACGAAGCTGCTCCCCATAACTTCCCTTCAGTCCAACCCTCTGACCGCTCCATCCAGCTAAGCTACATAGCCTTAGAAAGGCTATGATCCATCTAGGTGATGGGATATTACCCAGCAGTAAAAATAGATGAATTCTCAAGCCAGCAAAAAATGTACATGGTGCATGGACAGAGATGCTCTGTGTGGAAGAAGCCAATCTGAGAAGATCCCAAATGCCTGATTCCCAATACATGGCATCGCAGAGCAGAGGAGAGACCTAGCTAGCAGGATGAGTTCATAGGATTTGGAGGATGGCTAAATTGTTCTGTATGTTCTGGTGACCACAGCGTCATGTACTTGTACAAGCACAAAGGATGCCTCTGGCGTGTGCATTGTCTTTTCAGGACTCTCTTAGTCCTCCTGCCCTTTGGACTGTGCTTGTTTGGGGTGAGAGCTTTACCTTCTGGGCTAGATGACACAAACTGGGTCAAGCCATGCTCCCCATGAAGGCACCTGCCTTCCTAAGTAGATTTTCCTTCCTATCTGTTGCTCCCAGACCAGAGGCTACAGGCAGAGGTGATCTTGCCTCTGCTCACCCCTAATTCTGCACTTAGCTAAGTGCTTTCCCTAATGCAGTGCACATCGTAGCTCTGTCAGCTGAAATCCTGCTGGCATAGGAACGAACTGGTGCTCTGCCTGTGACGGTGTGATGGCGGGGAGCGTGGGAAGCCCCGGTCAGAGGATGCCAGTTGCTGTCTATCGTTGAGGACCTGCACAGGGTCCTTCTGTCATAGGTGACCTCTGCTTTGCCCTGTACAGGTAGAAAAGTGATGCCCTTCATGCCACCCAGGCTCCACCCAGTCCTTCATCTGAGCATGTCACGGGGTGACAGGAGAGTTCCCTTACTCCACAAAGGGAGAGGCAGTGTGGAACCGTCTCCAATACCCAACATTAAAGTGCGTTGTAGCTTCTTTCTGAAGGATGCCGGAAGCATGATTCCAGCAGGTAGCCAGGCCTGCCATTGGCTCATGCCCATAATTAGACAACACAACAATGTCACCCAATATCTATGGCAGTCCTAGCCCCCTTTGCTTCTCCCCAGGGACTGGTTATGGTGATTATCTGTGTCTCGGTCTCCGGGTGTGAGGCTGGAATTTAATTTATGACTTCATTTCTTGGCTTGGTAGGAGAACCATTATTGATTTGAGTTTGTTAAGACTATTCTTGTTGATAGAAAAGAAGTGGTGATTTTAGAACTTTTAGTGCATTTGTGTTGAAACTAGAACTTCTTATTTGATTTTAGATCAAAAATAGTATGTTGTTGTTTTTTAATAGTGCCCATTGGGCTCAAGAAATGGCTCAGCTGGCAAAGTGCTTGTCTTGTATGCACGAGGTACATGAGTTCTTTCTCCAAGAACCCATGTAAAAATTCTGGGCACACAAGATTAAAAACACTGATGACAACTTATGCTGGAGAGGTTGTGGGGTAAAGGGAACACTCCTGCATTGCTGGTGGGAGTACAAACTGATACAGTCCCTTTGGATATCAGTATGGTGATTTCCCAGAAAATTAGGAAACAACCTTCCTCAAGACCCAGCAATACCACTTTGGGGTATATATCCAAAAGATGCTCAATTGTGCCACAAGAACATGTGCTCAACTATGTTCAAAGCAGCATTGTTTGTCATAGCCAGAATCTGGAAAGAACCTAAATGCCCCTCTACCAAAGAATGGATAAGAAAATGTGGTACGTTTATATATTGAAGTAATACACAGCAGAAAAAAAAATGACATCTTGAAATTTGCAGGCAAATGGCTGGAGCTAGTGAGGTAACCGAAATCCAGTAAGACCATTATCATATGCACTCACTCATAAGTGGTTTTTAGACATAAAGCAAAGAAAACCAGCCTACAATTCACAATCCCAGAGAACCTAGACAACAATGAGGACCCTAAGAGAGACATACATGGATCTAATCTACATGGGAAGTAGAAAAAGACAAGATCTTTAAATTGGGAGCATGGGGACCATGAGAGAGGGTTAAAGGGGTGGGGAGAGGCAGGGAGGGGAGCAGAGAAAAATATATGGTTCAATAAAATAAATAAAAAACCAACAAAATAATCTGGGCACAGTGTGGCAGGCCAACCAGGGAATAATCCCAGTCCTGGGGTGCTGGAGACAGAAAGATTTCCGGGACTTGTTGGCCAGCTAGCCTACCCAAAGCAGTGAACTTTCCCTTAGTGAGAGACCCTGTCTAAAACAACGACAACAACAGCAACAACAAAACCAACAAAAACACAGTATCAAATCAACCTCTGACCTCCTCATAAATGCATATTTATGTGTAGGCAAATGAACGCACACACGCACACACACACACACACATGCACACACCCCACAGTGTCAGCTGGAAAATCCACTTTACCTCCATCCAGCCCATGATCTTCCATGAATCGGTGGCCTTTGAGTTTTTAAAGTCCGAGTCATTCAACTATCTCCATCTCTGTTATTTTATAATTTAATTATGACATATAATGTAAATATGAATTTCTACGGCAACAAATGTAGCTAATTTTATCAACATAGTGGCTATTGCTTTTTATTTTAAGAGGAATTTTATTAGAGTCTGAATGAAGGCTCTAGAGCAAGAGTTTGCTAAATTAGGTAGAACAGTGCTCAAGGCTGTTAAGTCCCTTTACTTCCTGGCATCTGAGTAGCATTTTTTCCACATAGCACAGGATGAATTTACTGTTAGGGACTCGTCCCTGATGTTTGTAGTATTCAGACCAGGCTTCCTTCTGCTGTAGAGTTCTCCATCTGACTAAACTTACCCTGTCTGTCTCCTGTCCTTGGCATTTAACCTGAAAAGAAATTACCACTGTGGATAACACTTGGGAATCTGGAGGAACCTGTCCATGAGATTTTCCCCATTGGAACTTTTGGAGCACGTTTGTCTTTTGATCTGGCTGATGCCTGCCCTCTGAGCTGATACATAACCTTCTGATTCTGGATATGGTCTGGCAGCTCTCCCATAGCCTGTGCTGCTGCTATCTATCTCTGCGGCTAGCACCGTGGCATGGAGCCACATACCTGCTGCAGGCTTCAAGGCTTCCATGGAGGTGTTCGTGTCCCTCCTGCAACATTGGTATCTGTCTTCACCTGCTCTTCCTTATTCTGTTATTGTACAGGAAAAGCTAAGATTTACCCCTTGAGCACTTGAGCAGATGGTTTGCATTTAGTTTCTGTGAACAGATGGGCTGTTTTACATGTATTGTCTTCCAAAATATTCAAGGAAATGAAGTGACACTGCCAACGTAACCACTCCGTTGATTGAATTCTGCTGGATTTTTATAAAGGGATGTACAAAGATCACCTGGCCTCCTGGTTTTTAAGCCCCTGCAAATTTTCTGTCTATTTTTGTTCCCAGCTGTACTCTGTGCTTGTGTCCCTGATACAAAATCACCCCCACTAAAAATGGAAGGCAGAGGAAGAGAAAAGAACGGCCCACATGAACACTAATTCTTACTGAGAGTCTTTATCCACCACTTCTGGTGAAGCCCAGCAATCCATCGCTGACTGGTGCCTAACACCACAGGCTTTGCCGAGCACTGACCTCCTTGTCATGGTCGTCTGTGGGACTCCACTATTCTGTGGCTGACAGTGCATACTGAGTTTCGGTTATCCAAAACCTATTCGTTGTGAGGCATTTTTCCTCCCCACATTAGAATTTGAACCATTAAATGAGGGCTTTTGCTTCTCACTACCAACAACTTTCCCTTAACGGACATTAAGCCAAAGGGATTTTTCTATGCTTGAAAAATCTCTCTAGTTACACCATTAATAAAGAACTGAGATTGAAAGTTTAACAAAATCTAGTAAGTCTCTTTATATGACCTACTGATAAATGAGTCATGAATGGGGGCCTCTTTTGATAACCAGATGTGAGGAAGACTTATAAAGGAAGATAAAAATAATTAGCTTGGGTTGGGTACAGTAGCACACTTGGGAGGCGGAGGCAGGTGAGTCTCTGATTTGAAGGCCAGACTGTTCTACAAGATGAATTCCAGGCCATTCAAGGCTACATAGTGTGACCCTGTCTCAATACTCTGTCTCTCTCCCTCTGTCTCCTTGTCTCAATATCTCAATACACACACATACACACACACACACACACACACACACACACACACTCCCCCTCTCTCTCCGTGACTCTGTCTCAATATACACACACTCTTCCCCAACCCCCTCTCTCATACACACACACACACACACACACACAAACACACACACACACATGCTTGGTCCCTGTAAAATCCAGTCTTACAAAGACAGAGGATCACACTTTGAGAGAAACCCAAACTAAGAAAAGCCACCATCCACCATGAATATCCTGTCTTCCATTAACACTTAAACAATACCATGAAAAATGTTAATTTCAGAAACAGGAATGTCCCAGAAAATGTTATTCTTCAAAATAACATATCATTATGTGACCACTTAATAAATACAATTTCTTCATTCATATATGTAGCCATATATAGAAATATTTTGTGAGTGTATAATACACACTATAATACTGATTAATAATTATATTTACAATACTTACTTCAGGTTTATAATAATGCTAACTATAGCAGGTTATTTCACAATAGTGCATCACATAGAAAGTTATTCAGACCAAAACCAAACTAAGTTCTTTAAATTTATTGAACTTTAAGCTTTGGCTAAGTCCCCCCAAAACTGAACTTAAGTTTTTGTAGGTATTGAGTTTGGGACACCATAGCCTGTAATAAATCATAATAGTGAAAAGATTTATTGTACCAGAGATTGATCTTGGGGGCAACTGCCATTTTTCTCTGAGACAAGTTATTTTGAGTGCCAATACATTGCATGGCACACAAATATCAAGTAGTTTAAGCTCCAGTATTCAGAATGGATTGTTATCAACTTTTCAGTATCATGTAGTCATAAATACATTTTTTGACCAATGAACTCTGAATGGTTATAATTAAAATAAAAATAATCTATTTTAATTGCTCGTGTGTGAAAGCATATGTATTTGTTTTAACCTGTCTGTTGGTAGTGAATGTTTTACTTTTATGAATTGACTTACAGAATCACTTATTTTAAGAATTATCCTGGTGAAAGGATTAATTCAAAGGAGCTGGAATCAACAGAGTTGTGGGCAGGAATGCAGGCCTGCTCCAAGTCCTCCATGCATTCAAGAAGCTGCCTCTCTCTGCCTGAACCTCTGTATGTTCTCAGTCAGCTCCGTGCCTTCTTTAACTTGTAACTGAACAAAATCACTGTGTGCTCAGCTGTTAGGAGCTATTGGAGGCTGTGGACCCCTGGACCCTGAATTCCCTGTGAGTGGCTTGGTTTTCCTATGCTTGCAGCTGCTCTGAGCCAAACAACTTGTTTTCCTCTGCTCTGAGCAGCCTGCAGCTGCTCTGAGCACGAGACCTTGATGACAGGCTGGTGGGTCTGCAGCTGAAAGATCCCGAGAGCTGGGGCACGGCCAGAGTCCTGTATAAGCTTCCAGTGAGCATAATAAACTTGGCATTCTTGTATCAAGGATGATGCGTGTCCACGTCTCTCTGTCTCTCTCTATCTACGTGTTTTTACGTCTCCAGCTGAGTTTCGGGCTCGCATACTGTCCTGTAGTGGCAGGGCGCTACAGAACCATTCGGTTTTTTACACTCAGCCACACACTAGACAGAACCTGACATGTAAAATTATTATTCCCAGGAAGAGATAGTTTCTTGTTGATTTTTATCAAGCCCAGTTCTTTCTTAGAGTCTTGTTGTGGTCCTAAGTTCCTCAGCTTCAAATGAAACCTCTAGACCTCCTGCCTCGCTTCCTGGGAGAAGAAGGTTCGATGAAAACCTGAAAAGATTTAAAAAACAAAAACAAAAACAAACAAAAAACCACACCTGGGATTTTATTTCATTATCAAGATGGCACTCAACAGTAAAGGGTGTTTGTGCTAACATCCACGAATTGCACAGAGTCATGCCCTCTATTCTCAAGCTGGCCGGCCATCTCTGGAAACCTTCCTGAGACACGGTTCTCTGAATCCATTACTTTTGTTCAGCATCGTTGCAAATTTCTGTAACACATCTTATTCGAAGAGCCCCCCAAAAAACAAACAAACAAACAAACAAAAAAACCCAGAGGGTGGGTGAAGTTAAGGTAACAGTGAGTTTAAACACTCACTAATGATTAAACCAAAATGGCCAAATCAAAAAGTACGAGGCCAGGGGTGGTGGTGCATGCCTTTAATCCCAGCACTTAGCAGGCAGATAATGTTACCTGCTCATGACCAGACTGGTAGCCCTATTCCTGACCCCATTCCTGGCAGAGGTCAAGGTCATCCTGGACTCCTAGTTCACACTCTACAGCCCTGCCTTAATGTGGGCCAAATGTTGCTGCCCTCAGCTGCGCCTTACCACATCTAAATTCACAGAATACAGCCCTAGCTAACAGAAAGCAGGCAGGGTTCTCCCAGCCTCATATCAGCGCTTGAATTAAAAGTACAGATGGAGATTGCTTTTGCACAAATGCCCCCAAATCAGACATAGTAAGATTAGCAAGGGTGATACAAAAATAGGCAAGATCCCCACGGGGCCATGGCTGTGAATTTGCCCATCTCTCCAGTTGCTCCCTGGCAACCGTGTGGAAACACTTCCTTCTCTCACACGCCCTGAGACTTTGCTTTAAATTCCAACATAGTCGGCTAAGCCGCCGGGAAGTATGATATTAGGAGACAGCTAATTTGAATCTAAATATAATATTGGCTAGGTTTGTAAACTCACAGTTGCCAGATGGAACTTCACTACCAGGGCAGCAAAATGCTGACTTTACTGTCTTTGGGGGAAATAAAGGGGGGGTTGACTGCTTAGCGAAACAGGGAATTACACACACACACACACACACACACGATTAGAATTTACAGAAGTACTAATTTCAGACTTCAGAACTATGTATGTTTGCACACAGAATCGCTTGTGTTTTTTTACACTAACAATGGACAATCAGGAAAGGAAATGAGAAAAAATAATTTGGCTATTTCTAGAAATAATATGTACTTTGAAGTAAATTTAGCCAAGGAGGTAAAATATTTGATTAATGAAGACTTTACAATATTAGCAAAAGCAATGACAGAAATCACGAGAAGAGGTACTTGGTCGTGGAGTAGAATACTGAATGATGTGGGGCCTTGATTGAGAGTCTTTCTATACCATTAACAAAGTCAAGGTAATGTCTATCAAGATCTGAATAACATTTCTACAGAAAGAAAATCCTATTCTAAAAGTCATATAGCATCTCAAAGACAACACTGAAAGTGGGGCTGAAAGTTCCGGGTCTCACCTCACTGCTGGAGAGTGATTGTGAGACACGGTATTAAAGGTGTGGGGTGGCGGAGACTCAGTCATGCAGACACTGGAACAGAACGGAGACTCCGGAAAGAAAGTCTCACCTATGCGGCCAGCTGCTTTTCATCGAGTTACTAGAAACTTCCATTGATGACATTTCTCAAGAGAAGAGCAGGGAGAAGACGAGAGACACACACCATAGCACGAGGCTGGGCATGTCCTCCCACCATGTGTAAGCAAGGCCTCAAAGTGAAGCAAAATGAAAAATGAGGGCTATCTTAGAAGAAAATGTGCACAAAGCCTTTATCAAATGGTTTCTGTTGATGGTGTTCTGGATATAACATGAAAAATACATTAGGAAAAGAGATGGCATGTGGGTTGGACCTCGGTAAATTTAAACAAGGGTTGGGTGTAGGGCCGTACCCCTGCCGCTCAACACCTGAACTGAGTAAGCAGGATGGTGAGTTGGAGACTAAAGTAGACTGTGTTGAGACCATGTCGCAAAAAAAAAAAAAAAAAAAAAAAAAAAGTTAAATGTTGTCCAACAAAGGATTCTATTAACTAAAGGAAAAGGCAACTTGTAGACTCAGTGCACATATTGGTAAAATGCATTAAAGCATTTGTACTAAGGATATGTCAAGATCTGTATCACAGCAACTAGAACATACAGAAAGAACAGCACTCGAATGAACATCTCTTAAATCCAGACTCACGTAAGCTGATGACAAAAGATCAACATTGATACCTACTAAAAATCTTCAAACCACAATGTGCTCTCACTAGGTACGTATCATGACTATTGAACTATTAAACAGAGCATGTGTATTTATTGTTTTGAAAATTCTCTGTTCAGATCCCAGGCATTTTTTTTTTAATTCAGCTATTTGCTTTCTTGACTTCCATTCTTTTTTAACTCTTTGTAGATTCTGAATATTAATCCTCTGTCAGATATATAGTTGGCATAGATTCTCTCTCATTGTGTGCTTTCCTCTTTACTTGTTTGGTTTTTTTTGTTTGTTTGTTTTGTAGTGCAGAATCTTTTTAGTTTTATGAAGTTGCACATGTCAATTGTTGACCTCAATTCTCGGGCAAAGTCTCTTCCTACACCTATACCATGAAGGGTACTGCCTATGGTTTTGTTTTTTTTCTGACAGTTTAAGTGTTTCTGGCTTGGGGCTTTGATCCACTGGGAGTTTTCATGCAGGACAATGGATACAGGTCTAATTTCTTTCTTCTAAATGTGAATATCCATTCCCTTCAGCAGCATTTGATGAAGATGCTCTTTTCTCCAGATTATGTTTTTGGCATCTTTGTCAAACCTCAGAGGGTTATAGTTATACACATTCATGTTCTGCTCCATTGGCCTATATGTCTGTTTCTATGCCAGTATCATATTGTTTTGATCGCTGTAAAATGTCTATAGCATGTCTATAATATGTCTATAACATGTCTACAATATGTCTATAGCATGTCTTGAAGTCTGGACTGGTAATCCCTCTAGCATTGTTCTTTCTTCTCAGAACTGCTTTGCTTTGTCTTTTGTGAGTTCTTATGAATTTTTGGATATTTTTTTCTATTTCTATGAAGAATCTTGTGGGATTTTGATTAGAATTACAGTGAGTCTGTATAAAGCTTTGGGTTAACTGGTCACTTTCACAATACTCTACGAATCTGTGAGCATGGGAAGTGTTTTGATTTCATTGTAAAGCTCATTTGCCTCCTTTGTTAGCTCGGTCTCCATTTGTGTTCTGAGGCTATTGTGCATGGTACTGTGTTCGTGAACTCTTTCTTTCTCAGGGATTTGCTATTGGTGTGTAGAAAAGCTATTGATTTTTGTAAGTTATTTTGTATCCTGCCTCTTTGTGAAAACCATTGATTGTTTCCAGAAATTTTCTTGCAGGAATTTTGGGATCTCTTACGTTTAATGTCTCATTACCTGCATATAAGATTTATTTGGCTTCTCTTCCTATTTATAGTCCTTTAGTTTCCTTCCCCTTGCCTTCTTTCTCTACCTAGTGCTTCAACCACTGTGTTGAAAATCAGTGGAGAGAGTGACCAGCTCTGTCTTGTTCCAGATTTCCCCTTCCTTAGAAGATCCCCTCGCCACCCACACCCTGCTTCCTTACTACCTAACTTCTGTGGTTATTCTAATAGAAGCACACAGATCTAAAGCTTAAAAGCTTTCTCACACATATAAGGGAAAACATACGTTTGTTTTTCTGAGTTTTTTTTTTTTTTAATCTAGGCGCTTAGAGGTCTACACCCCCCGCAGGGCTGCCTTACGTGCGCCCCAGTTGTACTCTTTTCATTTTCCTTTAGGTTAAGAGAATTTTTTATTTTTTTCTTGATTTTTCTTTCGATCTTTCTTAGCAATGAGTTGTTCAATCTCCAGGAGTTTCTGCATTTACTACATACTTGTTTGCTGTTGATTTCATTTTATTGCATTATGATCAGATGGGATACAGGGAGCTATTGAATTCTCTCTGAATCTGCAAAGATTTGTTTGGTGTTTGTCATTTGCTTTAGAGACGTTCCCATGGGCCGCTTAGTAGAATGTAGGCTATTTGGTGTTTGGGTAGAATATCTTGTAGATACATTAGGTCTGTTTGATGTATGATGTCACTTAGGTTTGTTCATCCTTTCACCTAAGGTGGTGTGGATTCTTTCAAACATGAAATACAGAGGTTGCCAGCCATCCGGTCTGTGACACATTCATTTAGTCTTTCCTTGTTGTTAATCCCATGCAGAGCTCCATAGCCTGAGTTATCCAATAAAGACAGGACAAGTATTTCTACAGTACCAGCCAACTCATTGACTCTCCATGTTAGTGGAATCACATTTTAATTTTGATTATTTATAAAATTCTGAAAATATTATTGAGAGAAAATGGAATCACTTGGAATGTTTTTCTAAATAAACGGTAAATTGAAATGAAATCCCAAATAAGCGGAGGGACCATGGGAAAAGGAAGAGGTGTTGAAGTTTTTATGTTGTTCTGTGGTGTTGTGGTCGCCAACAATATTGGACATCTTTCATAACATGGCCCATAGGATACACGCTAGGTGTGCCCAGGAAGACTGTTAACTTAAGAATAAAGAGAGTAAAATATAAAATATTGTTACAAATGTCAAAAAGTTAACATAAAAAATGTGTTTAAAATAAGAGATTTAAAAGACACACATAAAGAGATAATTCATTCAGAGTCACTGAATAGAAAAGAAAGGAGTGGGGATCTTCAGAGATGGTAAATTTTACATGATTATGTGGGTACAACATACACATTACTGAAGCATTAATTTCAGTGGGGGAGGAGTTATGAATACATAAGTCCATAAAGGGAATTTTAAACCCAGAAAAATACTTTGAAAATATTTAAATGTTTTATTTAAATTTTAAATTTCATATAGATTATTAAAATATTGAAGCAAATCATATTCAAGCACTTGAGGGTATGGAAATAGAATTCAGATGACTGAATGATAGACAAGACATTATGAGGAAAAAATATAACATTCAAAGGAATCTTACTGGCTGGAAATGAAGCAGGTTGCTTTGTGAGTCTAGAGGGGTCAGAGTGTGGTGATTACAGAGATGGCTTCTAAGTTAGTCAGGTGCAGACTGGGGGCTTCGGTAAGAGCCACACAAATGAGAGTATGAACCATTGACTGTGGAGCCAGCAACTTGGTGAGCACAGGGAGCTTAGCAGCCAGTCAATGGAGTCGGAATCTCGAGGAGTCCAGGAAATCACTAGTCCATCCACAAGCAAACCAACATTCAAAAGGCACTTACAAACCAAGAAGCAAAGAGTTGACTGGCAGGCCTAGGCCAGTCAGAAACAAAAATCAAATTTGGTTCTACTGCAGAGAAAACAGAACCTGGAAATAATTGTGTAGAAATTCGGGGCTCAAAGAAATAATGGGACACATATCTCTGCCAGTACCCTTGAGGTTTCCTGGTCATGACAGCGGGATAGAAGGTCCATAAAAAAACTTGGGGTTGAGGGCTGGAGAGATGGCTCAGCGGTTAAGAGCATTGCCTGCTCTTCCAAAGGTCCTGAGTTCAATTCCCAGCAACCACATGGTGGCTCACAACCATCTGTAATGAAGTCTGGTGCCCTCTTCTGGCCTTCAGGCATACACGCAGAAAGAATATTGTATACATAATAAATAAATAAATATAAAAAAAAAAACTTGGGGTTGAGGGTACGTGCATCTTTCTGTTACTCTGACAAAATGTTCACACTTTTTATTCTTTGAGATATTTATATGATTACACTGTTTACCCCTTCCTGTTCTTTCCTTCCCCCCACACCAACCATGTTCCCACCTGTTTTATTGTTGCTATTGGTGGTGGTGATGGCAGTGAGGGTAAGGTCAGCTTGCTCAGACTGTATGGTGTCACTTGTATGCATGTGTTTCCAGGCCTGGCCACCCACTGCTGTGCTCGTCCGTGGGAAGACATTTCCCCCAGCTCTCAGCATCCCTGGGCTTCTTGTGGTTCTTTGTTCTTGCACTGAGGTGCCAGGAGCTCCCTGCCTTCTATGTTAGCATGTTGATCGCTATCATCCTTGTTCAGATCATATTTAGGCAGCCTGATTAGTGAAACTTTATGTGTGTAGCTTCTGACCTCTCGAGAAGACACGATCTTGTAGCAGACTTCCTCTTCCTCTGACTCTTAGAACCTTTCCACTCCTGTTTCCACAATGATCTCTGAGCCTTAGGTCTTGAGTGATGTTGTAGGGGGGACTAGGCTCCTTGTAGATGTATCAGTGGGGACTAGGCTCCATAATTGCAGTTTTGATTAGTTGTAGTTTTCTATAATAGTCTCTATTGGTAGCAGAGAGAAGTTTCTTTGACGAACAGTGAGAATTACACTTGATTCTCCCAAGGATAAATAAGGATAAATATTTAGAATATAATTAGGGATTATGCTGGTTTAGAAGAGCAGCAGTTCAAGGTTCTCTTCTAAGATCCATGATTTCATTAGCCCTGGGGTAGCAGACTATTTCCAATACCAGGCCTGATTTCCCTCCTGTTTGTGAAGGCCTTAAGTTCAATTAGAGAGTTGTTGGTTGCTGCCAATGTAAGCATGACTCTATGGTGTCCTGTTACTGTGCCAGGCTGGCTGCTTTTAAGGTTCATAGCATCATAGCTAGGTAGGACTGGAAGTTGCCCCTTCTCTAAGAGAGTGGAAGCTTACAGGGTGCTTTCTGGTAACTTGAGAGTTGGCCCCTGTTACAGCATATTATTTTAAGATGTGTTACATCTGCTTATGTTCTGCATACATTTGTTTTAATGATGCAAAGATGTGTTGCATTCTTTTATGTTGCTTTTGTTTAACTCCATGGGGCTGTGTTGCTTGGCCTGTTGAAACACCTGATGGTCTAATAAAGTACTGAATTGTCAATAGCAAGGCAGGAGCAAGGGATAGGCAGGGCTGGTAGGAGAGAGTAAATAGGAGGGATCTAAGAGCAAGAGAGAACAAGGAGAAGAGGACCCAGCCACAAGGGATAGGCAGGGCTGGCAGGAGAGAGTAAATAGGAGGGATCTAAGAGCAAGAGAGAAGAGGAGAAGAGCCATACAGTAAGGGTGAAAGTAAAGTATACAGAAGAAAAGGAAAAGGCCAGAGGTGAAAGGTATATAAGATGACTTAAGTTAAGGAAAGCCAGCTAAAAACAAGGTTTGCCATGTGTAAGGAAGAATAACACTCCATGTCATGATTTGGGAGCTGGGTGCCAGGCCTCCCAAAAGAATAAAGAGTAAAAACAAACAAGCAAGCAAGCAAACAAACAAACACAATAGGCCCCCAAGAGGAGACTTTCATGTCAGATGCTACTCAGATTCTCTGGGTCCTGTGTCTGAAGTACATGGTGTCATCAGCAATAGGGACTTACTCTCACCTCTGGGGTTACTCCAGGTTATGACTCCTACTGAAGATCTGGAGCTAGAACCTCAGATGAGAGAGAACATGTGATGTGTGTCTTTCTAGGTCTGCATTGCCTCATGAAATATTATCCTTTTATATAGTTCCTGCAAATTTCATGATTTCATTTTACTTTACAGCTTAAAAGTATTCCATAGTGTGGATACGCCATGTTTTTTCATATTCATCAGTTGAAAGACATTTGGGTTGTTTCCATCTCCTAACTATTGTGAGCAGAGCAGCAAGTATCTGAGCAAGACTCTCTGACCAAGGGTTTGTTGATAGTCTCAAAGAACTAACTCTTAAATTTGTTGATTCTTTGTATTGTTTTCTTTGTTCCTATTTAAATAATTCTGCTCTGATTTTTTATTATTTCTTAAAATTTTTGACTATTTGATTTGTTGTTGTTGTTTCTAACTTTTTATTTGATCCATTAAGTCATTTATTTGTGCTTTCTGATTTTTTTAAAAGTAGGCACTTATATAAATTTCCCTTATTGGACTGCTTCCAATGTATTAAAGAAATTTTGTTGTTTTGGTTTTTTTATTTTTATTTAATTCCAGGAAATGTTTTCTTCTTTTTTTTTCTTTATTCTTTTAGATCATTCAGTGATAAAGTATTCAATCTTCAGAAGTTTGTGTATTTACTTGAGATTTGTTGGCTGTTGATTTTAAGTTTTATTGTGCTGTGCCCAGATGGAAAACACGGGGTTATGTCAATCTGTCTGAATTTGTAAGAATTTGTTTTGTGATCCAGGATGTGGTCTATCCTCGAGTAGCCTTTGTGTGTGTTGAGTAGAATGTGGAAGATCAGAGCGGCTTGCTGAAATAGGTACTGGGGAGGCGGGTATGAGATCTGACTGGGGAGAGAGGTTGCTGAAATGATACATGATCATCCAAATACAGCTTTAGGCTGAGATCTTCAGGGTTCCTCATTGACAATTTCTGTTCCTTTGCTAAACTTCTTCGTTTTTAATCTGTGTTGAGTAGCATTTGTTCACAGCTACTTTAGAATCTTCCTTGGATCTGAAGGAGATCTGAGGGATTCCAAGGAAACCTGGGGGGTGGGATAAGGAACCCCCTTTGAGATCTGCTAGAGGTGGTGCAGCAGAGAGGAGCCTTGGGGCCGAGTGGGGGGCTTGGGAGCTCAGAGGTGAAGTATAGAAGCAGGTGCGGATGGATGAATGGGCAGATGGACAGACGGCAATTGAATAGGAGTCTGCAGCAGCGGTGACTATTATCTCCGTGTGGGGGAGAAGCTTCCCGCCCTGCCTCTCAGCCCTGTGTGCCAGAGGTTCCCAGTGACGGGTGGCTAGCAGCACCTGCTGGTGTTCCAGCTCCTACAGCTGTGAAGTTTTGAGTTGTTGAACATTTCTATTTCTTGACTTTCTGTTAGCCTTCACAGGCACGGAGCTTCGGGGCAGGCTCTCTCTGAGGTGTCCTGTTCAGCTGAGGTAATTTTCTGACATTTTCTTTCTTTCCCAGGCAACCCTCTCTCTCTCCCCCTTAGCTGCAGAGGTCAGTCATCTGTGGGACCATGTTAGTCTTACTGAGCCACCCGATTGCTGTGTCCTTCAGTTCCGAATCTCAGAGGGAAGAGGGGAAAACTGAACCGGTGTCCACTGGCCCTTGGTTCCCAGAAGCTTTGCCTTCCTGAACTGACTTTCCAGGCGCACACCTCTGCCCTTGGCAGTTCTTTGTGGAAGGAATAGAAAGCAGTCGTGGAAGTTAGAGGGTTTAAAGTGACGTGTGTAAGCTCTTTGGCTCACTGTTTCTGCTTCTTCAAATGTTGCTCGAGTTGGGCTTGGCTTTCCCCTCCTCTAAGCCTCCCCCTCCGCCTGTCCCCCGCTCCTCACACCCCTCATGCCAGCTTTCAGTAACATGCCTACACCGGCTTTCTTCTCTCAAATGGCAGTTTCTTCCGGAGGGCTCCCTGGCTTCCATCAGTATCCTGCTGGTAGCCTCTCTCAGGGATCCTCCTGAGCACTCCTCTCTATCTGAGCCCAGTTTGTAGATCTTTCTGGAAGCAGAGTCCTAGTCTACCAGTGCATACATCCGTCACATGCGTACATCTCTCCCTGGAGGCACAAAGTTCGTGGTGGAGCAGGCATGAGCTGTGGACCTTGGTCAGGGGCGGCAGAGAGAACTCCTTTGCCCCCGGGTTCAGTCTGCGAAGAGGACAGGCACTTCTGGGTTTCTCTTGGTGGGCCGCATACATTCAGGGTACGCATGTGTCAGTTCTCCAAACAGACAGGTTTCTTTTTCTTTATTTCTTTAATGCGTTTGCAATCAGAAGTTACATCCCTTCCCCCCTAAGCTTTTAAACTAGAAAATCCACACATTACAGTCGTTTGGTTTTATTTCAGACAATATTTACTGCAATAAAAAAGCCACTTACCAGTAAATATAACTTCTTTTTCTCTTTTATTTCATTTCAAATCTTTAATCATTGTGAGTCAAGCTGAATTATTCATAATTCTTAAAACAACATAATGTTGGGCATGTTTACTATAATTTTAAAGTGGCGATTTAGACCGGAGGAAAATACTGCTATTAATTCTCCATTTCCACATGTAACTAAGGAATTAATCTTAGTTCAACTTGATGTCACCACTGGGCAGTAATACCTTCCTACCCATTTACACACTTCATGTGCATTCGTGAAGTTTATTTTTACTCATTTTTAATTCGAAATATAGCCTTTGGGCAAAATAAAGGAAACAATTTTTTTTTTTTTGAAATGCTGCAAGCTGTAGCTCAGAGGATGTTCTGGAAACTTCCTTAGGGCTATGTATGTATCTTCAGCTACTAGCATTCTGCTGATAACCCCATAAGACCTTTCTGCAAGAATCATATCACTAACTGAGCAACTATCAAATGTCTCATTTTAATAAATGGTCTTGTATATGCACTATCACGGAAGACATGAGCTACGAAAAATGCACAGCTGAGAGCTTTCCTTTGATAGGCTGGCGTCTGAATTCCTGATGTGAGTAAGCTGTACAATTAGAGCCACTGGTACCTAATCATTAATAACATAGTTATGGACTTGCAGAAATAGAAATCCTAGGTTCAGTGGGAAGTGGTTGTTTAAAACCTTCCCTCAGGAGGCCTCCAAGTAACTCTGCAATTAGGTTCTCTGGATCAACCGACATCAGAGGCACCATCCTCCTCCCACATCCCAGGACTGAAAGCCGATGGCTTGTTGCCATAGCGATTTGGACAAATGATTTTATAATGATTATTTTTTCATTGTGGTTAAATTTACTTGGCTCCTAGAACAAACATGATTCGGAGCAGGAATGCGTGGAAGCTTTTACCTGGCGACCAACAGCACCTGATAGCGATTTTCTAGAGCAAGCGGTGCTGACAGCAAAGGAGAATCCACCTCAAGAATCAGGGATGGAGAGACGGCTCAAACGTTAAGAGCACTTGATGCTTTTGCAGAAGACCAGAGTTCAATTCCTAGCACCTACGTAGGACAGGTGGCATCTGCTTATAACTCCGACTCCAGAAGGGAGACCGGATGCTCTCATCTGGCCCTTTGAGCACCCAGGGAGTCGCTGCCACCGCCTGCATTTCAGCGAACGCCCCCTGCTGGAAGGAATTTACATAGGCCATTTCTGGACACAGATTGGCCCTCAGGAGCATCAATTTCGTTCCTTCTTTCTCAACTCTGTAACTTGGTATAGATCTCCAAGCAGCGCTCGTGGTCTAGCCTCCTCACAGAACAGCTGGCCCTGCTGCGCCCGAAAAGCTTTCCTTCCTCTAGACAGAGAAGTGGACTGTCAAGAGGTATCAAGTGCTTTGCCTGGGGCCCCTCTGTGCCCTCACCCCTAACTACCCCAGGATTTCAGGCTATTGTACCCCAGTATCACTGCGAGGCGGCTCATCACTTACTGGTTTCAGGGCACAGGTTTCAGAAGTGTGTTCTCTCTTTGGGCATGAGGATCTCCAGAACCACCAAGTAATGGGGTCTATGGTATATAGATTTTCTCCCGGCCCCGCTTGAACTAACAGGGAGGATTGAGAGTCTTGTACTCCATACGCCAGCACATCCAGTTCCACCAGGAATCCAAGTCTGGCCCATCCCTTTCGCCAGTGCTATTGACTTACAGCCATTCTGCAAGAAATATTTATAATCCTGCCTCCGTTGCAAACCATGGATATTCACAGTATGTCCAAGTTGTTTAATGAATAGGAAAAATATTGGTGTGGCCAGTAGTGAACTGTCTTATAGAGCCGACTCTCTTGACTGGCTTTTATTTGCCTGTGTTTTGTGGCACATTGGGTCAGATTACCATGCCACATATTAGCTATTTAAGTCATTTCTGAGATGCAGCTAACTATGTTATCAAAGATGTCAAAATACTTCAAAATTCGTGCTTAATATTGCTGTGATATATTTGAAACATTTAAGATGAAACCATTCATAAAACACAACTTTTTTCCTTTTCCTTTTTTGTCAATGGAATTTGAAGTCCCCCCTTTCCCCTGTTAATTTCCCAGCGGTGGGAAAAGCAACTTCTCAGTGGTCTGCTCTACTCATAGTAACTTCTCTGTGGTGTAGAGCTTTTGACCCTGAAGATAAGAGCACTTGGCTCTCACTCTTCCCATGACTTCATGGGTATGCCTTCCAACAACTGAAACAAGAGGCAAGATACAATCCCCCTGGAAGATAGCAGAGAAGGCTGACGTTGGCCCTGAGATGCCCCTTCACAGTGTGCATCTAGCATCACATCCCCAAACCCAAGGAGTCTCTATTTGCTGCTTGGGGGGAGGTGAAAATTGGTACTTTTCAGTTCAGTCCCTCATCATCTGTTAGCCCAGCATGTCAGGATCATTTGCAGGTGTTATATGCAGACCATCTTTGCTCTAGACCAACAGATTTAATTCCAGTTATTTCTTGATGGATCCAGATAGAATACCATCTTTTGAAACATGGATGCAAGTCTGCCATATTCAACAGAAAGGATTTATATACTAACATTTTATCTATTTATTGGTTTTTTGAGACAAGGTTCCTCTGTGTAGTTTGGTGCCTGTTCTGAAACTAGCTCTTGCCGACCAAGCTGGCCTCGAACTCACAGAGATCTGCCTGCCTCTGCCTCCTGAGTGCTGGGATGAAAAGCGTGCACCACCACCACCCGGCTATACACAAGCATTTAAATGTTACCTTTCGATAAAAGATAGGGAACAAAATATCAGGAATCCTTCAATATCAAAATATTCCTGCATACTCTGAAATCTAGGCAGGCTAGAAATAGCACCCATTGTTGTGCATAGCACCATAATAATAACCTCTGGTTATTTCATTAGATGAATGACAACATGCCACTTATTATTCAGCTCAGAACTTTGAGAGGCCTAGCCCCTTTACATACAGAAAACATGGAGTGTAGTTTAGATTTATGTCTCTGTGCTTTCTTCCAAGATCTCCAAGCCCAGTGGAAATCACTAGATGCATGATAAATGTCCCTTTAGATACAGCGTCTAAAGCAGGCATCATCGTGGAAAGGGAGTTGAGGAAATATTTTTCTTAAGCTCGCATTGTCTAGTTTTTCTTAGCTATAGCTCCCAACGGGAAACATACATGTCAAAACAAAGCAGGTTGGAGTAAAAGAATTCACGTGGAGAGAGATTTAATTGCAAGGGGGATTCGGCACTGCCCTGGGCCTGATTGCAGCTGAGGATTAATGATGAAGTGAGGCCCGTGGATGAGAAATATCCGATGTTGCTCAAGGAATAATAAAAGACTCACCAACCTGTCTTAATTCAGTGCCAGGAATAACAGTGGGCATACCTTTATTGACGTCCATAAATTCTTCTCTACTGCGGTCCAGATTCGGAGACTCAGGAAGAAATCAGTACTGCAGGAGAGACAGGCCAGGGAAAGAGTACGGGGGTTTGGAGAACACCCTCAAATCCAGCTCCCTCCTGCACTGCTTTGATGGACTTGTGGATGGACAGATCCTGGGCCCCAGCCATATATATATATATATATATATATACTTTAGTTTAGAATTACATTGTATTTTCTAAATCTAAACCTTGAAGCATAGTTACTCCATAATAGAACAGGTTTTCCTTCTTTGTCATTGGATTGGGCATTCTCTGAGGCTGACACACTCTGTCCCCAGAGTCCTTGGAAATGTGATGAACATCCTGAGATCCCTGTTCTGTCTTCTAAGGGGACAGTGGGTACAAGCTGCGGTGCTCAGGTGGGGATGCTACTCCATGAATGATGCTACTCCTAGATGAGCTGGGTGGACGATGGATCTCTAACCTGAACCAGCAGCTCCTACAGAGGCCGCTCACCTGAAAGGTTACCTACTCCAGGTGCAACCCATGTGTTATTGATCTGTAGGGAAACGGGAAGGGTGGGACGCTGTGACATCTACAAGAAGATTCTGAAAAGTATAGGTAATGCCGCGACTTCCCTTGAGCGTGAGTAAGTTTGGTAATAGATGTAAGAATTAGCTCAAGTTTCTCTGCGACTTCCAGGGCACCTGAGTGAACAGAAGTCATGGGAGTTGTCAGGAAACAGGGTGCCAGCGGAGATGAAAGAGAGACGCTGGCAATGTGGATAACAGCCGATATTACATTTAAAGTCCCAGATGTACGAGCAAGGGAAATAACAGCTGGTACCACCTACAAAAATCAGGCCAACCACAGTAGCACAGAATATATGGGGCAGAGAGTTCATGAGACTACAACGGGCAATGTGAAAGCAAGCCACAGAAGATAAAAGCAAATTAGGCCTGCATCTGCCCCATGTAACTGTCTTCAGCATGCCTGACCTGTCCCGGAGGACAGGCAGATTAGCAGTTTTCAGAGTTTTAAGGACAATAAGATGGCTGCAGTTCACAACGCAGGCAGATGGAGGAGGGAGGGGTATATGGAGAGCAAAGTCTGAATCCTGGCCTCTGAAGTGTGTGTGCATCTGCAGAAAATGCTGAAAGCCAGAAAAAGGACCACCCAGAAAGATCAGAGGGAACGATATGTGCTCCCAGGAGGCTGTGCGTGATGCGCGCTCCTCTGCTGACTTAGAGAGCAGCCGAGGGTTCAAAGCCCCTGGGGTGATGCTGAGAAATATCAATCCTTAAGTTGTCTTCTTGCTGCTTGAGCACAGTATTCAAAAGGATCAAACACAATGCAAGTGATTTAATTGCAGCTTACAGAGACACTTGGGCATGTTTATAGGTACACTAAAGCACACGATGGGGTGGAATCTGTGAAGAAGAAAGGGATTGGGGGAAGAGGAAGAATAGAGACAAGTGTTGTTGGGGCATGGATAAAAATCTAAGTATTCTATGTGAGTGCGTGAAACATCTATGTGAACCCATTTTTCTGAATAATTAATGCATACTAATAAAAATGGTGAAATAAGATTATTAGAAATGCCCCAAATGAAGCATACTCCAGGAAGAAGAGAAATCTTAACTAGCTGAGGTGTGTGCGGAATTCACACAGTTGTAATTTAGCATGGTAAGGATATGAAGATAGTGAGAACAGGGGGCCAGGGAGGTGACTCGGTCAGTAAAGCACATTCCATGTGAGCCTGAGGACCCGAATCTAGATTCCTGGCACCTTGGTACAATGCTGAGTTTGTGCATCTGCCTGTAATTCCAGTGCTGGGAAAGAGGAGTCGGGCAGATTCCTGGAGCTTTTGGCCAACCAGTGTAAGCAAACCAGTGGGTTCTGGATCAGGGTGAGGTCTTCTTCAAAAATGAAGGTGAACCTGATATTAACCTCTGACATCCACACACAATGCATCTGCACATATGCAAGAATGCACACCTATGCACACGTAAGGTGGTTTTTAAAAAGTAGTCACGTACTACATAAATTGAAATGGGTTAGAGACGTGGCTTGTGTAACAGGCAAGCTTCACGCACAATTCAAGAGAGAAAAGTGTCAATTGTCTAGAATAGAAAATCGAATAGCGTATCTGTCAGAAGAGATGGTGAGGAAAAGACCGCTGAATACAAAGATTCAGCAGACACACGAAAGCCAAGAAGAGCTTGGCTCCGAGAGTGAAAAGCCTAGGAGGCAGAAAGACATGGGGAAAATCACCGGGAGCAATCCATCTGTGGATGGACCTAAGGAAACGTGAGGATTTAAATCTGTGTGCCACAAATCTCTGAACAAATATACAGGTGGCAGATGGATTTGATCAGTTATGAGTTATAGTCATTGCAGCAGATTGAGGAAATTGATCAGGAACCAGAAAGGAGAAAGCAAACAGAAAAGTGAACAGCTGTGGCTGCGGAGAAGCTCCTCTGCCTTTAAAACAGCGAGTCTGTCAAAAGGATGAGGCCGTTTCCTCTAGAAGATCGGACGCATGTGTTTATGTGCAGGGTGGGAGGGAAGGGAGGAAGAAGAAGGGGAAGAGGAAGGGAGAGGAGATGAGCAGTGAAAAGTGTAGGGCAGAATGAAGAATCCGGAGGGTTAACAAGTGCCCTAAATGTGCCTTGCAGCATCAATTTCTGCAGACTGAACCTGGGGTGATGGCTTCATCTGTGTGCTGTTTGATGAATTTAGAAGCTTCCATTAATTGGAAATCTGGCTGATAAATATATTAATCTATACATGAACTTGATATTTGTATTTGTCTTTATTGATTGCTGATGTGGGAGGGCTTGGCCCAATGTGGGCAGTGCTCTTCCTAGCAAATGGTTCCATGCTAAGTTAGAAAGGCAGCCAAGAATAAGCCAGCAAGTAGTTCCATGGTCTCTGCTTCAGCTCTGGCCTACAAGTTCTTGCCTTGAGTTTCTGCCTTGGCTTCCCACAGTGAGGGTCTGTGACCTGATCAAGTTACCTTTGGTTACCATCATGGTGTTTACCAACAGCAACAGAAAACAAACAAGGTATCAAGGGTGTGTTTCCTTCTGTGATCTGAGTTTTAATGTAACATCTTATATAGTGTGAGCTGCTACAAGCAACATACATGTCCACACTATTGCCTTCATCTGTGTGAGCAGGGGCCACACACTTGCTACACTTTCTCTTAGGAGGAAAGAGAATTCCTTTCTTGGTTGTTAATTTTGCCTTTATCGTTTTTTTTATGCAACATTTCCTGAAAGCACCTTTCTCTCCTTAGATTAAAAATATATATACTGATAATGCGTGGTTTCAAAGGAAGCTGAGAATTGATTACCAATGTACAATTCATCAAAGATCTGACTATAGTTTTCATCCAGCTACTAATTCCTTCAGAGAAATTCTTGCTGTTTCTTGAGTATGCGCAGTTTGTGTTTGATACAGGTAGGCTTCTGACTGGTTCTGTCCTCACTTCTGAAATTGGATAATTTCTACTTACACATTTAGGCCTCTGTCAGTTATTCACTAAACAGATGTGTATTTTTTACATCCACAAATATTTCGCTAGGCACAGTGCAAAATCCTTTCTGTGGCAGGGGCGTGCAAACAGTTACACGGCAAAATGACAGCAGCCTGTGAGAGAAGCGTTCTGGTATGGCTAGGGGAGTTGGGTAGGGGACAGTGCGCTTGTGGGAACCCCAAGGTCACCAGAGGGGACAACAGACAGTCAACGACATTGCTGCTTATCTTGATGTTTTATGAATAAATTTTGATTCATGGTATTTTTACCTCCTGAAAGTTAATAAGCAACCATATTTTCATGGGGACCAGACCCTGGTCTACAATTCAGATTCAATAAGGAAGTACTCGGAATAAAATAGAATTAGTTCAAAGAAAGCAGAGAAAGGAGAAAATGGGTGACCCAGAAAGAAGGCAAAAAGCAAGATGATAAATTCAAATCAAATTCTATAGGTAATTATGTTTGATATAAAAGATTAAACACAGCAATTTGAAAAAAAAATGAATTGCCAGACTGAATATAGAATATTCAATTGATTTTGTGTATCAAAGATACTCACATTACCCGTTGATGGGAGCTAATAGTGAAAGGCTGAATGCTTGGGTCAGTATGAATAAATATGAGTGTCTGTGTGAATGGCAGAAGCAAAAATAAAAGGAATGTATGAAAGGCTCTCCAGGTATCAAAAACAGGATATTACATCCAAAGGTATAAAGACAGGTATTACCTAATGATAAAGGTGTTAGTTCAGGCATAACTCCCACAGGATACAGAAAGAGGGGACCTCGAAATATAAAATAAAATGATAGCAATAAATAGAGAAATAATGGAATTCACATTTGGATAGTTAGGAAATATGTATCATCCATAATTAACAGAAGAACAAAGCAGAAAATCAACCTAGAAGGCTTGAATATTAGTATTAATTATCTTAATTTGACTCATTTTCTTGGATTGGTTCACTGAAGAGTGTTGGGCTACAGGTTATTTTTAACTGCACCCTACATAGATTTCAGTGGGCCTTCTGGTATCTTATAACCCGACCTCCTAGTCATGTGACTCACACCCCCACCTACGTGGATGCCTTATAATAGTTTCCTTCAGCCTCCAGTGACCGAATCGCTTAGCTCAGCTTTTACCAGTTAAAGTGCCCCTTCTAGAGATGTGGCTATATAACAGGGATGCCACAGTGGGAGACACACACTCTCCCTGTCCCTGGTGAGGCAGTAGTGGGGCCAGAGATGGTGACCTGAGACGGGTTAGTGAGTAGATCTGGGGCTTGAATCTCTGGGGAGAGTGCAGTCTCTGAGGTCTGGTTTTGAAGGCAGAACATTGGTGACCAGGGTCTTCCCATCAGGGTTTCTGCGTACAGCTGGCCCTTTCCTATAGAGTCTGTGTCACTTTCTTTTACTATGAAGAGACAACCTCCAGGCAACACCCAGGAAACTCCTATGAAAGAAAACACTTAATTGGGGGCTTGCTTTCTGTTTCGGAGTCTATTATCATCATGGTTGGTTGCATGGCAGTAGGCATGCACAGTGCTGGAGAAGTGAGTGAGATCTGCATTCTGCCCTGCAAGCAGAGATCTGGGTCTGCCATGGACTTTTAAAACCTCAAAACCCTTCCCCAGGGACATACTTCCTCCAACAAGTCCACAACTTTTTAATCCTTTCAAATAATGCCACGCCCTGGTGAGTATGCATTCAAATTGATTAAAAAGAAGGAGGAGGAAAAACAGCCTTGGGGTCCATTTTTAGCCAAACCACCACACTCTATGTGTTTCGTGACTTTGATTCTGCAAGCTCTTGCTAGTCAGTGCAGTGTGCCTGGTTGACACAAAGGGTGATAACCCCAGAAGCCAAGTTCAAGAGAACTTCCAGAAGGGAATGCCGTAAAGAAGAGACATCCAAAACATAAATGAGTGAAGAGAGAAAGCAAGAGTGATACATAGAGAGAGTGTATGTGTGTGTGTGTGTGTGTGTGTGTGAGAGAGAGAGAGAGAGAGAGAGAGAGAGAGAGAGAGAGAGAGAGGGAGAGAGAGGGAGAGAGAGGGAGAGAGAGAGAAAGAGTCTGTTCACTACTAGTGAAGTAAATGCAGTTAGTTACTGGGTGAGTTAACATGGGAAGGGAGAGCGAATCAGTCTGGAAAGGAAAAGGCACCCAGTTTACACTTTATACACAGTCACATTGGCTTGTGTGATATTCAAGTAAGAAGGGTATTGTTGGCTCAAGAGAGATGTCTGGGTTCATGTAATTGGCTGCAGAAAGCATCAACATAGCTGGAGTTGTTAATGGAATCTGCGGGTTCTTTAAGCAGAGCCAAAGATACATTTGAAGACTTTTTTCTTTACATGTGTTCATCAGAGGGAGCTGTCTCAAATGAGCAAAAATGCCAGTGCCTAGAGGGGCTGGAACAGCCAGGGACTGTGTCACAAGGGTATTGGAAGAGCTTACTTCAAATATTGAGTCATTGAGGGAAGTTAATGATCATCTTGGTGTAAGGGGTGGAGCCGCAATGCAGGTTTTATTCATAATGACGCAAGATGAAGACATGATAGATGTGGGCACTTTTAAAGAACTCTGGTGGCAGGGGCTAGGCATATGGCATAGTGAGTAAGATGGTTTCTATGTAATCATGAGGACCTGAGTTTGGTCCCTAGCAACCATGTAAAAAAGCTGAGCAGGATAGTATGTGCCTCTAATGAGAAGGCTGAGACAGGAGGATATCTAAAGCATCCTGGTCAACCACGCTTGCTGAGTCAAGAAAAAAAGAAGGCAGAATAACAGAATACACCAAATCTCTACCACTGACCTCCATATAAACATAATAATTACACACAGACACACACGCATGCGCACACATACGTACACACGCATATGCATGCACACGCGCGCGCGCGCACACACACACACACCATCTGTTTGCAGAGGTAATGGAAGAAGTATATCAGGGGGAGAAGTGAGACTGGGGGAGGTCTATGGTTCTCTGTTCTTTTCTTTCTAGGATGAGACAGAATTGAGTCTATTTAAAGCCTGACTGAAGTCACCCACCAATAAGGAGGAGAAAAAGCAGAACTTCAGAGAGAATGTGAGTGTGTTGCCACCTCTCTATAACCTGCATCCCAGCAGCGCACTTCCGCTCCTTTACACACGGCCCACAGTGTAGGGATCCCTAGAAGAAAGGCTTAACAATTAAATGTATTTGTCTTAAAGTCCCATAGAAATATCCTAAGAGATAAGAGCCATCCATGTCATAGAAATAGAAAATAAACTTCAAACGACAGTGCTGGCGAGCCATTTCAAATTGCCAGTCTTCAGAAGACTCACATAAAGAAACAAAGGCTGCATTTTTAGGCTATAATTAAAATTTTATGACATCCAGTTGGGGACTATAACTGTGAAGATCTTGTAGAAATTTTTTTTTCCATAAAGTCTGAACCTCGCAGGCATCCTCTAAGTTTCCAGAAGAAACAGACAACTTCTTAGACAGAAACTATCACATTCCACAGGAGCGTGGGGACCGAGGCTGCAGCCGCCTGATAAGGGGGACAATTGGAACTAAAGATGGTCCCAGGGAATATGAACTGAGCACAATATGAACCTTCAAACTCGGTCAGCACATCACAAGGAAATTATTTTAGAATGCGTAGGAAGAGGAATTTAGGAATTAAGGCTGATGTAATAGAGGTAGTAACACAATTCAACAGTGTAGGATGCGGTTCAAGTATGTCCAAGTGATGAATCTATTGTCCAGGTACTGCTGTTGTTGTTGAATAACTCCGAGCAGTTATGTGGCTGTGAAATTGGAAGAGAAATTGAGTCTTCCCTTTTTATAAAGAAAATATATTCAGCAATCCAAGCAGTGAGCACTTGGGAAAATAATGACATATTGGGGTTTAGCTGAAGACAGTGTTTGGAAAATCACTCTGATTTTAAGATAGAAGTGTTTAAAGCGTGTCATCTGCATCCCAGTTTCCTTGGTGGAAGTTTAAACTAAGCACTTTTAAAGGATGGAATCCTGAAATATTTCCAAGGTCAGTGTAAAACACAATTGAGAGAGAGTTCTCAGAAATTATCCCAGATAAGTATGCTGGAATGTAGGCAGTCCACAAAGAGTCTTGTTTACAAAGAAAGGAGCTAATTGTCAGTACTACAGGAAAGCATATTGCTTGTTTGTGGCTGGGACAGTGGGGCTCTTGAGACACGTCTTGGAGTCTGTAAAATGAATTCTCAGCAGAAGAGGCTGCGGACTCAAAGAGCATTGGGGGAGCTCTAAGAACTCACAGCTTTTCTTGTGTTGAGCTTGTATTGGGAGCAAGTGCATGCAAAGACACTATACAGTCATTAGACTGTGTTTATACAGACTGAGAGTTCTGCTTAATACATCACCAGGAAGGATGAAGACAAGGAAGTGCAGGCAGAAGAATAGATAGGAACAAAACAAGCTTTTACATATTAAAAATTAGCACATTCCTGTGTTATAGACATGAAAACATCTGCTTTATAGATTGTTTCCCTCGGTCCTTAGGGTGCCAACGGCCAGAGTGCTCAGAGAAACAGAGCATGCTCCTTTCTCAGATGAGGCTAATATAAGCAAGATCCCTCCTGACCTCACATCTCTTTTTTCTTCTTCTTCTTTTTGATAGCTCTCTATTTAGTGTACAGGTATGGGCCATGGATGAGAACATGAGGAATCTACTAATGGCTATACATTAAAAATTATAAAAAGAATGATTTTCTCTTTTTCAGCAGTATTCAATTACCAATAGTATCTTAATAAGTTAGAATTTCAACTGGATTGGTCTTGTGCATTTACAACTGTGATAAACACATCAAGTCCAGAAAATAGCATTTTGCAGGGCCCCATCATCTGACCGTTGCATTCTTTCTGCTTTCTTGTTGGCAGTGTTGAGGGTGTTTTCTGCAGGCCAACACAGCCACTGCAAGTTCATGAATGCAACATTTCTGTCATGTCCAGAAAATGTTTTCATTTGGTTCTTTCTCAACTCTGATTCTTAGAAACTTCCCATCCCACCCCTCTTCCACAATGGCCCCTAAGCTTTGGAGAGTTGTTATGATATAGATGTCCCCTTTGTGGTTGGATGCTCTGCTGACACTTAGTCTTTGCTCTATGACCTGTTGTGAGATTCTACCATCCACTGCCCAAAGAACCTTGTCTGGTGAGGACTGAGTGCTGCACTACATACGGGCATAAAGGTGGGAATTTAGAGGGCACTTTGATACTATGTTTATTTAGCAGAATAATAATTATAGGAGTTGGGCTGGAGAGATGGCTCAGTGGTTAAGAGCATTGCCTGCTCTACCAAAGGTCATGAGTTCAATTCCCAGCAACCACATGATGGCTCACAACCATCTGTAATGAGGTCTGGTGCCCTCTTCTGGCCTGCAGACATACATACAGACAGACTATTGTATACATAATAAATAAATAAATATTAAAAAAAATAATAATAATTATAGGAGTTTTATCCTTGGAGCCTTTGGCCCCCCAACCATGGGTTCTTGGCCAGATTTACAGTATCAGGCATGTACTGCTTTAGAGTAGGCCTTAAATCAAATCAGAAAGTGGTTGGTTACCCTGATAACAGCCATGCCATGGTCTTGTCTTTCTGGGTCTGCCATTATTACAATCCACAGCGTACACAGCTGGGTCAGAGTATTGATGACTTCCCTGCCCCCCACAGCCTGAATACCACTTCCGGTACTGTGAAAGTTGGCTAGCATGGAGGAAGCCTCTGTCCAGTAGATTAGCACCAGGACGTGGATTCTTCCATGTCCTGTGACCAAAGTATGTGACATATTCAACAATAGGGTCTTACCATCAGGCTCCTGTGGGCAACCAAGAGCAATTCCAATAGACTGTACTTTTGGGGAAGATGACTCACTGACCAATGACTTGAAGGGGATATTCCACAAGCATTCTTTTAAAAATGTATACTGTCAGTTCACAGAGACAACAGTACTTCTTCATGTCCTACTTGGATGCCTTTGATGAAGACAGAGAAGATATAATACTGATCATGAGCGCTGTGTGAATAGGCTGTTAGAAGGCCGCGTGGCGAAGCCAATTTCAATTAGGCATTTTCCCTCTGTGGGAGTAACACCTGGGTCATCACTGAAATATTCCTGAAGTGTTCCCTCAGGAAATTCGATTCCCTGGAAATTCTGAGAATTTATCTCTTCTGTATTTTCCTAGAAATCTCAGAAATTTAGCAACACCAGGCAAACCCCCTTCTTATAAAAGTGAAGTTAGGCAGAGACGAGCCTGTAGCTCTCTGAGTACATGACACTTGCTTTGTAGAACTTAGCGGTCGAAACTAGCATGCAATATGTCCGACATGCACTTGTGCAGATTTGGAAGCTCCATGCCCAACTACCTGTGGCTCCATTTTCTCTGTCTTCCTGATGAGATCCCACTTCCCTCCCAGACTAGTGAGTACCCTTTGTGTTGCGTGCAGAGTTGCTGAAGGGAGCTTCACCTGTACCCACATGATGTTCTAGGGTCTTCATGTACCAATCCATCCGACTTGCAATTACAGGACACGCTTCTTGTACCTGCTGCAGGAGGTGGCTTGAGTTCTCTATGCAAGCTTATGACCACATGTCACATCAAAAGCAAGTGCATGCAGCCCCTAATGCTGCATTAGGACTGAGAATGGTAGCTCTCCCTGGCATGATTTTTCTTACCCTGGTGTAATTAGAGTCCATGGTTTTCAGCAGTGATTCGCTTGCCTCTCAATACTGACATAGCCTTGTTGTCCGCATCTTACGTGAAGAAGGTGGTTTGTTCCCAGCACTATGCTCAAACGATGGAGGTCAGCATGACCTGAGAAATTGTTATGAGTGTGAATGCCATCATTCAGAGCCCGCAGGGCCTGAGCCCTCTGCTGGGAACTCTTCTCTCACACAGCAAGTTCTGATTAAACGCAGCAGACAGGAGCTCAGTTCCTCCTGCCGTTGCTCCATGACCTGGACAGGGTGTGTGTAGTGAATGGGGAGAAGAGTGTTGTTCAGAATTTCTAGCTCATTAAAAATATGACCAGGATACTGTAGTTCTGTGCTTCACCCAGATGGATCAGCAGGGGCCTTGGCTAAGGCTGTATCTGCTGGGCCATTGTTCTCAGAGCTGGAAATCAAAGACTCACATGAAGTTATAGGACAATTCTTATTCAATAAGGTGCACCTCTTGGCCTCATGTAGGTCAGTCTGGTGGATCTGTGTGTACTAGCCTCAGAATGGTAACTTTGTTTCCTTAGGGGGTAAGATATAGAGGACATATTGGTCGTAGCCAATAAGCACCTCTTATATTGAATATCCTGGGTTTAGATAAAATACAGTCAATCTACATGAACAATTCCATCACTATTTTTCTTTTCGATATACAAATTAGCTAAGATGGAAGCTTAACTAAATTCACCCCCCACAAAAGGTACTCAGGTATCAGAAGACAAAGACAGATTTTTTTTCTCCTTCTCAAAACATGATCCAGAGGAGTGGATCCAGTCAGCTATGGAACTCACTCTGCAGTCAAGTGGTGGGATTGGGGAAGGACATGAAGTTGAACCCTTTATTAGGGTCCTGCTCAAAAAAAAAAAATGGCAGAAGCAGTTCTTTTGCCATCTCACTGACAAGAAGGTTGCCACAGATAGTTCACAAACCATAGTGTGTAGTATCTAGCTGTGTCTCAGGACATCCCCTCATCAATGAAGGGTGACCTTGATGGGAAAGGATGGGGTTTTGTGTAGCTTGTCTTCCTTCATTTCAGTGAAGTCTTTTCAATTCATGGGTGATCCTGACATTGTCAGGGACCAACAAGAATGAGGATTTTTGCAAAGTGTTTCTTTATTTATTTCTCGATTTCAAAAGATTTGAAATATAGTCAAAGTTTTCGAGTTGCAAAGAACTGTGAAAATTCTTCATTCCACTTTCCTCATCTTAGGAGTGATTATCCTAGCAACCATAGGAAGCCATTGAAGACATACAGTTGAGAGAGAGACAGAAGAAACAAGTAGACCTGTGTTGTCGTTGTTTGTTAGCTCACCTTGCCTATTATGAAGTATGGATTCCGAATGTGAAAAATATTCTATGAATTATTTTATTTGGATTATAAAAGCAGATAAGAACAATTGATGACCTGGGGGCTCCGTGATATGAATGCTAATGGTGGCAGATTCCCGAGAGGCCAAAAGTATGATTTAATAAACTTTAAGGTTCAGACAAGAGCAACTTTGAAACTATCTCACATCTGTACATTCAAGGACATGTTCACAAAAGCTCTGTTGAAAAAGTCAGTTGGGCAAGTTCTACCTCACTTTGACTAAAAAGTGAAACTGTGGATGCTTTTAGCAATGACATTGTGACTCAGAAGACTAGATTTCCTCAGAGTTAAGGGCAAAGATGAAGATGCCCACTGTGTTGTGCTGCTCTACCTGTAGTTACGCTTTGGATAACATGACCATTGTTCTTGACGCAGAGCGCCACAAGTTCTTATGTGGACTTTAGCAGCCTCTCTCCCTACATCTCCTGATTTATTCCTACATGTCTGCAATCTATTTCTCTCTACATTAACCAAATATAGGGATAATAAGATCAAACCATACTAAACTCTCTTGTGCTCACACTTATCCAGTGGGGTCTGTTCCTCTGGAGAATACACCTATAGTCTATCTTACCCTGGTGCCCATGTTCATGGATTGCAAGGTTGTTACATATCAATTCTTTCCAAAGTGATTATCTCAAACAAAGCTTTTGATAACAATATAAGCACTGACTTTACATTTTAAAGCAGAATACCAAAATTTTTTCAAAAATACCAGCCTGATTGTCTTAGCTTAACTCAGTGTGGGGCTTATCATCAGCTACTGTGAATGGTTAGGGTGAGGGTTTGCACAGAAAAGCAATACTTCAAGATAGATATGAGCAAGGGCTTTCTGAAGGTCACAATAACATAGAAAATAATGCCAAGAATAGAAAATGGGATTACATGAAGTTAAAAGGGTTCTGTAAACCAAGGAAACACTCAGCAACTTAATACACAACCTTCTGAATGAGATGTAATATGTATCAACTATATATATAAAGATATTAATATTAATAATTTGAAAATTTTTCAAAAGTTTACTTATCATCCCCCTCAAACCATCCAGTCAATAAATGTCCAGAAACTCTGTCTTGCCCACTGTTTTAAGCAGTATCTGCTGTCTAAAACAGATAAAGGCACTTAGGAATTGGACATTTATTCAATGCAATGTCCATCAAAATTCCAGCAAAATTATTCACAGACCTTAAAAGAACAATCCTCAACTTCATATGGAAAAGCAAAAAACCCAGGATAGCCAAAACAATCCTGTAAAATAAAGGAACTTCTGGAGGCATCACAATCCCTAACTTCAAACTCTACTGCAGAGCTATACAGTACTGAAAACAGCCTGGTATTGGCATAAAAACAGACAGGAGGACCAATGGAACTGAATCAAAGACACAGATATTAATCCACACACCTAAAAACACCTTATTTTTGACAAAGAACCAAAAATATAAAATGGAAAAAAGAAAGCATCTTCAACAAATGGTGCTGGCATAACTGGATATCAACATGTAGAAGAATGAAAACAGACACATATGTATTGCCGTGGACAAAACTCAAGTCCACGTGGATCAGAGACCTCAACATAAAGCCAACCACACTGAATCTCATAGAAGAGAAAGTGGGAAATACACTTGAACACACTGGCACGGGAGACCACTTCCTAAATATAACCCCAGTAGCACAGGCACTGAGAGAAACAATTAATAAATGGGACCTTATGAAACTGAAAAGCTTCTGTAAAGCACAGGACATGGTCAACAAGACAAAACGACAGCCTACTGAATGGGAAAAGATTTTAACCAACCCTACATCGGACAGAGGGCTGATCTCCAAAATATACAAAGAACTCAAGAAATTGGTCACCAAAAGAACAAATAATCCATTAAAAAAATGGGGTACAGACTTAAACAGAGAACTCTCAATAAAGAAATCTAAAATGGCTGAAAGACACTTAAGGAAATGCTCAAAATCCTTAGACATCAGAGAAATGCAAACAAAAACAACTCTGAGATTCCATCTAACACCTGTAAAAATGGCCAAGCTCAAAAACACTAATGACAACTGATGCTGGAGAGGTTGTGAAATAAGGGAATACTCCTCCATTGCTGGTAGGAGTGCAAATTGGTATAGCCCTTTGGATATCAGTACGGCAATTTCTCAGATAATTAGGAAACAACCTTTTTTCAAGACCCAGCAATACTACTTTTGGATATATACCCAAAGGATGATCAACCATGCCACAACGACATATGCTCAACTATGTTCATAGCAGCTTTGTTTGTTATAGCCAGAAACTGGAAACAACCTAAATTCCCCTCAACCAAAGAATGAATAAGGGAAATGTGGTATATTTACACAATGGAGTACCACACAGCAGAAAAAAAAAATGACATCTTGAAATTGGCAGGCAAATGCATGGATCTAGAAAATACCATATTGAGTGAGGTAACCCAGGCCCAGAAAGATAAATATTATATGTACTTACTCATAAGTGGCTTTTAGACATAAATCAAAGAAAAACCAGAGTACAGTTCACAATCCCAGAGAACCTATGAGGACCCTAAGAGAGACATACATGGATCTAATCTACATGGGAAGTAGAAAAAGACAAGATCTCCTGAGTAAATTGGGGACATGGGTACCATGGGAGAGGATAGAAGGGGAAGAGAGAGAGAGAGGAGGGGAGTGGAGAAAAATATATAGCTCAATAAAAACAATAAAAAAGAATTTTCCATTTTTGAGACATGCATAGATATATGAAGACAATGTTGAGATAGTAAGTGTCCCACGTCCTTTGTCAACCCTAACTCATTTTCTCTTATACAGAACTGATCTTATTACTGTTTCTGCACTTTGATTCTACTAACCTTAGTGGTCTTAATTTTAATTAATTTTTAAAAATGACATCATGGAGAGCAACATGACAGAATGTTGACATTTATCTAAGCATTCACTATCGTCTGAGTATGTCATGGGGCAATAAAAAATCATGACTTTACAGGACGGCATCCAGGCAGGAACTGTTCTTCTGTTCTTCTGAGGCAGCTTCAGAAAACATCCACCCTTTCTTCCCTGTTTCTTCCAAGATAGGATTTGCGTTACCTTCAACAACTGCCTGATAAAGTTTTTTTCAAGTTTAGTTTACATTTTAAAGATGTCCTTCAGCCGAAAAATGGCTAAAGGAAATGTGGTCCATTTACACAATGGAGTGTTACTCAGCTGTTTAAAAAAAAAATAGTATCAGGAAATTTGCAGGCAACTGTGTGGATCTAGAAACAAATCATCCTGAGCGAAGTAACCTAGACTCAGAAAGACAAGCATGGTATGTGCTCACTTATAAGTGGATATTAGCTGTAAAGTAAAGGATAATTATGCTACAATCCACAGACCCAGAGAGGCTAAGTAACAAGGAGGGCCAAGAGATGCTGTATGGATCTCCCTGGGAAAGGGAAATAGATATTGTGGGTGGACTAGAGGTGAATGGGGATGGGAACAGGATAGATAGTGGGGGATTGAGGTAGAGAGTACTGGGAGAGACAACTGGAATTGGGGGGCATTTCAGGAGCAAGGTAAAAACCTACTGCAATGAAATTTCCCAGGAAACTATGAGGGTGACCCTAACTAAGACTCCTAGCAATGGGGAACACAGAGCCTGGACCGGCCATCTCCTGTAACCAGGAAGGCCTCCAGTGGAGGGACTGGGACACCCAGCCACACAACCTTCAACCTGCAATTTGTACTGCCTGAAATACGTGCTGGGTTAAAGGTGGTGAAGAACTTATGGGAGTGGCCAACCAATGACTGGTCCAGTTTGAGACCCATGCCAGGAGAGGGATCCAATGCCTGGCACTGCCCAGAGGGCCAGGACCCAGAGGCTGGATGGCCCTGAGACCTAGGATAGCACCAAACATGACCGGGGAAGAAAAGTCAGTGAAATGGTTCCTAATGCAATTCTGCTATACTCGTAGACCAGAGCCTAGTATAATCATCATCAAGGAGACTTTGGCCAGCAGCTGATGGGAGCAGATGCAGAGCCCCATAGCCAAACATCAGGAGGAACCTGGGGAATCCTGGGAAATACGAGGAGGAAGGATTGTAGGAGCCAGAGGGGTCAAGGATCCTGCAAGAACACCGGCCACATCAACTAACCTGATTCGTAGGGCTCCCAGAGACTAAGGTGATGATCAGAGCACCTGTATGGGTCTGACCTAAGGATGTGTACCTTGGTGTCCTTGTGGGACTCCTCTTTCACCTGCTTTTGGGATCTTTCCCCTCCTACTGGGTTGCCTCGTCCAGCCTGCATATGAACAATGTCCCTAGTTGCATTGTGACTTGTTATTGCCATGTTTGGTTGGTATCCCTGGGAAGCTTGCTCAGAGATGTGAGATGACAGGGAAGGATTTCAGGGAAAGGAGGGATGAGAAACAACATTGTTGATATAATGTATGAGAAGATTTTTTTAAAAACAACATTTCACCATTTACTTCTTGCAAAATTCAAGTTTACTAGGTTACCCAGAACTAAATCTTTTATTATATTCCATGAACATAATTTTCCACTAAATTTCCCCTACTCATGGTCAGAATGAACTTCACAGAGAATGTTTCTTACAGGCCAGATGGCCAGCACCATCAATTTATTCAAGACCTGGGCTGCTGGAGGGTCATAGTCAGGTAGTGCCATCTGCTTTTCCTGCCTCTCCTCCATCCACCTCAAGGACGTTAGAAGCAAGAAGAGTCTTTGGATTCAATGATATCTATTCAGGTATTTATTTCCACCCAGAGCTTTAAAGAGCTCCACTTAGCGCTGACACAAACATTTTGTTCAGCCCCTTATGAGAGACATATGAATTAACATCTACCATTCCGTTCCTTTCTCTGGAGACCAGATTTCATTTCACATTACAGCGTATTTTGGAGAACTTTCTCTCTAAGCAAATGAGTGATTAAAAGTTTCCGTCAACAGTGCTCTTGGAGGACTTTGTTGGAAAATGTTATGTATTTTATTTATGATTTCAAGGATTTTTCAGAATGTCTTTCCTGCTCTATGAGTGAGACATTGGTAATCTAAGGACAGCCTAACATAAGAGATGGGCTGTAAGGATTCATGCTTATAAGCATTGGAGCCTTTCATATACAATGGCTGAAGTATTGCCATGCGTGTGTCTCCTAATTCAACTCTCATTTTGGAAACAATTGGTTTCTTATTGGATTAACCTCCACAGAGTTGGGTCTTAACTATGAAATGTGAACTATATTACTATGGCTATAATTATTTAGTTGACAAAACAAGAATTATAGTCTTGAAATAGAAAGCATGAGAACTTGATCGTGTTTTTAATTTCATGTTAAAGTGGTTCTTCGTATAACTCCCTTTTTTCATGTGTGACGGACAGTTTTCATTTAAAGGCTAAGGTAGCAGGTGTAGGAAGAATTTAATAAATACATGTGCTTTGTTTGACAGATGTATTAGACAAAATTATGTCTGTTTACCTGGTTCGTTCTTCTCCTACTCAAGGAAATGTTCTGACTCTCTCTCCTCCTCTGAAGAAAGTCCGGTACCATACCCAGTAACACTGATTTAGTGTCCATGGGAAGTTCTCTGAGAATACACAGGTGAGGGTCCTAGAACCCCAGGCCTTGGTATTTCCATCAACATATCAATATATGACCTTCCTTTAAGTGTGAAGTGTATTAAAGTCTACTATATATAACTGATTTATTAACATTGATAACATTGTACTATAGTCCAGGAGCAATTTAATCCACATTAGAAAAAAAGTAAGCAATTGTTTTGTCTGTAAGGAACATCTTCATCGGGTGTCTGGAGCACCAACTTGTACTTCAGCTCCGTACCTAGGGGCCACTTGAGACAGTAACTGAATCACCAAGAAAAGAATTAGCACAGACAAAAAATGTGTCATGTGTCACAGAATGTATCCCAGACAGGACATTTAAAATGTGAGGAGCCAGAAGATGGGGTGGCCTCTTCTTAACATCAGAATGGGCTCCTAGGATGTCTACTTGTGACCCTGTGTATTAGCAATAGCCAGTGGCTGCTCCATGACTATAAAAGTCACACTTAATAAACATCACTACATAGACAAATGTCTTTATTTGAGCACCCATGCATAAAGGTTATTGTAGCAGTGTTATTTATCATTTTAATGCTTCTCAGCTATTTAGGATATCAGACTCCAGTTCTTTTTCACTGAAAATGCCACCAAAATAGTTGAAACTCCCCAGCTCAGAGGGCCTCTCTCTCTGTTAGAAAGGAAATAGGAAACAGGTGCTTTTAAGAGACCAGGGAGGAAGGGCTTCTTTCGAAATGGCGATAGAAGAGTTTGGAAGATGAGGTGGATAATATACAAGTCCACCAGCCAGAGATGCCTAAGGTGCTCTCTAGTTGCGAAAGCCCCATGAATGAACAAGCAATGGTGGTATCATATACAAAACCCAGAGTGTGGAAATGCTAGCACTCTCTCAGTGGTGTGGGATTGGAACTAAGGCAAGAATAGGACAATTACTAGATAATAGAACGTTAAATAGATTTGTCCTTTTAACAGTCTCCTGGAAATATTGATAAAAGCAAGAGCTGGGGTTTAGTTCAGTGGTCGTGCTAGGGTGTGCACATTCTGTCACCAGAACAGACAAAGAAGTAGCTGAACCTGTCATGCACATCTTCAATCCCAGCACTTCAAAGGCTGAGGCAAGCAGATCTCTGTGAGTCCCAGGCCGACCTGATCAACATAGTAAGTTCTAGGCCAGCCAGGGCTACATCATAAGACTTTGATTCAAAATAAGAAAATTAATAAAATAAACAAGTAAGATAAAATAAAAGGAAACTATAGAAAGATAAGGCCTACTACAAGGAAGGCCTAGAGATGAGCCAACCTGGAGTCTGCCTGAGGACCTAGCAACAGTCGTTGTCAGAGGTCCTGGTCACACCTAGCCGATGAGGGGCCACCACAAAATGTCAGCGGATCTGAATGCAACCTGGAAGCTGGGAGGATGGTAGATAAAGCTCTCTCCATTGTTGAATAAAGGAGTCTGTTATTTGCCTTTTACCTGACTCCCGGGTCAAGTGTGAAAGTCATCCAGGTGGTACCAGTTTCCTGCCCTGTTTGAGCTCCTGTCTTGATTGCCTTTGATGAAAAACAGTGATATGGAAGTTAAGCCACACAAACCCTTTCTTCCCCGAGTTACTTTGGTCATGGAGTTCCGTCACAGCAATCGTTGCCCCAAGTAAGACAATCTGTATTCATGTTTGTGTGTATGTGTGCATATGTGTATCTATTTATATGTGCATACATGTTTGTGTCTGTTTGTGTCTGTGTGCATGTAGGTGTATAACAGTTTTGGTATAACATCTTCATTGACTTAGGGCTGGCCAATTAGGCTAGCCCAGGTCATCTGAGAGCCCCGTGGATTGCTCTGTGTCTACCTACCCAGTGCAAATGTTTCAAATGTAACACAGGTCTAGTTTCTGTTATGTGGGTTCTTCTGAGGAGTTTCATGATTGCTTAGCCAGCACTCTACTGAGCAAGTCATTTCCCCAGCCCCAGATGCTAATTTTGAATCCATCCATTGATGTCAAGTGGAACTTGAGTTGTGCTGGAAGAGCTGCTGAAAACCATGTTCGCCATTCACATGCCCAGCTAACAGCACCCCATGAACCTCGATCAGATGTGCCAGGTTGTCTTCCCCCTTAAGTTTCTCTAAGATATATAACTGACGGCTTTCTCACTTAAGTTGTCAAAATCTTTCCATCCTGTAAGAACATTTTCTTAGTTTATTTCAACATGAGGACAGTTGTTATGTTCTTCCTGGGTATCATGACTGCTTCGACTTGCAACAGAGGCTGAAACCTGACATTTATGCATGACTCTAAGCACTTCATCTGTAGACAAGTTGTTGATCCAAACAAAAAACAAGGCAAAGACAGCCCTGAAAACCAACCTTCTTTCGTCATCGGTACGTTCACAAGGGTTTTAAGGAGTGTTGGGTCTATTTAACAGAACCCTGAAGGACTTGTGAAACAGGAACTGTTGGAAGCTAATGAAGGCTAGATGCACCCACTCTGACACTGACTCTGTATTGTCCTTGAACAGAATCAGTGCAATGAATTACTGCAAATTGAGGTAACTGGGATGGTACACCAGGGGATGGAATGCCAACTGCCGATGATCTTGTATCTGAGACATCCCAGCAACAAAGCGTCCTTACATCTGTGTAAATGTTCCTCCTGGAAATCCTTGGTCCTCAGTGTTTAGACACAGGAAAAAATTTAATTTAACTGAGAGACTTGTGCATGTCACGATGATTATAGTCCAGCTTCCCTGGGATGCTGGGTGATCCATAGACCTGTCCCATGTATGTTAATGTCATATGGGCTGTCACCCCACTGTCACCGGAATCTCTTCAGAGGGGTCCAATTTTTTACAGCCTGAAAAGTTCTATGACTTTCAAAAGTGCCATGGCTTCAGTATCATTTGAGGGAGGAGATAGGAAATTATTTGTTGCAACATGTAGAGAGATCCCAGACCTGGTGTCAGGAACCCAGAGATGCACAGGTCTGAAACTTGAAAATCAAGAGTAACTCTTACAGAAGACGTGAGCTTCTGGTTCATCTTTGTATCTTCAGCTGTAGAATATCTATCACAATGATGGATGTGTGAGTACTTCTGTGCTCCAGTACAGAGACATAAATCGATTTAAACATTGAACTTTTTAACTAACTGGCGAGAAAGATCAAAACAGCAAATTTAGTGCATCTAGATGGGGAAGGAGATTTAGAGAAGAAAACCAAGTGGAACAACCTGTCATCTTAGCTGAATGAAGCTTTAGTGGAAGAGCTCCCCCGTGCCTCATGTTTCTTAACAGCAGAGTGAGCATCAGCCTTTTGGCATTCTGGTTTAGGGGTAGCAGGGGCTGTTGGTTATTTTAAAAATTTGGGGGCATTTTCTGATCACATGGTCTTCTCTCTTCTTTTTGTGGAATCTTTGTAGGTCTTGACTCTAAAACAAAGCCCAGTCCTTGGAAAGGAAAATCTCTTCCAACAGTTGGAACGAATGAATTGATGTGTCCTGTCTTCAATGGTACTAACTACCCACAGCGTACATGGAGAGCTCCTGGCCTGTGAGACACAGGCCTGTGCAGAGGTGGCCTGAACCAGTTTCAGATCCATCTTGACTTCACTGTGCTCTGTCTATAACCACCAGCCCCAGAGAGCAGCAGAAGTGAATCCTGCAGCCACACCACAGCCAGCTTTCCGTGGTCTGGGACCTGAGGATTACTCTCAAGCACAGACATGTCTACAGAGGGGGACAGGAAGAGACCTACACCACTCAGATCAGGTGTGTTCACCATGTGTATGCCCCGCTCAGCCGAGGTTGAGCATCTCTGACTTTCCCTGTGTGTCTCAGCTCTGTGGTCTCTAACAATGGCTGCTCCACTGCCCCCCATCAATTAGGCAGGCTGCATCCCCCTCGGGTTTGCGTGCTGTCTCTTACCCTGTTCCGCTGAGCAGGGCTGGAGCTTTAATTGGCAGAGCTGAGCTTTTTCCAGCTTCTTGGACCATTTTGAAAACAACCAATTCCATCAATCCTTGGAGCTTAGCTATGCTCCTTGCTCGTGGGCCAATTATTTATCTGTGTCTGTTATTTTTCACACTAAAACCTCTTGACCTTTACTTAAAGGTAAAATCCACAACCTTGGAAAGGACTATGGAGGGATAAGCTCACCAACCCCATCTTCCTCCAGAAGCTGCCAATAAGAATCAGAGTTGGGACAGCCCTTGATGTTATGAGTCCTTAATCTTGGCCCATGGCATAGCCTCGATGTCTGATTTCCAGAACCCATGCACATGAGCACAGCCCAGACCAAAAAGAAAGCTGCAGGTTGTTGCGGCTTTCTTCCTGCATTCACTCTAACAAAATACGGGCTGAAGGCTGTTCACATAGCAACAAAAATCCTCCCTTTATGGGGGCTAGGAGTTGACAGTGAGGGCAGCAGCCAATACAGGGTCAGATAGTGTCTTAGGGTACTATTTCTGTGATGAAATACCATATTTAGAAGCAAGTTAGGGAAGAAAGGGCTTATTTGCCTGCACTTTCATATAGCTGTTCATCACCAAAGGAAGTCAGGACAGGAACTCCAGCAGGGCAAGAACCCAGAGGTTTTGTGGAGTCCGTGGAGGGGTGCTGCTTATGGGTTTGCTCCTCATGGTTTCCCAGCCTGCTTTCTTACAGAAGCTAGAACCACCAACCCAGGGACGTTACCACCCACAATGAACAGGGCTCTCTCCCATTAATCACCAATTAAGAAAATGCCCTATAGCTGGGTTTTAGGGAGGCCTGTTCCTCAATTGAGATTCCCTCTCCTTAGATAACTCTAGCTTGTGCCAAGCTGACATGAAGCTAGCCAGGACAGGCAGGAAGCAGTCTCTATGGACAATGTGTCCAGATATGACTGTAGCCCCTCCATGAGGGCATAGATACCTTTTATAACCAAATCCTCCTCACAGGTCCACTTTCCCACCTCTTAATACCTTCACCTTGGAGCCCTGGACTCTAAGTCCTGTAAGAGCCTTGGATGGATATATACTTTCCAACCTGGAAAAGCCCGTGTTAGCCTTGTGTCCTTTCACAGGACTCTATTGCTCTGATGAGGAGGGCCAGAGGAAGGAAAGCACTTTGTAGCCCTGGGAGGTGCAACCCACACAGAGAAGAAGTGAGGCAAATGCACAGAAAATGCCTGGAACTGTCCACAGCTGCCCTCTTCAGCCTGCTCAGACTGTGACCTCAGCGTTGGGAAAACCCTGAGTGCTCACTGTGTCCTCCGGAATCTAACAATACCCAGGTGCTGTGCTGGGGAAACAAGATTCTGGAAGTTGGAGAAACTGCAAGTTGATTATGAAAGTACCATGACTCTGGGCAACATGATCAGCCCCATGTTCTCATAGTACACCGAGAGGCTTAGGAGGAACACTTCCTGTTATCCAGTCCGGCTAAACACACACAAAATTAAAAATATTTAAAATATCGAGTCTGCTGAGTATACCAAGAGCTCAGTATCCCCCAACCCCCTGGCGACTCTAAGACACTGGCAGTGTCATTAGACAGAGGCCCTTCTGTCTTCAAAGCTGTGGTCTCGGGGAAACCATCTTACCGCAAGATCCCAGCAGCTTCTACTGGGTCCCACGGGATCTGGGGACCCCTGACTCCTTAGACCCAATGGAAAGGTATAGGTGCATGTTCACTGTCCACCAGGAAGCCTCTTTGTTACACAGTGCCTCCCTCCTACCTGCCCCTTCCAGGCATCAGAACCTTATCAAATAGAGCAACATTCCTTAAGGGTAGAAGAAAAACATTGAAAGTCTATTCCCAAATGTTATTAGTTTACAGCATTGACCCAGAGGACAAAATATAGGCATGAAAAACATGCCAGAAATATTAGGTGGAGTAATTTATGAAAAGCGAGGAAACTTTACTGCCTTAACAGTGTGTCCCTAGTACACTTCATGTAGTGACATTTGGTACTTACGTAAGCTGTCCCATTTGTATCTTGGAGAGAACATACATAATTGGATGCCTGCTATACTTCAGCCAAGAAGAGAATCTTAATGTGGTTTTAAGACTCAGTTCAATTTTATTGTCGACGTCAGTGATAAACCACATCTGTCCCCTAACTAGCATCATGCCTCAGTATTTAAAACCTGATACTTGGAAGGTATTTATCAAACGGATTTAGACACAAGAACACAGGCACAGATACGTTGACAAGTAAAATGTTTACATTCAGAAAGTAAAAATGAAAGTTTAAGAGGCTGCTTGGCCCAAAGATGCTACTATTAAGTGCCTGGAAAATACAACTCCATGCTGACATATCGGATTTCTTACAATTTCCAGGTTTAAGACAGAAACACAAACCTGGACCACTTCTCTAACAAAGACATGTGTGTGTTGGTTGCTTTTCTGCTTCTCAATAAAAATGCACTGTTTACTGGTTGGTTGTTGCCAACCTGACACAAACCTACACATACCTGGGGAGAGGGAATTTTCATTAAGAAAATATCTCCATAGGACTGACCTGAAGGCAAATTTGTGGGGTATCGTCTTGAAGTGGAAGGTCCCAGCTCACATAGATAGAGGCATTGGGTGGTAGAAAAAGCCAGTAAGCAGTGTTTCTCCATGAGTTCTGCTTCCGTTCCCGCTCCAGGTTCCTGCCTTGAGGTCCTGACGTCCCTTCATGATGGACTGTGATCAGTGCATGGAACTCTTTCCTTCCCAAGTTGGGTTTAGTCAAGGTGTTTCATCATAACTATAGAAACTTAAGACAGCCTGTTAGAAGCAATTTAAAGGGTAAAGAGTTAATCTGGTTAAGGGTTACAGGGTCCAGTCTGTTCCAGTGAAGACATGAAGCAGGAACTGGTCATATTAGTTCCACAGTCTGAGAGAAAGTAGAGGGACAAATATCTATGTTTCGCTTTCTTCCTCCTTTGCCAAGGACTTCATCACATGGGGTGGTTCTATCCACAGTTAGAATGGCTCTTTCCACCTCAGCCTAATCAAGATAATCACTCATAGGCAAAATCCTGTGGAATAGTTTGTATAACCCTCTGAGTCACTAAAGTTCCCTGAACCAAAACCACTGAATGTGCTTTTATACCATAACCTGTGAACACCAGCTCTCCACAATCACTGCTGACTCACAGTCATTTAAACTGTCTTCCTCGGGCCGGAGTGGCGTTTCAGCAGGTGAGCCTGCTTATGGCTTTTATAGGGAGCCTGAGCTTGGTCCTGAGCCTCCACATGGCAGCTCATACTAGCCTGTAACTCCTGTTCCAGAGGCTCCTCAAGGGCCTTGGGCTGGAGAGATTACTCCGTGGTTAAGAGCACTGGCTGCTTTTCCTGAAGACTTTCAATTCCTAGCACCCACATAGTGACTTATAGCCATCTGTGACTCTAGGTCTCAGGAGATCCAATAGTCTCTTCTGGCTTCCGCAGGCACCAAGTATACCCATGGTTTTACAAAAAAATGCATGTAGGCAGTACACTCGTGTGTGTGTGTGTGTGTGTGTGTGTGTGTGTATTCCATAATCAAGTAAAAATAAAATGGGTGTGCAAAACTTGGGTGAGCAGAGCAATAAATCATGCAAGCTTTTGAATTGTTATCGACATTTTTAAGCAGAAAGAAAAATGAATGAAGATATTAAGATAACCAGGAGCACGGGGCACTCACTTTTCTCTGTGATGCAATCATTCTAGACTTCAGTGTCTACAGCACAGTCTCTGTCTTCCCACAGCTGTGTCATGGTTTAGAACTGTATATATCTACTGAATTGGGTGTCTTCTTTCTTGCCATTGAGTAGCTATTTCCTCTGAGTTGAAGCATTCCCTCCTGGAAGGACCATCATGGTGACTGAAAAGGCAAACCTATAGGTCTCACGAAGTTAATACAACAATGTCTCGGGAAGTTCCTAAAACTTATAAGACCCAGGCATCCCCTTTCCAAGGCTGTATAAGCAGTCAGGACAGCCAGGCAGAGATTAGACCCTCTGACTAGCCAAACTGCCTGTACAGGGCATTTCTGAGCTTGTACTCAGGGTGGATAGTCACGCCGCTACAGCTCAGGTACCTGGACTCCTGTATGCAATCCCAATACGCTCAGGCTCTGAGCTCGACCAGCCTGCTGTTCAGTGCCCCATCTTCAGCGAGGACATATTTATTCCTTTCACTCCAGGGAAAGTCTGGCTACACCTCAAACAATCCTCAGATAATCTGTTAAGTGGAAAACTGACCATGCATGCCAGATATTATTATGTTTCCTATTTGATTCACATCTGTGTGCATGAAGCTGACTTCTCAAATCAGAGCTAGTACAAATGCTGATAAATTTTCAAGTTAATAGATATCTCAAGAACCTAAAAATGTCATAAAAATCAATACATCATCTTGTAAGACGTTGAATTAAATTCCACATTTTGATACTTGAGTTGTACAAAGGATGTTTGGGTAATTGTTTTCTGGAATGTTTGTGTGACAAGCACAAACCTTGTGTCTATCAAACATCTCCCTGCTCAGAGGCATTCTGGGACAGACTTCCAAGGCTGGAGTCTCTTGCCTCCCAATGGTTGGCGCAGTCACTCTGACAAGCCATAGGGTGGACTGTTTGGTTTCTGCTGACACATCCCGATATCCATAAAAACTTGATGTGGAGCATGGGGTGGGATGTTCAAAGAGCCAAAAGGAGAAGAAATCTCCAAACTGTGGAGGAATCTGGTACTGTGGCACCTGCTTAGCCAACTGCAAGCAGGATGTGGGAAAATGTCGGGCAGCAGAGTAGCCTGGCTTCTCCTTCAGCTCATGTGCTCTGAGCCATGAGTTTTCTTTGCTGGCCTACAGTTTGTGTCTCCTGTGATTTATTTATAAGCAATTGCAGGCACAGTTATATATTGCTTCACGGGACTCTTTTAAAAATTGCATCCGTTCCCTTGTTGCTCATTCTTGCTGTTCAGAATTGGCAGTTGCCTAATGACGCCTTAGCACTTAATCAGTGAGCCCGTCTGCGTCGTGGAGGATCTATAGCACTGATGATTAGTGTTGGGAGAGAGTCCAGAGCCAGGCGCCACTCTGCAAGCTTAAGGATCCATTGATGGCCATAAATGAGGTGTTAATAAACTTTGGCATTTTGTGGCATAAAAATTTCCTAAGATGTGGTTAATTAGCCATAATTACAGGTGAAAATGGAGAGGGCCCTTAGCTTACATAAGCACAATGATGGCGTCAATGCAAGCAGAAAGAAAGGAAAGAGGAATGGGCACAGTACTATCGATCTTGAAAATAAAAATAAGTTCGTTTCAGTTAATTGCCAAATAAAAGTAAATTTAAGAATACTCTGGGATCTGGGCTGGAGAGATGGCTCAACCATTAGAGGCTAGGCGCAACCAAAATATAAGAATATCCCAGGGTCATTCTGAGAGGATTCACAGAGATACCTATGTCCCATGGCTGCATGGACTCATGCCAGAGATGAGACTGATGGTCTGAGACAGACAGGCCAAAACTGTAGAGTGCCTCTCTCTCTCTCTCTCTCTCTCTCTCTCTCTCTCTCACACACACACACACACACACACACACACACATATGCACATACTGGGAATGTTTATGTAAGGGATGCTGGGTGTGCACAAGGCATTGGGCATGTATATGCAGAGAACACTGTGTGTGAGAGAGAGAGAAGATAGTGAAAATGTAGACAGAGAGAACACTGTGTATATAGTGAACACACTAGCCATATATGTGCAGAAAACACTGTGTGTGTGTGTCAGAGAGAGAGAGAGAGAGAGAGAGAGAGAGAGAAGACACTGAAAATATAGAGAGAACACTGCATATACAATATCACACTAGTCATATATGTACAGAAAACAGTGTGTGTGTGTGTGCAGAAGAAAGTGGGTATGTATACAGAAAGAATACTGTGTATATACTGAACACACTAGACATATATGTGCAAAAAATACTATGTGTGTGTGTGCAGAAGACAGTGGGCATGTATACAGAAAGAACACTGTATATACTGGACACACTAGCCATATATGTGCAGAAAACTGTGTGTGTGTGTGTGTGTGTGTGTGTGTGCAGAAGACAGTGGAGTGTATACTAAAGAACACTGGGCACACTGACCATAGATGTGCAGAGAACACTGGCTATGCTCTACAGATGTAACAGTCCCTTTATGGATTCTGGAGAAGCATGGAGGACACAGGATATGCCTGAATAGAACAATTAAATTTAATACCCTCACACATCCTCATCTATTCTAGCCAGAAAAATAATTTACCCTTTTGCCCTCCTGGAAAGATTGATCTTTGGTTTGGAACTCAGACAAAGGCAGCTGTTTTCTTTAAACCTGGGAATGAGCAATGCTTCCTTTACTGGGTTGGGATGGAGGGCAGAGGCAGAGTGCTAGCTCTGGTTCCCATCAAACTGGCAGCCCTCATTGACTGCACATGACCCTCAGACTGATCGCATATTGTCAGCCAAATCCAGACAAATTACCATAAAGAACCATTTGTATCAGAAGGCTGATGCTCAAGCCCCAGGCCACTAGGTAGCTGCTTATTTAATCAAGTGGTAGTTCCCTAAGTCTGTCCTCATTTTTCCTCTACCTGGGGTCTCATGGAGTCCTCATAAATCCCTTGGAGTGATGCGCTGTGGAGACCTTATCAGATCCACGGTAGTTAAGATTGATTAAGAGGTGAGTGTCTGGACTGGGTTAATGGAAGTGGGAAAGACCCTCCCCTGAATGTGCACAGCACCTTATCTGGGCTTGAGTTCAGCTGAATAGGAGAAAGCCACCTTACTTCTAAGAGCCCTTGTCTGTATCTACTTCCAGACTGCCAAGGCCATGTGGCTGATTGGCTCACCCTTCTGCTGCCTCTACCTCCCCACTATGACAAGCTACTCTCCAGAATTATGAACTAACATCACATTTATTCCTTAAGTGGCTCCCATCGGGTGATTCTACCCCAGGAAGAGTGACTAGCTCAGGACAACATGGGTTTAAGAGTATTGTGAGCAGATCTGGGTGGGGCTCGGGGCTAGCTCAGCTAACTCATCCCCATGTTCTCAAGGAGTAGTATTTGAAGTGTGCCACACGGCCTGGCTGCCAGTTTCACTGCAGTCTCCAGAGGAACTGAGCAGCTGGGTCAGTGAGGAGATACACTGTAAGGCACAAATGTTCTGGTATGGCTGTGTAAGGGAAAGTTGCAAAAATAGGTAGGTAGGTAGGTAGGTAGACAAATAAATAAAATGATAAAAACTAAAAAAAGGGGAGAGCAGCCAAAGCCTAGACTAACTAATTTATAATATCTGCATGCACAGAAGTGAGGAAAATGGTTTTTTTTGTTTTTGTTTTTTTTTTGTTTTTCAAGGTAGGGTTTTTCTGTTTGAACTGGAGGTGGTGACCATGTGATTCTTGGTAGGGTACAGGACATTCTACAGGACTCCTTGCAGAATGAAGTTCTAGCTTCCACCTCATTTTCTGCAGTACCCATCACTTCAAAGACCACTGGGATTCGAAATCGCCATAGTAACGTGTCAATGGTCTGCAGAGCTGATAACAACTCTGAGTTCTAATTTGGCCTTGGGTCAAATCTCCCTTTATTTCCTCATCACTGAGATTTTTTAATTTGACTTTGGGGACCCTGAAACAATGTCACACACACACACACACACACATATAAGTGTGTATATGTGTGTATTTAGGCATGCATGTATGCATTGTGTAGGTGTGTTTGTATATGCATGTACTTGTATATACATGTACATAGTATGTATATACATTTTTCCTTCTTTATTTTTAAATGGAGCAGGAACAATTATACACTGTGGTGAAAGGAGTCCTGGACATCTTAGAGACTATGAAATATGTTTTAAAAATTGGTGTTCATGTCCGGTTACCCAAAGTCCACTGAAGAGGTAAGGGTGATCAAAAACAAGTGGAATTTTGACCCCAATCTGTGGTTCTCAGTAGCCTCAACAGGTAAGAGTAATTGCACTTTGAGTAACCACAAGGAGGAGCTAGCTCGTCACATGCTAGGAGGTAGCTAAGCATCATTTCTAGCAGGAAGAATCGCAGAGCACATCAAAGACCAAGGGCAACTACCAAAGGCTGGCATCATCTTCCCTCTTAGAACTGATATTTCATGCTGAGGGGCACCTGCAGCCATTGCTGCCTTAGCATTTGTCCAGCAAGATGATAGAGAGGCCACCAAGGTCTTTTCTCTCCACAGTACCTTTCAGAGAGGGAAGTCCAGGGCGAGCACTTGGTCTGGAACAATATTGAAGGTCACCACATGTCCACAGCGACTCCTGAAGGATTCTTCCTAAAATATAGTAGGTAAGAGAATATCCAGAGCACAGGATAGCTCAGCTGAGGGTGGAGCACGTCGGGTAAGGCCCTCACCTTATACTTGGAGAAGGTGAGCCCAACTATGCAGCTTCTAGGCACCAAGAGCCCTAAGGAACAAGAGCCAGTTATGAGATCAAGGGTCTACACAGCTGATTTAGATGTTGTTGCTCTCCCAATTCTGAAGGCGCAGGCCATCAGATTCTGCCAGCAGATGGCAGTGTGGGGACTGTGGCTTCTGCCATGTTTTAGGGATGGAAAGCAGTTCCTACCTGCCACCAGGTCTTTTCTTCTAATAGCCAGGAACTCTTTGAGGACCCTGACTTTGGGTAAAGGCAGTTTGCAGGACTCCTGAATGTTGCAGGCATGTGACTTTGGACCTCAGGAACAGGGGTGTGTAGTTAACAGCAAGCTATAATGTGTCTGTTTGTGAGAGATCCTATGACTGCTGAATGGAGGGTGAGATGTAGAAGAAAAAAAGAAGGAGGAGGGGGGGAGAAAGAGAAGAGAGAAGAAGAAGAAGAAGAAGAAGAAGAAGAAGAAGAAGAAGAAGAAGAAGAAGAAGAAGAAGAAGAAGAAGAAGAAGAAGAAGAGTACCCTTGTATTCATTCAGATTTTGCATTTATGAGAGAAGCTCCTTATTAAGAAAAAGATGATAGTGAAACCTGGGAAGGTCATTATGAAATCATACAAGAAATAACATTTTGGCAAGCAAATTTCTCATGGAGAAGCTAAGTGCACGATAACAGATTGCCCCTGCATTGCCTCTCGTAACTTATTAATGAAAGATCACGATGCTGAGGAATTCTCTTTGTCGTTTTTACCATGAGAGAAATCTGAGTAATGTCCTCCTGGTGAGGTTAGCTTGGTTCTGTTTGCTAACAAGGCTGGATGACAGATAGGGTTACAATACAGATCCTTCGGGGAACCAGAGGGCAAATCATACTCACAGAGAAGGAATCCGGTGTCTTCCTCAATAACTGCGCCCATGGGAGATAGGAGCTCAAGATGCTCTCTTGGGGACTCAGACCTGTCTACGCCAGGCAGCTTTTGGGAAAGGGGAGGGTGTGGCTCCAGGGACATGCTTCCATAAGGAGCTCAAAATAACTCATGACAAAGGGAGACAAAGCAAAGTCTGAAATATTGACTTGATAACAGTGACTGAAACGATCTGAGGTCTCAGGTGCTGACTTTGTGTTGGGCGCTTGGTGTCTATTATTTTATTTAGTGCTCGCTGCTAGACGACTGCGGCTGTGATTGATTGACCCTTAGAGAGAAGCGAAGTGAGGCTCGGAGAGCTTGAGTGGTTTGTCCCTAATCACAGTTCATAACTGTCAGGGCCAGACTGCGGAGGAAGGCTGGCGGCAGGTCTGACCCATCACTGCGTTCCAAGCCGGTATAGCTTGTTGCAAAGCTGGCTGGCTCCTCCCTGCAGCCTCACAACAAGAAGAACAGAGGCACAGCTGTTTATGTTGGACAGTGTGGCTGTAGCAAGTGTGGGTAAAGAATGGAGATGCTGGTGCAGTGGGGTCTGCCTGTGCACTTGACAGCTGTGCGAGGAAGCCATGCCAGTCCTCTGGTTTGGGAAGGGACAATGACTGCTTTTTGCTCTGGACATCAGCTATCAATATCCGGACATGTGTGGTGAGCCACCCTAGTCAACTGGCAGATATCTCACTAGCTGGCCACAGGCCCACATGACGCCCAGAAGGGACCAGGCTCTGTAGAACATAGGAGGACCATGGTCTACCCGCGGGACACAGAAGACAACACATAGTCTCTCCAGAAAAGACAGGACAAAGGCAGAATGCATGGGCAGGACTAAATTCATGCCACACCTACAACAAAAAGATAAATACACATTAAATGTCCTGCAGATTCAAGGAACCTGGTGTTGTTCTTCTTTCAAAGTCTGAAGAGCCCAGAGTCTGAGGCCTACAAAGCTAGAATCCAGAAACACAGAGGCTCCATAGGGTTCCTGGAGAGAAGACCAGATTCCCACTTCTCCCGTCCATCAGATGGTGCCACACACACTTGGAGCAGGCTTACCCCCATCACTACACTCGCCCACAAGGCAATTGTCTCTGGAAACACCTCAGTAGAAAGGATGGGATGCTAACTCCCTGAGTATCCCTCCCTCCAGCCACCTTGACACCTTGTCACTACAAAACCCCAAACACTCAACAGGCAATTCTACTGTATAGATATTTGTGAGCATGACAGAAATGGCCACGTCAATTTATGTCGCTTAGTATTCCATTTGGTTACCCATAAATTTTGTCACATTATGTAAATTTAGTTTATAAATATTTTATTTTCCACCGTTAGGCCTTGTAAGGCAATTTCACTCAAAATTTCTCCGTGCGTGTTGACATTTCGCATTCTAAACTGTGACAGCTAGACACTGAGTCAGCTGACAATCTCCTAAAATTCATAATTATCACATCCGTCTAAATTGTTTAAAATACAAGCACCTTTGCAGTGCCTAAGATGCTGCCACGGGGGCTGTGTCCCTGGTATGGAGAAAAAATTCCATGACAATTCCATGAGTGTTGGCCTTCTCCATTTTTCCACAGACCTGCTTCAGAGGCCCACAACTGCCACAGCCTTGGTGATACAGCCCCTCTGCAGAAGGCCTCTGATCTTGGTGATGCAGAAGGCCTCTTTGCTCTCCTGCAAGTATTGACCTTGTGCACCAGGCTAATAGCTGGGCTATTAGCCAAACCTGTGCTATGTCTCTCTCGTATCTCTCTTCCCTGGCCTCTAGGCGACTCTGAGTCTGCATTCTATGCACAATGCATTGCTGCCACTCTTGGGACAGAGAGGACACGGTTGGCAGAGGAGTGTACAGGTGAGAAAATTGCAGTTCCTGCAGAGGACAAAACCTTGGAAAACTAATTTAGGACAATAGCCTGAACCTGAAATTGAAGAACTAGTTTGGTCCCATGTTTTGCTTGGTGTAGTGCAAGTGTCTATACATCTCATTAAACAGCTCCTATGACTCTTCAGTAACATGACGTGGTTGTGCTGGATCCCATTTGCAGACTCAGTAGACTCTCTGTGGCCAGCCCTCCATGCTTTGACCTTTTCTGGTACTTCCCATCACACAGACAGGGCTGAGCCCCAGTCAGTCACACCCTTGGCTAACCCACTGTCCTTCCCTAGTGTCAACTCCTAGATGTGAAGGTCATATACACATCCTTTATGCTTTCTTTCTGTACATACAAATAACACACCATGGGTGTGAACTCAGGTTTCTTGCAGCCATGTGCTTTAGAGTCACACCAGGTGGGCATATCTCTCTAACCAGTTTCATGTTCGCAGAATGTTGACATAGTCTTTCGGTTTTAACCCATGTTTAATGGTTGCATTATGGTGTTGACTGGTTCCTTGAATCTGCAGGACATTTAATGTGTATTTATCTTTTTGTTGTAGGTGTGGCATGAATTTAGTCTGCCCATGCATTCCGGCTCTGTCCTGTCTTTTCTGGAGAGGCTATGTCTTGTCTTCTGTGTCCCGTGGAAAAGGAGAAACATTTTTTCACATGTATACTGCTTATTAACAGGAAACATTTTTATTTAATTATCAAAAATTATTATCACTTTTAAAAAGTTTGTAACAATGTGACTTTAAATGTCATTAAATAAGACTGTCTCTGTGCTGATTGGCTGCTTAGCCAAGGTGCACTTTGTAACACAGACAGGCAGAAACTTTTAACCATGTGTCCTTTCCAAATGCAGGGCCATAACCCAGAAAGCAGCAGGCAGAGAAGAGCCATGTTCAATGGGAAAATTATTAAACAGAATCATGGAAAATTGAGATGTAATGAAAAAACTGCCAACAGCAAGTGATGTGTTTTGTGTGTGACTCTGTGTGCCCAAGTGACTATGGGTGTGCAATCGTGGGTGTGGCTATGTGTAAGTGTGAGTATGTACAGGTATGATGTGGGGGTCACAGGTCAAACTCAGGTATATTCTTCAGGAGACTTGGAACTTGCTGAGTGGGCTAGCTGATGAGTGAACCCCAGGGGTGTCCCCACCTCCCCAGTCATCGCATTGCAGCCTGCACTACCACACCTCACATTTTTATGTAGGGTCCCAGGTATTGATTTTAAGTTCTCGTGATTTCATAATGAACACTTACAGACATAATATCACATAATATCATAACATCATATTCTCTCAGCCCTGCATGTGATATTCCGTGTTCTGACGACACTTAAAATGTCACACAGGTGTGAAAGTGAGCCATTACTCAATCTGCACTTATCTGGCACAGGGAGGGAAGTATGAAAAAAGTCACTCTCATGTTCAGAGCACCATGAGGAGAGCCCTCAACCCTTGAGCTTTACCTACTCTCAGCTGACTTCAGGACCACTAATCTGCAGGTTAGTACCTTAGCACAGAGCATGATTAGTCCCCTACCAGCATCAAAGAATCTCTGCACGAAGATCACAATAACACTTGCCAAGGTGATCCCTCTGGTACCTAAAAGCCTGCAAGTGTCTGATGTGCACCTGAAGGGGATGAAAAGGACTAGAGTCTCTGTCCCCATATTGCAGCTGTGTCCTTTGCTGCCTTAGCCTCTGAGTCAAACTCTGCATCTAAATATCTTGGCCTTTTGATCAATGTCTTGTTCGGATCTGCGATGCAAGGCTAGCTTGCCCTCGGCTGGCCTAGACGCTCTCACTCTGCTTAGTGTTAAAGACATCTAGCAGCTGCCCTGATCTGGAACACGGGACCTTTAAAGAAGGGAGCAAAGTTGACACCAGGCTTCGAAAAGATCCCCGCAGCCCCTTAAAAGCCTCACACCTCTCTTCTCTGTGTGAGCCCACCTGCCCCTCGTTATTCCTGTCCTGTTCCTGAGGCCCCAAGGCCTAAACAGAACTGACTTGTGGATGCTGCCTCTCTTCTGAATTCTTGGTGCAGCGAGCAAAGCCTGCCTTTACCCCAGCATTCTTCCCTCAGCTGCTAGTAACTACGCGATATGAGTATTTAGACCTGCTTATGGTAACAAGACATGTGTTTCCTCCTTGTTTGAGATCAAAGAGATGGAGTCCTTCTATAATTCAGCCTACCATGTCATGTGCAGGAGCAACCAGCTCTAATGACCTCTAATGTCTCCCCAAAATCAACAGTGGTTATAAGATCAAATGATTCATCCTGGTCCCTGTTGGCCTCTGGTGTTCTGAGATCACACAGCAGGTCTTCGTCACCCATCATGCAGTGGGGTTGCACCCTAATGACCTTTCTGAGTTCCCAGCTCTTTAGCTACTTTGGCCATGAGTGCTAGACAAGTGAGGTCTTTTGATAAAGTAGGATCTAGACTGGATCCCAGTGGAAGACCTCTGCATCTGGGGTAAATGCAAAGTCCTTACATCCCTAATGCGTGCATGTGTATGCATGTGTGTGCTTGTGTGTGTGTGCATGTGCTCTGTGTGCATGTGTATGTGTGTGTGCTTGTGTGTTCATGTGTTTGTGTGTGTGTGTACATGTGCTCTGTGTGTGTGTGCATGTGCTCTCTGTGTATGTGTGTGTGTATCTTTCCGTTCCCTCCTGGTGTTTCCGTTTCCTCCAGTTCTCCATGCATAATTGACTTTTCTGTAGTCAATATCAGTCATTCAGTCAATGGAGAAGAAGTGAATTAGCTCTCTCAGTCAATTAAGAAGTTTTTATATGGAACTCTTTGCACAAGACAAGGAAAACAGACGTGTCGACAAAAAGTCCAGACTAAATTTATTCTGCAAACTTCCCAGCCCCTCCTTCCTGCTAAACCCTTCACAAGCTACTGTTTGCTAGACAGCCCCCTGAAGATGGTGACAGGCTTCCTGCTGCCTGAGAAAAAGAAAGAAGGAATCCATTCAGGTGTCATTAGCATGACAGGAGTCCACTCTGGGTAAGGTGTGAACAGCAGATCATAGTGGGCAAAAGGAAAAGGAGCATGGGGTTTGTTTGGATTGACTAATGGTGGCAAAGGCAGCCGCAGATGGAAATGGCACAGCATAGAACAGCAAACGCTGGTGGGGGCGTAAGGCATCAAGGCTTCCTTGCGAGGGCAGCTGCCAGCAGCAAAGGTAGATAGAGTGTGAAGCCTGACTGCAGGAGTCTCCTGGGCAGCCTGGTCCACTGCTGCAGGAAGACCAGAGCTCAAGAGCACTGCTGAGGCAGCCCATCCGCTATAATGTAGGCATTGATGGTGGATCAAACAATAGGAAACACCTGTGTTGTCAGAGGAAATGCCAGCCTCTCTGGGGTTAGGTGCTGTACATCTGAGCTCAACAGGGCAAAACAAGGCTTGCACCTTATTATACAAAGTACCTGATAATGTAGTTGATGGCTGATTTCCTAACTGTCTGCTTGTGTGTGAGGAATAGAAACATGGAAGGAGACACAGGAAAGAGGCACAGAGAGAGGAGGCACAGAGAGACAGAAACACAACAGAGGGAAGAGATGAGAAAATGTGTGCATAGTACAGAGGATTGGGTTTGACATGCATTTGTGAAGACAGTAACCACTGGGAAAATCAACTTTAGAATCTCAGTGTGATAAAAAAAAATACTAGAAAATTTTCACATTTATATTATCAAATTTGTATTAGGACTGGAGAAGTGGGCAGGTACCTTGGGAACCTCAGCTCCTGGAGGTAATGTCCCTAACGATGGTGCAAAGTCTTTCTTGGGGGAAATGGCGGAAGGGAAGGACTTCAAGAAAACAAAGGGTTAATTTTCTACTTTTGTGTCTGATCTGTGAACAGCATAAGTTACCATTTTCTGTTTCTGCAGGTATTCATGTGAGGGCAGAAGGCAGCCTCAGGTGCCGGTTTCTGCAGGTGTGCACGTGAGAACAGAAGGCAGCTTGTTTCTCCAAGTGTGCATGTGATAACAGAAGGCAATCTCAGGTGTGACTCTTTAGGAGTTACTCACATGGATTTGGGGGGCCAGGATCTCACTGGGTCCTAAAGTTCACCCATTTTTGCCAGTGAATCCAAGTTTCCGCTTGTCTTTACCTCCCTGGCTCTGGGATTATATGTCTGTGCATTTGTTCGGTTGGTTTGGAATGGGTTTTTTGTGTTCGTTTGCTTGTTTGTTTTGTGTATTCTAGGTATCAAAGTCAGGTCATCACACTTGTATGGCAAGCATTCTTATGGCTGGTCTCTTTACCCTGTTCCTCCCCCGTTCTTTTCAAGACTTTTAAAAGAAGATCTATTAATTACTTTTATGTTATGTGTGTGTGGCTGCTGAAGTTTGTGTGTATCCCATGTGTGAAAGAGCCCAAGGAGGAGGCATGGTATTCTTTGAAACTGGATTTAAAAACAGTTGTGAGCCTTCCTACGAGTGCTGGAGACCAAACTAGGTTGTTCTGCATGAGCGGAAAGAGCTGCTGAGCCCTCTCTCCGGCCCCTGCATCCTATTTTTTGCATGATGTTCTTCCGTCAGGAATTCAGTTAAGTCCAATGACTTTACGAGCATACATAAAATACCATGGTCATATACTAATATTCTAGCATGAAAAGGGGAAGACTCCCATTGTCAATGAAGTTGAGACTTTATATAGAAATTATGCCTTGGTGTATTTAAATACTTGACTGAGAGAGGAGCAAGGTAATCCTCATTCGCAAGATGATGAAGGTACCCTGAAATGGTGGCTTATATCATACCTGCCATGGCAAGGGAGGTGGCTTCAGCCCCATAAAGACATCCCAGGGCTGCTATGGTGATAGTGGATGCTCTCAGTAAAAATCTAGGCTAATGAAAGGGAAGTGGACAGGATGACGCTGAATAGTGTGGGAGGGTAAAGCCATAGCGTGCTGTGCACATGTGCCTTATGGGCTTCATTTTTCAGGCTGTGGGAGCCCTTAGAATTTCATGAGCTTGGAAATGCTGAGTTAATAAGCATTTGCTTGGGTACAAAACATCTTCAAACCTGAGTGACTTACAGAGATATCTGTTTTCTGGTTTGGATCTTTAAGACGGAGGTGGGTGATTCCCAAGCCAAGATTGGACTACTGCACTGTTGCAGAGCCAGAGGGACCCGGGTTTCAAAGCTCTGTCTGCTTCATCCTTTATGGATAGAACAGGGGAAAACTGGGGCAATTACCAAATACAGAATGACAAAATACATCTTAGGACCTCAGTGGGGAACAGCGTGTCTAACTTCTCCCCACCGGCCAAAGCCCATTGCATGGGAGCTCAACATTAATGTTGTAGGTGAGGACTCCTTCCAGGTCACCTGGAAGAGACGTAGATGCAGGAGAGAGCAGAGAAAGACCCCAGTGACCCCGTTAATCATGGCATGATGAGTAGGGAGTAGGTTGCCTTAGAGTCTTTGCTTTGACAGAAGTGTGATTAACACACGGTCAGAGCGAAGGGAGAGGGATTCACAACTATACTGAAAATGTAAGATACCAAGAGGGGAAGGAGTCTTTATTGAGTTCCACTTCCCCATTCTTCCACTCTCCAGGATGCCCCTTCCCTTCCATCAGTCTTGTCAGGACCATGGGCTGCATCAGATTCTGCCCTGCCAAGAAGAGCTGTAGTGAACATGACCATTGGGCGGCTGTCACTTCCCTGCCCTGTCACCAATGGAGACATGGGGATATAATCTGATATCACCTGATGCTCACCCTTCCTTGGAAAGAAAACACTTGTAAGGATATTCCCAGATAAGAGACTTGCCAACTATGGCTTAGATTTCCGGACCACTTTACCATAGGCATCTTCTTTCATTAGTGAAGTTGCTGTTCCAACCCTCCTTCCACCTCAGCTCCTTCCTTCCTCCTGCTGGGGGAGATTGATGGATAGAAGCTTTTCCTGTCCAGTTTCCTTTATACAAAGGGATGTTTTTTCCAGACTGGCTGTGTAGAAAGGTCTCAGAGCTCTTGAAGATGTCTGCACACACCTATCTGCCTCCTTCCAATTGAAATGCTTGCTTCTGCTTGCCTGACCCCACTGCTATAGGAACACAGGGAATTCAAGGTCCATGAAGATAGTCCAAGGGCAAGGTGATCAGCAAGAAGACCCCCCCCCAAGGTAGTAAGTATGTGATCTCTGGTCATTCATGTAGTAGTTGGGGCAAAAACAAATATTCTCTAATGGTTAGGCATCATTCATGTCTATGACTAGTCATGGTAAATGCAGGTTATCAGATATAACTACATTTTCTAGCCATTGGTTTCCAAAATTAAAAGCCTATTAATCTATAAGTAGAATGAAAAATGAAATAAAAATGAATTAGTATTCATTTTCTCAGAGCTTTCACATGCTTTATAATAAGACAGTACAACTTAAAAGCAAACACAGTGTACTGTGTAGAGAAACAGGACCAGGGTCTCTGATCTACCACTTGCAGAAGAGTTCCGAGAGAGACCTTGAAGGCTGGGTACATCATCCACCATGGCCACAGGGAGCTTCTCTGACTATGTTGTTGGCTTCCCCACTCTGTCTAAGTCAAAGTTGGCTAAGGACAGTGACAATAGTGACTCTTTCACCATCATGAGCTCCAGGGAGATCATAGTCTCATCTGGCTAATCTCCAGCTACTCCTTCAACTGAGATACACCAACCACATCGTTGTCCTCCCCGATAGAAACGGCTCACCTTCTCGGTGAAACGCTGTAGTACTTGGAATTCCTGTAGGGATTGCCAAACCATGGAACAGGGTTTTCAATGGAGGCCTTCCAGAAGCCAGTGGGGCTGAGGGCCCAGCATTCCTGTTCTAGGAAATCAGAAAGCTGATCAACAAGTGTGTGGATTTCGAATTCCTGAGTGTGCAATTGACCGAGCTTACCAGGAAGGCTTGGACATCCGGAGAGGCATGGTAGCTAGAAAGTGCCACTGGTACCTGGGAAGCCCTGCTCCAGAGACCCCGTTAAGCAGCACCACCTGGGGGTTGCAGCAGCAATAGCTGGTGGATGACCCAATGTTTAGAGGTCCATAGACGGGACCTGGAGTACCCCGACAAGCTGGAGACACACCCATCATTCATAAAGGGCCTGGGGGCATTTCACCCATGTTTGATACAAATTCCCCTTTGAGTGGCATTCCTTCAGCTGAAGACTTGCACCGAGGAACACATTTCCTTATAGGGGTTTTCTAACCAAGTGTGGGATTTTGCACGTTTCTGAGTTTAAAAGCCAAACACCTCCAGCTGCAATACTTTTTCAACAAGCCTGACAAGCCAGGAAAAAATATTTTGAATGCATTTCATAATCAAATTTAATTACAGCATTTATTTGGAGCCTAATGATAACCGCTAATGGCACCTGTAAGACAGATGCGAAATTAGCTTTGGATTAATCTGTTAGACAGCAAAGTGTTTTCTAAGCAAGTCAGCTATCGAGGGGGAAATGCCCAAAGCACTTAGGCTAGACGATGGTAAGATATTTGAATTTGATTTTTTTTGGCTAATTCCCTTCCTAGTAAATTTTTAAAAACCATTCTATGGATTCCGAAAATGTATGTTAATTTCTACCTTGATGTTTGAGATGACTTTCAAAATCCCCTTATGTTCTTCCCAGTGTGGGGCTCTTAAAATCAAAGAACTGAACATTTAAATTCATGTGTTTTTTTTTCCTGGTCACGGGGTTTTATTTCTCCTGAAAAAATATGAAGACGGGAGATTACAAGGTTCTGGGTGAGATGTGTGTTTATCTCTCCTTCATATTGGCGTCACACAGCAGTACATGAAAGTGCCCACTGCTCCTTCCCTCATTCCACGTCACTTACAGATTGTTTCAGCCGCTCTAGTGGATCAAGAGGCTGCCTTGTTATGGTCTTTTTTTTTTTTTTTTTTTTTTTCGAGACAGGGTTTCTCCATAGTTTTTGGTTCCTGTCCTGGAACTAGCTCTTGTAGAACCAGGCTGGCCTCAAACTCACAGAGATTCGCCTGTCTCTGCCTCCCAAGTGTTTGGATTAAAGGTGTGCGCCACCACCGCCCGGTTTTGTTATGGTCTTAATTTACCCTCTGTGATTAATATTTTAGCAGTTTTCTATTTGTTCTGTCAAGTCTGTTTCTGAGTAGTTTGCCCGCTTGCTGCTCTAGGGTTTTCTTTTCATTGACTTGGGGTCTAGTGGTGGTTGTTTTCTTTTGAGACAGGGTCTCACAACATAGCCTTCACTGGTCTGGAACTTGCAATGCAGGCCAGGCTGGTCTTGAACTCACAGAAATCTGCTTGCCTCTGCCTCCTGATTGCTGGAATTAAAGGCAGTTACTACCATGACTGGCTTGAGTGTTGACTTGTAAATATTCTTTTGATATTTAGTGTAGTGGGCTCTTCTAGATAAATGTACTTGCCATTTAATCAAATGATAGATATTTTTCTCCAGAGTCTTTGATGTCCCTATTTCTTTCTTAATCTTTTTTAATTAAGAGCAGAACAACTTAATTTGATAATGATAAATTGACTTCTTTTTATGGGTCTGTGTTCCCCACACTAATATTTTATTTGGATTTTGTTAAAGGTAGGCTGTGCTTTTCTAAGTTCCTCACTATTTTGTTGGATGCTTTAGAAGGTGATTGATTCCAAGTGCTGTTCCATGAATGGGGTCAGGGGAGTCTCATGGCATATGGTGATAAGAACGCAGCGGCATGGAAGCATTTGTTCTGAGCACCTCCCCATCCTCAGAGTGTTCTCTTCCACTGTGTCTGCTTTTACGGTGCCATCTGATGCCATTGCTCTGGGGGCACGAGGCCCACGGCTCTCTTCATCTTTCTGCAAGGGTTCTGCTAGCGCTTTGATTTCTTCATGACTCAGAAAGGTCAAGGAGGTTCCTGAGTGGGAGTCTTGTGTCAAACAGGTGAGGAGAACTGATTTTATTCTTCGCACCATGAAAATACTCACAATGAAATAATATGATTATCATGGGTTGACTTCACAGTGCCTTGACTTTACAGTGGTAAAAATGGCAGTGTTTGAATGGGCCCACGCTCACTCTGGCAGACTAAAGAAGACAGGATATGTTCAGCGGGACTCAATCTTTGAACTTTTATTTTGATCTAACCTTGGGTAATTATGTTCAGTGGGATGTTCTTGTGAATTGGAGCCTTGCCAGTGAACCATGGATGCCATTGATACTTGTGACCCTGAGGTTGAATGATACTCATCCCAAACTATGCATTGCGTGACTAAGCCCTTTGCCCAGCAGGCTCTTCCACACTACAAACAGCTGTATTCTATCTGCTAACTGTTCCCTAAGATGGGTGCTTCTAGGCTGTGAGTTCTGTTTTCTTGTGCATCCTTACTCTTTATGTATCAGGGTTATAAAGTTCTCATTAAGCCAGCTGAGAGTCCAACTGCCTTCCTAGGAAGCTTGGCACACATATTCTAACTGAGTGACCCAGAGAAATCAGAGCTTCAATAGACTCAAAACCTTGACAACAATCTTGGCTACAGCTTTATTTCAACAGCCAATTGAGACTATCAGAAATAGCTAGGTGAGATTCAAGCATACCTACCACAGGGTACCACTTAGCTCTCAACGAAAACATCTGCAAGGCGCTGTGGTGTGGATGGATCTCATAGTAAGTCAAGTGGAAAGGTCCAGTTTCCACCAGTTTCGTGCCCTGCTATTCTGTTTATATAACGTCCTTGAACTGAAAAAATTACAGAAATTACAGAGAGGAAAAAAAAATGATGGCTGCCGAGGTCTGAAATGGACAATAGAAGTTCAGGTGTTTCTGTAAAGAGGTAGCTAGAGACCGGTATGGCTGTTTTCACAGATCGGCACAGTGTGAAACTGCTCGTGTTGTGACCATGTTAGTTTCCCACTGTGACAAGGCGTCCTAGTCACATGATATGATCTTGGTGGACCTACCTACACACTGCGTTGATGGGACCTCGCTTCCTTATCTTTGTAACTAGTTCACTAATAAAATTTATTAAATTACTCAAAGTTTTATTATTAAAAATAAACTAATTGTTGGTAAAAAATTAAGAAAAAATCCCTATGACTTATCTCTTGACCACTTCTTTATTAATTAATTAATTTGAGAAAGAGTCACATTTTTTTCCAAACTCTATTGCCTCTGTCTCCTACATGCTGGACTGAAGGTTATGGGTTATCTCAATCATTCACATCAGTTACAGATTAAAATTCATTGACGCTTACATGTGACCCAGAAACTTCTGAAAGCATAGAAAAGAATATTGTATCCCACACCACTTGCTTGACTTTGTGTAACTATTTGTATCTATTACCCAGGCTTGTTAAATTTTTTGGCACTTTGTGAGTAAACCTGCTATTGAATGCTTATACCATTTTTCTAAAAAAGAACTTAAGTCGGAAGAGACTAATGAAGTAGACATTTTAAAGATTTCACTACAAAGAAATGGAATGAATGAGAAGAGGCCTGAGATTCATCTAACCCATATATATATAGTGTGTGTGTGCATATATCCATATATATGGATGTGTGTAAGTATATGAATTATTCAGATACATAAGAACATAAGCTAATTTTAAGTAATAGCAAAAACTATGCCTATAGTAGACCCTGTCAACAGCCACATAATAGGAAAGGAAGAGGTGTTGAAACCCCTTGAGCAGCTACCTCAAAAGCTTGGAATGTGTTCTAATAAGAACAGGGGCAGCCAGAAGACAGTGGCACAAAACACAGGCAGGGTTGGCACACACCTTTAATCCCAGCACTTGGGGAGTAAAGGCAAACGGGTCTTGTGATTTCGAAGCCAGCCTGAACTAGGACAGTCAGGACTACACAGAGAAACACTGCCTCAAAAAAGAAAACAAACAAATAAACAACAACAACAACAAAACAGGCAGCTGCTTAAGGTGGGTAGAGCAGGATGTTAGGTTTGTATTGTGAGGTATTGTGTTGGACCAAGGTGAGGTGTGGGGTGTGGTAGAGAGTATTGACTTCCTTGCTCCATTCCTGGCGTGTGTGTTTGTGTGTGTGTGTGTGTGTGTGTGTGTGTGTGAGAGAGAGAGAGAGAGAGAGAGAGAGAGAGAGAGAGAGAGAGAAACAGAGACAGAGAGAGGGAGAGGGAGAGGGAGAGAGAGAGAAAAATGCTTCCGCAGATGAATGGCAAGTAACAGAAGAGAGATCAATCCACTCCATATTTTGATAAGAAGGACATAGTAGGAAGCCCCTGCTCTCTACAACTGAAGGATAATTCTATGATTGATGGCAATTAACTTGAGACCCAGAAGCTGATAAACCTGTCGACCACATTCAGTTACCCCAGGGAAGCCTCTCAGTGACAGGAGTCAGAAGGGGGAGGCTCTTTCAATTCCAGAGATCTCAACCGAGCCTGGCGAAGAGCGACGGCACACTCAGAGTTAGAGCTGTCGGTAGGCCTGTCTAGGAGCAGGACGTGAAGAAAGTCTAGCCCTGGTGGGCAGTGTGCACAGCCAGCTGCTCTCCAGCACACACCCTTTCTCCAAAGCTCCAGAATCTTTGTCATGGTCCCGGGGGTGACCTGCCATTGGTTCCCTAGACACTGGGTGTCACTGTTGCTGCTTCATGGCAGAAAGAAATACATTGGAAAGCGCTTCCCAGGCAACCTCAAAAGCACAATTCCACTTTAATTCTTTGCACTGATGAGGAAGGGGTGAGTTCTCCAGGCAGGCTTATTCCTTCAAGTTGTTTCTGGTTGTCTGTCCAGTACCCGGTGGATTCCCAGGAATCTTATATGAAACTCTCTCTGGGCAACAGCAATCAGGAGAGGAGGTGTCTTGCTCTCTGTGAAACCAGAATTACCTCTGGGTATTGAGCACATAATAACCCTTCCTGCTACCCTGACCAGGGTCTGGAAATCACTGTCTAGGATCTTGTAGTTGTATCTATATTTATAATGGGGGAAGCGGGCTAATCACTTGCCACTTTCCATCAGCTGAGATAATCAGTTGTGTTACATTACCACAGGCATGGAAGTGGAGTCACCTGACCTGAACAAAACTCAAGTTGCCATCTCAGATGTGGTACCGACGTGGACACAATGATACACTGCGAATAATCGAGCTGTCAAAATGCATTATGGCACTCACATTGCTCTGTTGGTTAATTGGTTTTCATGTGGCAGAGGGCATTCACGAAGCGAGCAGTAATAATTCAATCCTCACCTGTGAGCTCAATGCTCTTAGAGTTCTAGAATATGGTTTTTAGAATAGCAGCGCGTTGAAACTGAGGTAGTGAGAATATCATACACTGTGGCCACGTCTATCCACATTACTAGTACTTGTATAATTGAGACTTTGTAAACAATCTTACTGTAAAGTGCATTTGAAAGGAAATGGTACTGTCTGCATTTAGTTAAAGCGACGGAGAATTGTGTGTGATGGTTCTTTCGTGACCAGGAAATGTCTCGACATTCATTAGACCTGAGGAAACTGGCCTTTGCTGCCATGCCAAATGTGTACTTCCTGTTGGAACTGACTTTCTGTCTCTTGACTGAATCTCCAGTTGTGAGGTAGCAAATGCTGTCAAAGACCGCGTCTGGTTAGGAACTCCATCTCTAGGAGGTGAGAGAGAAAGCTCCACAGGATCCTGTCAGGTGAGAATGGGCCAGGTTGCAATTCATTCCAGATTTTTAAGATGAAGCTCCTAATTTGACAGGGCAGTTGAGTTAGTCTACATAAAGGAGGCATTGGTCTCATCTTCAATGAATAATAGATAGACCTCCACAGAAGAGAAGACCAAGAAAACGGAGATGGAAAGATTATATGTCGCAGTTCAGGGCTTGCTGGTGGCTGTCTCAGATCAGCGCAGGCGCGGAGACCCAGAAATAAGAAGTGGAGGGAGGGGACTGGAGACCCTCAGGGAGGTCAGGCTGGACCGCTCTCCAGTATTGTGTTCTAAGGTATCATTTGCTCTTTTGTGTTTCTCTTCCAGGAGCCACATAATGGCACCATGTATTGGTGGAATTAATAAGGGAGTGCATCGGCAGCTAGCAATACCCTTTTCTTTAAAGAACTGGATTGTGAAGATGACATTCTAAATCTGAGAACAGTTTCCCCCCTATGCTTGGAATGAGAGTCAGCTCTTGGGGTCAGTTACTGTTTCTCAAGAGTTACAGACTAACGAAGCTTCAGACTTGAAAACTCAACACTTAACTCACGCCAACGAAGCAGGCATTTTCCACTTAGACTTATAAATAATATCGAGCAAATGTGATGTTTAGCAGTGTGTCTCTGATGAATCACATCAGCACGTTCTTCATTGTGAGAAATAATTCAAGTGGAAACCCTTCTGTCACCTTCCTCAGCATCAACACAAAGTCAGGTCTACTTCTTTCTTTTTGATTTATAGGTTTGGATTCAAAATAACGCAGAAGCTAGAATCGTCTCTACAATGCAGCATGAGCATTCTTCTGTGGCCCATGCGCATCTTCTCCCTCTCACAACTGAGGAAGCAACACACTTTGTAAAGCTATGTGGGGCACTATCAGGACAGATACAATTAATGGGATTCTTTTTTTCTAAATCGATCTTTAAAAAACAGCAGTTGAAGTTCAAAAACCATTGGCAGAGTTTTGGCTCCTTGCAGACAGATGCATCCTTGGACAAGGACCAGACGTGTGATTTCAGGTGGCATTATGGGTAAGACAGGTGAGCAGGCATATCATAGACCTGAAGGGGGAGGAGGTAGAGTTGTCCAATGCTTTCAGAGTTGCTCAATCTTGTACCTGGGAATCAAGAAGGGAAAGCTATTACCCTACTGCTTTGTTTCTAGCTTGGAGAGCTCAGTTGAGCAGTGTTCCAGTATGGCCTAGTCTATTCTATAGGCTCTGGCTAACCTGGGTCTTCTGGTTTCAGAACTGTGAAGGGGTCATATTGCATTGTATGAGCCACATGTTTATAGCATGTTAGAAAGGAGGGCTGCAAACCAGAGCCACACAGTGGTGTAGGAAGTCCTTCTGTATGTGTGTTACTTTTACTGGTTAATGAATAAAGCTGCTTTTGGCCAATGGCGTAACAGAGTGAAGCCAGGCAGGAAATCCAAATGGAGATGTAGAGAGAGAGAGTAGGTGAGTCAGGGAGAAGCCATGTAGCCACCACAAGGAGACAGATGTTGATATAAACCATGGCTGCAATCCATGAGTACCTTAGACGTTACAAGACAAAGAATTACATTTTAGCAATCATGATAATCCTCAAAAAAGGCTAAAATATTTCAGCTTATTCTCACAAGCCCATATCGCCCTTTCTTGTGGTATCATCTCTATCAGCTTCATTCTATAGGGTCAGTAGTGTCCTGCCCTATGGCACAGACCTGGCCTGCTTCCTCTGATTTCCTGAAAAGCACCCACACAAAAACTCATCTTTGATCTGAACTTCATAGCATATTCATTGATATTGACTTTGACTAATTTCTGACCCTTGAGTCAAATCAATTCAAGAACTCCTACACATGAATTCTCCTAGATTCTCTATTCTGAGTGTGGTGATAGTCTGGACAAGATTAATGAAAGATCTCAAAATTGAACTTCTGGTTGAGAAATAAAAGAAATAAATTATTGTTCTGTCTTGTGCTAAAGCAAGAGCCACATAGGACACAGAGAAGAGAACAACAGATGGGGACTAATGCCCCACTAACTTTTAAATGATGATTCTAGAACAAGTACTCCACCAGAAGTCAGTCACCCAGCAGAATGGATCAGCTCAAATGTCAACTCCACAAAGCCAGGCTTTAGAATTTATTTCTATATGTTTTAGATTGATTGTTTGAGAATGTCAATCAAGTATACAATGTAGTGTGATTGCACCTTCCACTCCAAACTCTTCTCAGACCCTGAATTGCATCTCCCTCCTATCTTCATGTGCCCTCTTTAAAAACCACAAACAATGAAACAAACAAACAAAAACATGAAGTCACAGAGTCTGATTAGAGCTGCTGGTACGCAAGGTTATAGGGCCATCCTATGAAGAAAAGAGGTAGCCTCTCAGGGACCACATGACTGAAGAAAACAGACTTATCCTCCCTGAGCAGCTATCAATTGCTGGTACCCCAATAGTTGGGGTGAGGTCTTATGAACACCTCTTCCATCCGTGTTGGAAGTAGACTGACTCAGTCTTGTGCTGGTTTTGTGTGTTCAGTTTTAGCTGTAGTGTGTTCACATGTGCCGTGGTCCTGGCCTTGTCATGTCCAGAGGACATTGCAAGAAACCACTTCCAGTCCATGATGGCAGGCTGAAAATTCCAGGACACCTAAGCCAGACACCAGGGTGCTAAGGCTACTGGAGTGTTTAAATAAGGAAGCCAGAGATCCCTGGGATGTCATGTATGGTGCCGCAGGACCGCCAACCTGTGTAGGAATTGCTAAATCTGCAATCAGAATCTTGTCAAGCTGCCATTCAGAAACCTGTGGTTTATCAAAAGAATATTGTTTTTCTATGCGGTCGATATTTCTGTGTTTTGACAGACAGAATCAATAGGTTCCATCTGTTTGCCTGGGTCCAAACTATCATACTGCCTCTCAGTGTTCAGACAATCTTGGTTCAAAATAATATTTTAAACCTAAAATTTGTAAATCCTACTCAGTGTGTATCCTCCATATCACCCATGCATACAGAGCCCGGAGCAGGCATGGAGCCCCGGAGCGGGAATGGAATCTGCTGCATGCTATTCCAAGGCCTCTTCTGCTCTCAGCTGTCAAGGGTTGAGATTCTGATGTAGCACTATGACTTTAGGTCTTAAAATATATAATCAATTATATCCACTGTATAGGTTTAAATTTATCATTAAAAATAGCTATCCCTTTTTTAAGGTTAAAAATCAGGTTTAAGGGGGCTGGAGAGATGGCTCAGTGGTTAAGAGCACTGGCTGCTCTTCCAGAGGTCCTGAGTTCAATTCCCAGCAACCACATGATGGCTCACAGCCATCTGTAATGAGATCTGGCGCCCTCTTCTGGCATGCGGGCATACATGGAGGCAGAATGTTGTATACATAATAAATAAATAAAATCTTTAAAAAAAAATCAGGTTTAAAAGTAACAAGAATGGTTCCTTCACTTCCTTATTGCTTCCCAAAGTACCCCAATATTATGCCTTTATTTTAAAAATGTATTTTATACAGATAAGAAGTCTGTACAAAAGTCATCTAAGGTCACAGTTTAAAGGCACCCCTGAAAAAGTTTATCTCTTGCAATCTGACTTCTGTATGTCACTCCTGAGGTTTGGGGGTTCAGAGATTATGCATATACGTGTACCATCACGGTGCTGGGGTTTTAGATGTCCCTTAGAAACTGGGCAGTGGAAACAGCTCTCTAAAGAAACGAGTTAGGAACAGTGCCAGTTAAGCTCCTGTCAACCTGTCACAGCTCAGCTCATCTGGGAAAAGGGCACCTCAAATGAGGACCTGTTCCATCAGATTGGCCTGGGGGCATATCTTGATTAATAATGGTTATGGAAGGGCCCAGTGGGCAGTGCCATCCCTGTGCAGGTAGTTCTGGACTGTATGAGAATGCCATTGAGAGCAAGTCAGTAAGCTGTGTTCCTCCATGGTCTCTGCTTCGTTGTCTGTCCTCTGAGTCCTTCCTTTCTGGTGTCCTGCACTGACTCCCCTCAGTAGCAGACTATGACATGGAAGTGTGAACTAAATAATCATCTCCTTTCCAGGCAACTTCTAGGCAGTGTCTGTCATAGAAACAGAGAAGCAGACTGAAACAGAAACCCACGACAGGAGTGCACTAATTTCCGTGCTATTCCAGACCCAGATACAAAAGCAGACCATGGCTCTCCCTCCTCTGAGCAGAAGACAGGCTCAGGGTCTGTGCCGGTGTTTTCATGTTCCTGACTCTGAGCAATGAAGCTCAAAGACAGACATGTAGACCAACACAATATCATAGAAAGTCCAAAAACAAGCAGCTATGGCTTCAACAAAGGGGTAAAACGCATGCACTGAGTTAAAAGACTTCCCCTTCAACAAATAGTGCCTGGAAAAAATGGATTTGTATGTGTAGAAGCTAGATCTATATGTCTCACCCTGAACAATAATCAAAATAGATCAAAGACCTTGCTGGAGTTGAAACTTTGAAACTTCTAGGTGTGTACCTTCTGAAGATGAAGGAGGGAATCCTAGCAATTTCATGGGATTACATGAAAATGAAAAGCCTTACAGTAACAAAAAAAATCACCAGAGAAAATGGAAAGCCTGCAAAATAGGAGAAATCTTTGCCAATTATACATCAATGAGATTAATACCTAGAAATATAAAAAAAAATAAAGAAATGCCAAACTTAGATTTCCAAAGTACCACTAAGTCATCAAATTAATCAATGGGTAAATGAACTGAACATTTTCTCCAAAAAAGAAATATAAATGACCAAAAAATATCTTCAAATTTGTTTTAATAACTGGAGTCATCTAAGAAAGGTAAATTAAAACTCTTGAGATTTCCTCTACCTCCATCAGAATGGCTACCCTCTACAAAATAAATGGCAGCAAATAAGAGAGTACACACAGGTACAGCCACAGCAGAAGTCAACACAGGGGCTCCTCAAAGAACGAAACTAGATCATATTGTTAACTACATAATTCCTGGGTTCACTCCTAAGGACTCTATGTACTGCCACAGGGAAACTCGCTCATCATGTTCCTGCTGCAGTATTGTCAACAGCTAAGAAGCAAAACCAGCCTAAATGTTCATCCACAAAAAGAATAAAGACTTTGTGGGGCATAAGTTGTGACTATGTAAAGGTGTGTCACATTTGTTTATGCTACGTTTGTTTAATTACATAAAGATGCGTGGCAAGTGTTTTGCCTTAACTGCCTAAGGCATCTGATTAGTTTAATAGCCATTAGGTAGAGGGATAGGCCAGGCTGTCAGGCAGAGAGATTAAGTAGGAGGCTCAAGAAGAGAGAAGAAAGGAACTGCTAGCCAGACACAAGAAGCAGAGAAAGTAAGACATACAGAAGAAAAGAAAAGTAAAAAGCCCTGAAGCAAAACGTAGATGAAAAGAAACAGGTTAAGTTGTAAGAGCTAGCAAGAAAAGAGCCTAAGTTAAGGCTAAGCATTCATAACTAATAATAAGTCTCAGTGTCATGATTTGGGAGCTGGTTGATGGCCCAAAAGAAAAAGCCTGTTACTACTGTGTGTATATATGTGTATATGTGTCTATGTATGTATGCATGCGTGGTATATCTATGTATGTATGTGTATGAAAAGAAAGCATGAAGCATGATTTTGAGGATGGTGTATAGAAAGAATTTTTGGAAGTACTAAGAAAGGGGATATGGTAAAATTTGTAATTTATATGTATAAATTTTTATATTTTATATAAGTTCTAATAAAAATATTTATAAAATTTGGACATGTTGACACATTCCTGTAATCCAAGCACCCAAGAGGTAGATACAAAGGATCAGAAGTTCAAGGTCATCTTTCACTACATACTGAGTTCAAGGTCAACCTGAGTTTTTGCCTCAAAAACTCAAAACCAAAGCAAAGCAAGCCCTGCTTTTACAAAAAGCTCATGCTATGTGGTGCTGACTGGAAACTTAGATCGCAGACTTAATCATGCTGTTTGTTATATTACACATCAAAGACTTTGCAAAAATTGGTCTTTATAAACAAAGCAATTAGAAGTGGATGCAGGATATTTTTCCACGCTTAAGAAACCTTTATCATGACATTGAGACTATAAATCGTGACTCTAGAGAAGCTAAATAAGAAGGTGAACCCAAAGAAAAACATATAAGCATCCCCCTGAATATTAACCTTCATCAGGCGATGAAAGAAGACAGAGACAGAGACCAACATTGGAGCACTGGACTGAAGTCTCACGATCCAAAGGAGGAGCAGAAGGAGAGTGAGCACGAGCAAGGAACTCAGGACGGCGAGGGGTGCACCCACACACTGAGGCAATGGGGATGTTCTATCGGGAACTCACCAAGGCCAGCTGGCCGGGGACTGAAAAAGCATGGGACAAAACCGGTCTCGCTGAACATAATGGACAATGAGGACTACTGAGAACTGAAGAACAATGGCAATGGGTTCTTGATCCTATTGCATGTAATGGCTTTGTGGGAGCCCAGGTAGTTTGGATGCTCACCTTAATAGACCTGGATGGAGGTGGGTGGTCCTTGGACCTCCCACAGGGCAGAGAAACCTGCTGGCTCTTTGGGCTGAGGAGGAAGGAGGACTTGATTGGGGGAGGGGGAGGGAATGGGAGGTGGTGGCGGGGAAGAGGCAGAAATCTTTAATAATTAAATTAATTAATTAATAAAAAAAATCAGCAAGAAAAAAAAAAGAACCACAAATATCACAAAATCAACAAATTAGCATTTTATTAGTTATACCTGACATAACATAAACTATAATATACTAGAATTTTTTCTTGATACTCTTTGATCATTATGTTATACTGATTTTGTAATATTTGCATGGAAGAAATGGAAATAAATTTTTGTCTTTTGCTGATAAAAAAAAAAAAAAAAAAAAAAAAAAAGAAACCTTTATCATGCCGGGCGGTGGTGGCGCACGCCTTTAATCCCAGCACTCGGGAGGCAGAGGCAGGCGGATCTCTGTGAGTTCGAGACCAGCCTGGTCTACAAGAGCTAGTTCCAGGACAGGCTCCAAAACCACAGAGAAACACTGTCTCAAAAAAAAAAAAAAAAAAAAAAAAAAAAAAAAAAAAAGAAAGAAAGGAAAAAAAAGAAACCTTTATCATCATAGAAAAGCGATTTCATGGTGGACCACAAGTATCACTAGTATTTTAGTTTTGTTTCACATATTTATGGTATTTTTGTCCCATTAAAGATTTTTTTTTTAACATAGACTGATGATGTTATGATGTTATGATGTTCTTCCAAAAGAATGCTCTGAGACACATTCCAAGAGCAGGTCTGGAATGGAATTTTCCAAACCCAGGTGTGCTCTTTGAAATGGGGGTAACTTGAATTTACAGACATTACCGTGCATTTTAAAGTTGTATACATACATTTAAAGCAAAATTTAAGAAGAAAAATAGGAAAGTAATGCTTGTATATTTCAAGAGAAAAGAATTCTGGCTAAAAGTTTAGAGCAAAGTAGGAAAATAGACACGGGCACAAAAGAGCTCTTGATATTGGTCCCTGCATTCTGAGCCTCTGGCCTAATGTCCTGTTTATGAAAGAATGACATCGACTTCGCATTCTGGGAACACAGGGTGTGATGAGTTCTTGACTAAGGTAGGCGTCATCTGGGGATGGGTTTGTGGGAAATGAGTGATGCGTGTTCAAGAGTGTTGCCTGTTCTAACATCATTTACGCTTCTGTCCCTGCTGCCCTTGGCCGTGGTCCTGAAGTCTTGACTGTCTCTTCACATTTTTCCACTTCAAAAACTTGAATTGATGACGCTTGTTAAGTTGAGCTTTCTTTGATGCTAATTTTGGAAATATGGGAGAAAATTGAGCAGCATATTTGTTCCTTGGATGGTTTGTAATTTTTGTGGCAAGATAATAGAGGGTATGAAACTGGAGATTTTCATTTGAAACAAGAACAAGTAAGCGGAATGAATTAAAATCAACCTGTGATCTCGGAGGGCTCCAATGTGTATGGTATGATGGATAGAAGCTAATTTTAATTAAAATTAAAAACCTTCCAATGTGAAGGTTTTTCTATCAGAAAATTTTAATGAAAGTCATTAAATTAATTATGGTATGAGAATTTTTTTGATGAATAGTTCCTAATTTTTCAGACAATTATATTCCCCATGTAAGACAAAGGACTCTTGGCCTGAGTGTCCCCTGGTTTTAATTGATTAAAAACTTTAGCATTGCTTGGGGATTGCAGTACGTTGTATAAACACACACATGTGAGCGGTCTACTGAGGGAAGATCCGAGAAAGGTGCAACCCAAAGCAGCCCTCACTTTGTGCCCAGGAAACTCGCTGACTCTGCCGAAGGAATTCAGATCTCAAGGGTAGATCCCAAGGTCTGGCGAAGCCTTGGGGAAGTCTAGACTCATACCTATAAGAGCCAGAATAGTGAATTTCCCCTTAGGAGAAAATTGCTTTGCATATACCCACAGACAGCACACACAAGTTCTTTCCTATTTTCACTGTTAGTATTTATTATTATTATTAATATTATTATTACTGTTGTTGTTATTATTTTAAAGCAATCTTATTTTACATGCCAATTCCAGTTCCTACTCCTTCCTATCATCCTGCTCCCCTCACCTTCTCCCCTCTCGCCACGCCAGCCCCCATTCACTACTCAGAGACGGTGAGGCCTCCCATAGGGAGTCAGCAAAGTCTGTCACATCTTTTGAGGCAGGACCAAGGCCCTCCCCACTGTATCTAGGCTGAGCAAGGTATCCCTCCATAGGGAATGGACTCCATAGAGGCAATTCATACACCAAGCATAAATACTGGTTTCACTGTTAGTGACCACACAAATTGCTTAAGCCACACAACTGTCACCCACATTCAGAGGGCCTAGTTCAGTCTTATGCAGGTTCCTGAGATCTCAGTTCAGAGTCAACCTAAAGTCCACAATCCTAAGAGAGACATACATGGATCCCTCCACCCATGGGGAAGGAGAAGTAGACAGAATGTCCTGATTAAATTGGCATCGTGGGGGGGAGGGGGCCATAGGGGAGAGAAGAAGGGGAGAGGAGAGGAGAACATGAAGGATAAGAAAGGTCAAGTTGGGTGAGGGACAGAGAGGGAGAGCAAGGAGGGAGATACCTTGGTAGAGAGAGCCATTATGGGTATAACGAGAGACCAGGCACTGGGGAGATTCCCAGGAATCCACAAGGATGACCCCAGTTAAGAATCTAAGCAATACGGGCAGTGGTGGCGCATGCCTTTAATCCCAGCCCTCGGGAGGCTGAGGCAGGCGGATCTCTGTGAGTTCGAGGCCAGCCTGGTCTACAAGAACTAGTTCTAGGACAGGAACCAAAAGCTATGGAGAAACCCTGTATTAACTGTCATTCCTCTGTAATCAGATTGATGACTACCTTAATTGTCATCATGTAGCCTTCATCCGGTAACTGCTGGAAGCTAAGCACTGGTCCACGCTCCTGGAGTCCAGTCATAGAGATAAAAGAGCAATATTATTTGCAAAGACCATGATGGCAAAACCCACAGAAACAGCTGATCCAAGCAGGTAGAAGCTCATAGGCCCTTTCTTAAAGTAGATAGAGGTGTGTGGTTCCAAATGATTATCAGAAAAAAAAATTGTAACAATTTGCATTCAATACTTCCTTCCTTTTCTGGAACACAATGCCTGACCAATCCATCTTATGGGTCAGAAGGTTTACTCTGGCCCAAGGTTTAGACTGCGGTTGGCTCAGTGGGATGGAATAGCAGTAGACGCATGGCATGTGGCACCTGACATCTTATAAAACAGTCTGAGCCAGACAGAGGGACAGCCTACATTCAGAATCCACACGGTTCCCTACCTCTGCTCAGGTGCCAGAGTTTCTACAAGCTTCCCAAGCAGGAACCACTAGCTAGGTGCAAGTGTTCAGAGACACAAGTGTGTGGTGGAAAGCGCAGGTTCAAACCCCAGTAGAATAATGACTGAAATAATTAGCGGCACACTTACTGAGCCCTGAAAAGGGAGAACTCCATTCACAGCTGTGAGTGTGTCTAGTTCCTTCCCATCCAGTAACCACGCTGTGGGGCGTTCAGTGCGGGCTTCCCTTCCAAGCCCTTAAACTGTTTTCAATGACTTTGTATTTATTCGCCTAAGAAACACGTTTTCCTGCATGCCGTTCTTGCTTTTCAGGTTTTGCCTTTGAGGGCAGCTCCCGCCCAGCTGTCTTCAGTCAACCTGCCCAACTGCATTTCTTGTAGGCAGCCTATGAAGCCTGGCTTCGTCTTGGAGATAATTTCCTGTTCTTACTTGGACGGTTGGTCCATCGGTTTACGCCTGTGTGTGTGCAGTATGTGTAGGGGTGCATGAGAGTGGGGTGTGCATGCTAGGGTAGAGTCACATGTCACTCTCCTCCTTGTCTTTTAAGGCAGGGTTTCTCATTGGCCTGGAGGTAGCTGTTTCAGCTAGGCTGTCCAGCCAGCAAGCTCCAGGTATCAACCTATTTCCCATCTCCCAATGCTGGGATTACAGGTGTGCCTTGACTTTGTGTGAAACCTGGGGCTCCCAATTTAGCCCCCCCCCCGTGCTTATGCAGAAAGCACTTCATCTTGAGCGGTCTCCCCAGACCCCTGCAGAGTTTTTTTTATCTAATATAATCATCAAAATTAAAGCACATCACTTGTCTTCCATAATTATTGTTATGCTGTTTTCTGCTTGTTCAAAAATGATTTTGTTCCTTTTATCCTTTCAAGGTCTAACTTCAGATAATAATATGCTGCTCTTATGTAAACTAGAAATACAACAATTTAATTTTATTTTCCTTCTCACAATTTGTATGGAGTTGCCGAAATATTTTATTTCTCTTTATTTTCTGGAGTTATAAATTAGCAACCATGAATTAGCTGCAAAACTCTTTGCCATCTGCACACATATCCCAGTGAGTTGTTTTGGCTTCAATTCATCTCGGAATAATTTCAAATATTGTTCAGATTTGTCCTTGATAGATTACGTATCTGTGAGTTAAAATTACTTTGGTTGCCTCTGTTTCACTTCCATCTACTATGACCAGAAAACTTACTTCATAATAATTTTTCTTAAATTTTTTTGAGATTATAATTACCTCATTTCTCCTTTTCCTTTCCTCTCTTCAGACCCTGACCTGAATTCTTTTGGGGGGACTGGATTTCATGGAACCAGAAGGCACAATGCCCACTGGAGGGACACAAGTTCTGCCTAGCTGTGGCACCTATGAACCACGACAGCAGCAAGCGCGGTGCGATAGCCCTAAGGGAGCAATAACAGCATGCAGCAATAACAACGGCATGCATTCCCGGGCAGTAACCAGCATCTCTTTAACTGTACATCAGAACTGCTCAACAAGTAGGAGATTATGCCTGATATTGGAAACCAACCAACTACCCAGGGATCGTGAAACCATGAATCTTGGTGGAAAACCTACAGCAACTACTAATTTACTACCCCAGCATAATCCCTAACTAAATTCTAAATGTTTAACCTTATAACAACCTTACTTTGAAAATCCATGTTTTTTATAACTTTGGCACAGTGGCTGTGACTTAATTTAATGCTATCTCAGGAAACAATTGCAACTCCACAGTCACCAACCTGCTTTTCTAGCGGTGGCCTGGCAGCTTGGCAGGAAATCCTCTTCCTGCACGCACTGGCTGTGTTCCTGTCACAAAAGGTAGCTTTAACTAAATTTCTATTACTTTATTTATAAATAAGACTCGAGATTCAAAGACTGGGGTAAAAACCTGCTAGTCCAGAGAGGCTGAGTCACACTTAGCAAACCTTCCTTCCTTGCTGGCATCTCCGAAAGTCCCATGTGTTGGCTTTGCCAAACCAGAAAAAGCTGTGCTACTCCAAACGCTATCCTACAACTTCTCTCTCTCTCTCTCTCTCTCTCTCTCTCTCTCTCTCTCTCTCTCTCTCTCTCTCTCACCACCTGGTGCTGTATGATTACTTTCTGTCAACTAGTTGCTAACTCAGCCTCCTTACCCAAGGTTGATTTTATTTAATTAATGCAAATGCAAACTCGAGGTTCACAGAATGATCAGCTATCTCTCAACAATCAATTTATGTTTCTGAGGTTCTTTATAAAAAAGGTTAGTGTGTTTATATGTGAGTATTCTTTTGTACTCGTGTGCGATGACACACACGTGGAGGCCACAAGTCAGCTTGTGAGAGTCGGGTCTCTCATTCTGCCCTATGATTTTCAGGCCTTGAGCTCAGGACATCGGGCTTGGGGGCAGGCATCTCTCCAGCCCATGTTTTCAAGTTTATTGAAGCTTCTTTTATATCATATATTTTCGTCATGGAGAATGTTCCATCTGTGCTTGAGAACAACCATTATTGCTGTTGTTTGGAGTATTCCTAAATGCCTGTTCAAAGATCTTTTGTTCAAAATATTTATCGACCTTGTACTTATGTTTATCATAAAATTGACTACTAAAATCTATCTTTTTATTACAGGGGCTATTTCTCTCTTCAAGTTTGCCAACCTTTGCTTCCTGTGTTTTAAGGTTCTGTTATTAGTTGCTTATATATCTAAAATTGTCTTTCCAAGATTCATCTTTTTATTATTATGAAACATACCTATACAGAATTCTTAGTTACAGTTTTAGCATAAATATCTAGTCTATTTTTAATCCAGTTTGACAACCTATAGGTTGCTTAACGCCCCACACTTCATTGAGCCTGTTGCTTTGTCCCAGCGTCTTATGACTCCTCTATCGCTCTCATTGGAATTGAGTAGGTAACCCATAAGATGTTCGTCTATACTACAGTACCATTAGTGAACACTAACAATAAATGATGACAAGGGTATATTTGTAGGATTGACTATGTTGACATGCTTATTACCATTCATAGTTTATTCTTTTTTGTAAAACATAACTTTTTATTGATTCTTTGAGAACTTCACATCCTGTACCTCAATCCCCCTCATTTCTCAGTCTTTCCCTATGCACCCTCCACACTTGGAATCTGCTCCCAAAAGAAAATAAAAAAATAAAAATTAAACAAAAAACAAGCAAAAGAAAAAAACCAACATATCTTGTTGGCCCCTCTGGGTACCAACCTGCTTCTCTACAAATCCCAGTCACAGCTGTCTCACCTCCAGTTCCTCCATCCTTGTGCCACTCCGCTCCTCCATCGTCCCCCCCCTCCATCACATATCCGTTTGTTGTAGTAGCATTGGGAACTGTGGTAAGTCACACACAGGAGGCTCTTTTCCCCCAAAAAGCTGTACTTGAAAATGTGTCTTGTGGGGGCTGGAGAGATGGCTCAGTGGTTAAGAGCACTGACTGCTCTTCCAGAGGTCCTGAGTTCAATTCCCAGCAACCAGATGGTGGCTCACAACCACCTGTAATGAGATCTGGCGCCCTCTTCTGGCCTGCAGGAATACATGCAGACAGAACACTGTATACATAATAAATAAAAATCTTAAAAAAAAAAAAAAAGAAAGAAAAGAAAATGTGTATTGTGTTGAGTCATTTGGCCCAGTTCAGGGCATCTGGCTTCTTCTACACCATGATCCTGTATGGGACGGGGGGGGCGGGGGGGGAGGCTTGAGTACCAACCTCAGTACCCCCTCAGGGCCCAGAATTGCATGTCTATGGAAGCCAAGGATCTGAGGGTAAACAATTAACTCAAATATGTTACCTCTGCATGTTCTTTATTTTTCATGCAAGGGGAGAAAGTGAAGTGAAGGGTCATGGAGAAGATTAATAATAAGGGGAAGAATAAGGAGAAGAAAGAAGGAGAGTAAGGGGCAGAGGTAGAAGAAGTAGCGAAGAGAAGAATAAGGAGAAGAAGGGGTGATCTCCACGAGGTTTCTAGTTTTTATAGACAGAGTTTGAAAATTCTATAGGCAAGAACCATGATAATGTGCACATCAAAAATCACAAAAAGGGCAGGCAGAACCTGACAAAACAGTACTCTGGAACAGGTGACAGCACCCAGGGAAGAGCCAGCATTCAAGGGGAAATACCTGACTTTCCAAACCATTAGATGAAGTTACTAACCATCCCTGAATCCTGGATTCCCCCATTCTCCTCATCTAATCCCTATTGTGATAACTAGTTTTAAGGACACCCAGATTTGTTTGTTAGCAGAGGTGGGACATGCTGCCTTCCTGCTCGGTGCCTGTCTTCTATAGAAATTTCTATGTGGTCTGTTAGCAGATAATTTTGTGGGATTGACTCTATGTAAATTTGGCTGTTATAAAGAGTGGAGTGAATGCCATTGCTCCAAGGCCTCATGGTGTCAGGGAATGGAGCAAGGTCACTCGTTGCCTGTGCAGAAGTCACACTGCTGAGATGTTTTGGGAATGAATCACATTTTGAAGGTAAGAATTATGGCTTCACAAGGTTTTTACAGATATGACAGTGACTTTTTCCGAAGACAAGTGTTCCCGCAGCTCTGCAAAACAGGTGCCCCATAAATTGTACACTTGTGGGCCTGCCTTTATGAATCTGTCAGCTGCACATTTACTGCAGAGTCTTGTGGGCTCCAACAATCCTGGACCCTCACTGAGACGCCTCTCAGACGCCCTGTTGTTGCTCTAAGTCATGGAATGCTGTGGTTCCACAGGACTGGCCCCTCACCCGTTCCAACAGCTCACAGATGGGGTAGGTCTTAGGGTGGGCCAGATCAAGGCCCTGTATCTGGGCCTGGGTGATAGCTGAGTTGATCAGTTGCACCCCACAGACACACATACACATGCAAGGGGCAGGACCAGCTCTCTGGAGCCCACGCCACTGCCTAAGCCACTGCAGGTGTATGTTGGGGGAGGAGAGCTTGCCTAAGCGTATGTTTGGAGGCTAGGGTGGAGTCACATGGCATGGGCTACACTTCACTTCAGAAGGGAAGGGAGAAGAACTATAAACACGCGCAGTCTGCTGGGATTATTTACATGATTACAGCATCCCTTGTTCTCCTATCGTGAGCTCATCTTCAGCCTAGCTCCCTGCTTTTACCACTTCTGTCAAGGAAGATTGCTGACAATTTGTTCTCTCAAATCTTTTGGCAATTTAGAAATGCGTTTATTTTGATCAATTTTTAAATGATGATTTTTGGTAACTATAAGTTTCTTGGTTGTAAGCCAAAGCAGTGTTCTCTGCTAACACTGACTACACAGAAATCCAGAAGGAACTTGCTGGAGTCCAGAACATGGAGACCAGCCTTGGCAGCATGAGGAGAATATGTGTCTTAAAAAAATTAAAGAAATGTAAGATTTATTGGTTGGCATGTCTTTGAATATTTTTTCCAGTGCCTTATAGCTTTCATTGTTCAAAATTCCAAGTCAGTTGTCAATCATTTAGTGTTATTTTCTTATGTGACAACACAGGTACTCTGCTCTGTCTCCAGGAGCCATTAGCTGGGGCAGAGCTCACTCCAGAAGGAGCAGAGGTAGGCTGAAGCTTAAACCTCACCAAGACACTAAGAAAACATGCTAAGTGTGTTCTGAATACATGTCTTCACTTCCAAAGATTGAAATAATAATTTGTGCAGATAGAGACATGGATCCCCAGGCACGAGCCCCAAACCATCATGAAAAATGTGAAATACAAATGATTGGATTTTCTCCTGGAGCCTCCAGAGAAAGCCCTGGCACCCACTTTACCCTCCCCTTGAACTGATTTCAGCCTTTATAAAAGAATAAAAGTCTTATGATCTAAGCCACCAGGTTTGTGGCAATCTGCGGAGGAGTCACTGGATTAGGACTCATACAGATTAGGTTGAAAGTCTAACCATTGTTAATAGGCTATTTATCCCCAGACTCTGGTCCACAGAGTGAGTATGTTCATCATTATTTGTCCATCTACTAAAATCCAGATGAATTGGCCAGGCAGTGGTGGCACAAGCCTTTAATCCTAGCACCCAGGAGGCAGAGAGAGATGGGTTGCTGTGAGTTTGAGGTTAGCCTGGTCTATAAAGTGAGTTCCAGGACAGGCTCCAAAGGCACAGAGAAACCCTGTCTTGAAAAACAGAACAAAAACCATCAGCTGAATTTGAAGTGATTTAAAATGGTTTTTTGATTGCCAGAGCAAGGATCCTGTGAACATCCACATACAGGTTTGAGTGGTATTAATCTTTGTTATCATAGGTGTGTTAGGGCTACTATTCCTGAAACACCCTGAACAAAAGCCAAGTTAGGGAAGAAAGGGTTTATTTGGCTTATGTTTCCACATTGTAGTCCATTATTGAAGGAAGTCGGGACAGGAACTCAAACAGAGCAGGAATCTGGAGGCAGGAGCTGTTGCAGTGGTCATAGAGGGGGTGCTGCTTACTGGTTGGTTCCTCATGGCTTGCTCAGTCTGCTTCTTTTAGAACTCCGGACCACCAGCCCAGGAGAGCACCACCCACAATGGGCTGCCGTGTTCTTCATCAGTCACTAATTAAGAAAATGTTCCACATCTGAATCTTATGGAAGTAGTTTCTAAACCGAGGTTCCCTCCTTTCAAATGACACTTGCTTGTGTTAAGTTGACAGGAAACTAGCCAAGACATTAGGCAAATATCAGGTAGTGGGACTATTGCCTGCCATAGTAAACTAGCCAAGACATTAGGCAAATATCAGGTAGTGGGACTATTGCCTGCCATAGTAAACAGCATTTAGAAAACCTGATAAAATGTTTTATAATTACCCCTTCCATCCAGGGTAACAGGGTTAACCAGCTGCTTCCTCCCACATCCTGGAAACCATTTATTAATCTCATTTTTAAATTTCGCATCCCAGAGTTAATCATTTTCTTGTAGCTGCAGAGAAATATGATATTAACTCTATTCAAGCTGAAGCCATTTCTAAGATTCTGATTTCATAACCGTGGAATCTGTAATATTTTTAAGCCAGCTGTATTTCAGGGCAGCGGGGGGTGAGGTGGCAGATAGCTTGGACATAGATACAGGAGTAAAGTGGAGGGAGAGAATTCTGAAGTTAGTGATGGGCTGGGAAGGCAACTGAGAGACGGGGCTTTTGCCTCATGTGTGGGGCTCTGGGTATGATCCCTAATATCACGACTGAAGTTCTGCCTTAGTGGCATCGAGAAGGATTTCATAGATGTAATTTCTGTTTTTGAAGTTATTGGTGGTGTTCTGATTGTGCTGTGGTAGACAGGATGCCTATTGCTGTGAATCTTGTGCTGGCTAGTTTTATGTCAACTTGACACAAGCCAGAGTCATCTAAGAGGAGGGAACATCAATTGAGAAAATCAACCTATAGGAACGTCTGTAGGACATTTTCTTAATTAGTAATTGATGGGGTAGGGCCCAGCCCACTGTGAGTGATCATGGGCTGGTGGTCCTGGGTTCTATAAGAAAACAGGCTGAAGCCAGGCGGTGGTGGTGCATGCCTTTAATCCCAGCACTCGGGAGGCAGAGGCAGGCGGATTTCTGTGAGTTCGAGGCCAGCCTGGTCTAGAAGAGCTAGTTCCAGGACAGGAACCAAAAGCTACAAAGAAACCCTGTCTCGAAAATAAAAAACAAACAAAAAAAAAAAAAAAAAAGAAAGAAAACAGGTTGAGCCAGTCAGGAAGAGTAAGCCCCTAAGCAACACCCCTCCATGGCCTCTGCTTCTGCTCCTGCCTCTGAGTTCCCACCCAGTTTGAGTTCCTGTCCTGACTTACCTCAGTGATGGATGTTATCTGGAAGTGTGAGCTGAAATAAACCCTTTTGTCCCTAAGCTGCTTTGGTCATGATCTTTAATTACAGCAAAGTAACATCTTAGGATACATTGAAAAACATCCCGTTCCTTGCAGCTTGCTAGGACTTTGGAGCATCTGTAACTCCTCCTAACCTCAGAAGTATCACTTGTTCAAACTCTTGCATTTGATACTCTGCAAGATTAACACCCATTGTCTGTAAGTGGGTGGAGGGTGTCATTCTGATTTCCAGGAATGTTATTGAAAGTCTGCTGTTTTTCCAGGACAGAAGTGTCTATTAAACCCCAGGAAACAAATGTAGTTTTTCTTCAGTCCTTTCTATATGACACACAGTGTGCCAGGTGCACACAGCAATCATTTAATTTTTATGAAAACCAATGGCATATAACTGTGCTTTACCCCATTAAACTGACAAAGGAACCAATATTTATAATGGTGTCTTGCCAATGTCACCAAACTCGTAGAATAATAGGATTTCTGCCTTATTAAATCAAAGCAAAAGAGTCTGCATTACTGAAAGTGTCGAGACAAGTAAACTTTGAAGGGGCTCTTATTTCTTGCAAAACTAATTTCAAATGGCTCCTTCCCGCAAGTATATTAGTATGGAATGATGAGGACAGCAACTTTTGTGGGACCACATAAAGTGTGCCGCTGAGGCCATGATTGGTGTAGTCACGCCAGGGGAATGTATTGAGGCGAGACCCAACCCACAGGAAGGTATAAAGTCATGTTAATAAATGCCAACAAGACCGGCAAGATGGCTCAGTGGGGAGAACTACTTTTGGTCAAGCACGACAGCCTGAATTCAGTTCCTAAGATTCACCCCGTAGAAAAAGAAAGCTCGCCTAAGTTGTCCTTTGACCTCAATGTGTGCCATGGCAGACATGTCTCCCCCACCCCATGACTGGGCGTGCACATATATGCACACTACACACACATGCACACCCACACATGCACAGATGCTCACCAAGAATAACCATGTGAAAAGCTAACAGGCTTCCATCCCATTTTCCACATTTAATTATCATCCTACATCATCCTCACAGCCTGCTACAGGAATGACTCCTGTGGGCTCAATAATTCAGGAGAAGAGATGAAGTTGTAAGATTGAAGACTGTGTGCAGGTAGGGTCGTTTTCCAGGAAGAAGTCTGTCCCGGAAGCCCAGCCTCTCAGGCCACTTGTTGTGTATATATTGCCTTATTATTTGCCCAAAGTCCTGTCTCTGAAGTCCAAAACACCAGAAAGGGATTCAAACTGTGCCCCACATTGGTCTCTGGTGGGTGCTGAGGTAAAGGTGTCTGTGACAGAGACTGATAATGGCAAAATCAACAGGAGAGAGGTATGCCTGTATCCATGAGGCTTGGATTGGGGTTCTGACAGTTTTCCTGGCTGCTGTGATGGAAATTACGTTGTTTTCAGGAAAATGGATGCAAGTAGAGACTTGAATTATGCCCATGCTGAGTGCACAGAAACCAGGAACATCAAAGAGCGCATTTTGTCCTCTGAGCATTGCTGAATTGCAGAGGTATTTTAGCACATGCATGCCATAAAGTCACTGGCTTGCTGCCTTAGAGATCACTGTCGTTTTTCCAGAATGAACATGGGCTGTGACTGAGATGCTGTGAGTTCAATAGATGTTCCAGGTACACAGGTGCCACAGAGTGGGCAGCCAGCTCATGAAGTTGTGTCCTTTGCTTTGCTCTTTTCCTTTTGACCTGAGTACAGTGAGAAAGACAGAGAGGCTTGCTGATGTCAGAAACTTGGAATGGTATCAAGGAACACATCGTCAAGGAGAGACAGAAATCATTCGCAGCATCTTTATAAGGAGCTGCTGATGCTTATCAGCATATTGCTGTTGATGACCCGGGTTCTATTTCAAAGCTGTAGAATCACAGAACTGGTAGACCAGGACTACGAATTCAGGGCTTACACAAAAGTCTGTAAAGATTCCATGGGATAAAAGAGGAATCTTGATTGCTGAGGAAACCACTAGAACTAACTACAAGCCATTAGAGGGGTAATCCAAGGTGCACATGAAGGCTAAAGAACACCGGAGGGAAGAGCCACGTCTTGCTGCCTTTTCTTCAGATTTCTCTTGACAAGTCTCTCCCAAGCAGAGAAGAGACTGAATTCAGTACCTCTTAGCCTTTGGAGATTAAAGGCAAATTAAATCTAAATAAAATTGACAGTAAAATACAGTGTTTCCGCCTCTACTTTCAGATCTGTGACTTCAAACTTATAAGTCGGAATAATTAAAATTAAATGTTAATTACTTCTAGATGTTGCAGATATGATAAAGGATAAATACCAGAAAGGTTTGCCATAAAGACTGCTTTGCCAGGGTTTGGTGCATTTATCCTACACAGATCATTTATCTATCCAATCAGCAGAATTTTGCATGTGTGCCTAGTGACTTTGTACTTTTATCCCATCCTCCAAGCCTGGGAGTCACATAGCAGGTAACTCAGTCACAAGGTTCCCTCGAAGGTGGAAGAAAAAGTAATACATGCAGGAGACTGTCTTAATAACAGTATAAACTATAAACCAAGACATGAAATATGGGGAGAGGGTGCGGAAATATATTCACAGTAACAAAAATATAAGCTATGATTTTATCTAATTATTATAATTGTTGTTTACTCATTGAAAATATATTTATATAGTATATGTTGGTTATATCCATTCATCATTACCTCCCACCAACTACTCCAGATATTCTCAACACCATTGCTCTCCCGACTTTGTGTTCTTCATTTATTTTTCTTTCTTGCTACCTCCTAAATCCAGCCTTGTTGCCCACTGGGTAGATTAGCCAGCAAATCTCTTTCTTTCTTTCTTTCTTTCTTTCTTTCTTTCTTTCTTTCTTTCTTTCTTTCTTTCTTCTTTCTTTCTTTCTTTCTTTCTTTCTTTCTTTCTTTCTTCTTTCCATCCAAATTCCCTCCACATACCTCCCACCCCACCCCCCTCTAATCCTAACAGAGGGTAAGGCACTTTGCTTTGTGGAAAGGTCCAAGGCCCTCCCTATCTAGGATGAGCAAGGTATACAGCCAAAGAGAATAGGATAGCCAGCAAATCTAATCCCCACACTTCCTGAGACTGGAGGTCTCAGGCCAAAGTGCCATCAAGGTAGGGAATTAAGAGAGTTCCTGTCTTGCCTGTCTTCTTGCCATCTTCTTGGGGAGAGAAGAGGACTCTGGTCTCTTCCTCTCCTTGTAAGGACACTAATTGTATCATCTTAGGCTACCCCAGGCTCTTCTAGTCTGGTTGCTTCTACAAGGCCCACCTATGGACGCCATCAAGTAGGATGTGAGAATTCCAGCCCAGGACATTCCAGGCACAAACCAGCGCACCAGGAGTCAAAGCACTTAGGTGTGAGCTGAGAGAGGAGCTGGGGCCACAGAAAGATGCCCCAGGACTGAGACACCTGCTTTGTCCCTTACAGTTTTACCTCTCACTAGAAGATAACCACTGCCGACAAGGTGTGGCTGTGTTCTCCTGACAACAGTGGCTCACAGGTGGCCTGGAGGATAAGGGTTACCAACTACCCAATACCTGGCAAGGAGTCCCACTAGATTTCCCATCATTCCAATTAATCCCTTTCTTACAACTACTACTTTCTTCTCACTACTAATTTTTCTCATCAGACTTATGGACGTGAAATCACGTGTGTTCTACTGCTGCCCTTTCCCCCTTGAGTTTCTAGCTTCCCAAACATTTCCTTCCAGCATTTTCTGACACCCCCAGCCAAGCCTGTATCTACAGCCAGTCAGGAGTAAGCTCCCAAGCTGGGCTTTGTGGCACACACCTAGAGTCCCAGAATTCAGGAGGGTTAAGGTAGAAGGGTTATCCCAAGTACAGGGCTACCAATCAAGAACATCTTTTCAAAAAACTGAATAAAATGGAAAGGAAAATTCACTGCCAGCCATGTGTAGCCCCATTGTTTCTTAGCATCTCTGAGCACACGCTGACCACACACTGACATTCCAAAATCTGTATAGGACTTGCAGTCCGTTCCAAATTCTGAAAATTTATATATAATAGAAATGACTAGACATTAACCCCAAATAGTTCATAGAACCTCCTTCCACATAATCCTTTATTCCCCCACTCAACTTTAAAGCATGCAGGTTAAAAGCTGGTTTTATGTATCTCAAGTTTATGAACAGAGCCCTCGCTTCCAAAGGTCAAATATCAACATGGATCTGACTGGCTTGAACAGCTCATAAAAATAAATGAGGTAAATAATACTGGAATCTAAACTGAATGTGCATCTAGATACAGAAAATAGCTTGGCATCAGCCATGATTTTATGATATTAAATAGGCTGCTATACATTTTTTGTAGTAAAAGCTTTGAATAAAAGCTTTTTATAATGTAATTATTGAGCAAATGATACGATATAACTCTAGGGCTAAACATTTCATCCATGTTTTATTTATTTTTAATTTTTGTTTTTAGAGGCATGATTTGAGGTGTCTTGGATAGAGCCATGGCTTTCTATGGTGTGGGTTGTTTTGTTGAGAGAGAGAGAGAGAGAAAGAGAGAGAGAGAGAGAGAACTGCTTTGCTTGTAAGGTGACTCAGAGCATCAGCTGATTCAGATAGGCCAGCATCAGCATACAGCACTAATCCCAGAGGGACCTACATGGATAATCAGGCATTACTAAACAAAACCAGGAAGGATCTAGGACTTGAAGTCAGCTGGTGATCTGTTACTCAGGTTTGACTTCAGGGACTTCATGCCCAGTTGTTGAGGCAGGTTAGATTTGGTGTCACAGAATTCAGGAGGGGACACGCAACCAGCCTTGCTCAGGAGGACAGGATCGGGACAGCATCATAGAGCTGAGCAAGCTCCTCACCTAGATCCTTTAGTGCCTTGCTAGCCATGGATTCAAATGGAAAGAGCAGCAGCACTAACTACTGCTGATAACTCACACCCATCAGGAGCCGCACAGGGACAATGCTTATAGAGATGATTAATGTGGTTATCTGAGAAGCTTCCAAAAGAAAACCCATAGAGTGCTAGTTTATTTTGCTCTGTTTTGTCAGTTTGACACAAACTAAGGTCCTCAAGGAGGAGGAAACTTCAATTGAGGAACCGCCTCCATCAGATTAGCCTCTAGGCAAGTCTGTGGGGCCATTGTCTTTATCAATGATTGATGTGGGTGGGCCTAGACCACCCTACCCCTAGGCAGGTGGCCCTGGATCGGTTAGTAAAGCAAGCTGAGTGTGTCTGTAAGCAGAATTTCTCCACAGCCCCTGCTTTCATTTCCTGACTTGAGTTCTGCCCTGACTTCCCTCTCAATCGTCTCTAAACTGTAAGATCAAATAAACCCTTCCCTTCTCAAGTTGTTTTTGGTTATGGTGTTCATCAAGGCAGTGGAAAGCAAACTAGGATGGCCCATGACCCTAGAATTTTACGGGCTCCTCATGGATAGAGTGCACTTAACACCTTAGTGGATGAGATAGAAGAGAAGAGATGCCCTTAAGATCCACCCTTAGAAGGAGCTTTAAACTGCTCAGGGTGGGGCCAAAGAGACGACCTAAGCCTATAAGGAAAACCAAAAGGATTATGAATGATCCCAGATATTGAACTTTGGATTGTTTGTACTATTGAAGCTTGGTTTTGCCTTATGCCTTGTGATTGTGCTCTGTATCTTTCCTTTTGAAGAAAAAAAAGTACTTTATTTTTTGGTAATGCTAAGAGATTATAAAATTTTTTAAGAGGAAATTGTGGAGTTTTTAGGAGTTTAAATTTTAAAATAATATTTTTAAGCAACAGTTTTTTAAAATATTTCAATTTATAAAGCTATGGAACAATTTAAGTTTATAAAATATTTTACATTATCAATATTTGAATTTGAAAATAAACAAAATGTTTAAAATTCAGGTCACAGTTTTGAGCACAAAAGCAAAACAACAACAACAACAACAAACTACTAAACCCCAGAAACTGGGATATTCCTGTCTTATGGAGTAGCAGGACCATGACCTAAGCAATCTGGCAAAGGGCTTGGAGCAGTTTCTCAGTCTATAAGTCTTGATCTTTTGGGGATTGAAAGGCATTTTTGCAGGGGTAGCTTAGGACTGTCTATAGGTCTGGTGTTTGTGCTGAGATTCAGAACAGTGGCCAAATCACAGTCGTAAAAGAGCAATGGGAATGATTTTGTGTTTGGGGGCTGTGGGGATCACCACAATGTCAGGAACTGTACTCAAGGGTTGAAGCACTGGGAAGTTTAAGAACCACTGACTCAGAGACTGTCTCTCCTTACCTAAGGTCTATTCATGCTTAAGAATGTATGCCTAGCCTCCTTGTCCTGGAGAACTTGGCTAAGTTTGATCTACTTTGATAAACTGAGTCATACAAGAAATTGCTATATTCTGTAACAGTGTCCTATAAAATGATCAGGAAATTTCTCAGTCTCTCTGTGGACACTGTCTACAAGCTATAAGTTTTATTTTGATACTAAAAGGAGCTTCAATTCAGAAATTGTTATTTTTTAAGGCTCACACTTAACAGAGATACAGGTATAAATCTTAATCTTATAAAAAAAACTACTAACTTTTTAAACTGTTAAGATAATTAGGACATACACATTAATGGTCAGTCACCTTATAAATGAGCAAATCCTTTAATGTGCTCAGAACTATACTTGTAATCATGCTAAGTATTAATATGATTAATTATAGGAAAAAGCTTTATTAAGCCTTTATGTGTTTTCAAAGTTAAGCCTAAGTTTGTTTAGTTCAGATATACTTAATATATAATGGTCCTCAAACTTGTCAGAGATCTGATGAATATGGCATTTAAAATGTTTGTAATGGAAAAATCTTACTAGAACACACAAGACCCCCAACCCCTAGCAGAGACCTGGAGGTCTCCAAAGAAGATGATGGGGCGGCCCTGATGACTGTTGTTGTCCTGGTATCTCTGAGACACAGGAGCCTGGGATGCCTTTGTAAGTAATGGGCTAGTTTCTGCATTTAATTGATACCCAGGCTGTCTGGATGGAGTACACTTTCTGCTGTAATTTAACCTTCTTGGATCTCTGATGGTATTGATGGTGAGGGTAACTATATCATTGCCAGCTTAGCAGCAGTAGCAGGCAACCGGGTGCTTCCCCAAGGCTCTAACCATCTTGCTAGTTGATTTCACAGTCTTTTCTAGAGCTACTAGGCATCCCGTGGAGAAAAGGAAGACAGGTTTGCCTGGCTAACAGACTTCTTATCAAAAGATAAACCAGTTGCAGATGTAACTTTCCACTAAAGGAACACAATTCGCAGGGATTGTTCTCAGTAATGACTATTGTGTCTCTGGTAAATGAGTACACGGGAAGACAAGGGGTTAAAGACAATGCAAGTTCTGAGGGTCTCAGAAAATGATCTGAGATGGAAATGTAAGTTTAAAGGTACAAGTGAGTGATTTAAGGTTTGTGAAAATGGGAAGTGTTTCAGACTTCTTTCCCCTTCTGTGCTATTGTTACACTGCGATTTCAAAGGTTCGGGACTTTTAACATTGAACAGTGTGGGTCTCCCTTTTCCTCATGGGTGGTCGGCTACACAAGAGCAAAGGAAACAGAAGCAGCGAGCAGGGTTCAAATGACTGTGAGCATGATAGGAAGAACTTCCAGGCACCAGGCATCAGCTTCAGTGAAGCAACCGGGCTAGATTATATAGCCGGGGGGGGGGGGGGGGGGGGGGGGGGGGGGGGGGTGTGAACAAGGCAGACAGTACACCTAATTTGCATATGCAGACCTAATTGAGGACAGACAAATGTTAATGGTGCACCAATTCAAATACCAGAGCTGAGTCACAGGCTTTGCGGGAAGCTTCCTTACAGAATTGTCTTCCAAATAAGGTCAGGCATCTGAGCTTAGAGAACTCTCCAAATAAGGTTCAGCAGAGCAGGGGAGTCCTGCTGAGAAAGGGGATTCTCCAATTTGCCCTGAGCTCAGATAGCGATCCCGACTTAGTGAACTGCTGCGGCACTACAACAGACCAGTGGGTTCTGATAAGCTGTAGAGCAGTACTGTTTAGTCCCAAGCTCAAGACTTTAAATTTCCTTTCGTTGTCTTCTAAGTCTAAACTTAAAAGTGCTTCTTATTAGTTAAAGATGTCTCTGTCCAGTCTATATCCAGCTATCTGGACAGAGAACAAAATGTTCATACTTTTTAACCTAAATCTATAACTTTTGCTAGAACTCAAAGGTGTGAGTCCACTCCAGCTGATTTACAGACATCTGTTACCTGTTTTATTGACAATGTATGTTTCAGTACAGATTGGTAATGCTAATATATCTAAATCTTTTATATATTTTGCAAACAAAAAAAATTTCATGTACACTTCAGAGAAGCAAGGGAGTAATAAGACTTAGATCCACTTCTCACAAGTCAAAAGTACTCCAGATACAGGCTAAATTTTTCCACCTGAGAATGGAAAATCGTTCTCTCTCTCTCTCTCTCTCTGTCTCTCTGTCTCTCTGTCTCTCTGTCTCTCTGTCTCTCTCTCTCTCCAGCAAACCCCCCCACCAACTACTATTGGTCCTAAAAGTTCCAAATGTTAAGATTTTCCTTTAAGTTCCTAAACTTTTATTTTAGTCTATATCTTTTTCAGCAGATTTCCACTTGACCGACAGACATTATCCAGGGAAGAGCTGTTATCAACAAGACACTCCAAATGTTTGCAAGCCCTGGATTTGCTGAAAACTGATATGAACCAATCCAGCCATTGTGACTGTTCCCTGTCTCTTCAACTGGGTCAGCATAACAGACGCTTCGAATGAATGCAATGTTGCCTGAAGTCCCTCTCACTTTTGACTAGTGTTCCAACCCTTCTGGGCCCTGGCAACATCCTATTTCCAGTAGGAAGCAGTTGTAGAACAGAGTACCTTGTCCCTTGTCCCTGGCAGACTGGAATGCTAGAATAAAAGGAAACACCCTGGCCTCTGATTAGCAGGACTTTACAGTTGTGTGGTGTGGGTGTGTCTATAGGTTTCATAAGGTTTTCAAACATGCTTTTGAAATGCCTACAGGTTTATTTCAGTATGTAAAAGCAAGAAAGTGAACAAATGTTCCCTAAACCACTAAACTCACCACATTCATCCTGCCCAGGCTGGAGGTAGAGAGCGAGGCAGATGCAGGCTGACACTGGGAAGATCCCATCTAAGAGCAAAGAACTCAAAAGACAGATTATATAGGTTCTGTGCTTGCTGCACGAGGCATGGGGTATTTGCAAGCCATATGATTGATACGTAAGCCTTATACTGATATGTACAATGAGTGGTCTTATTTCTTAAGAGGCATTTACATCACCTAAGAGTTACACTTCTGTCTGTGCCCATGAGGGCACCTTCAGCACAATGTTAAGAAGCACCCCGATTATTGGTGGCACCTTCCCGTGGAGTGGGGTGGCTTGCAGATATGACTGTTGGATGCAGTGTGACCAGCTATCTCACACTCTTGCCAGCATGATTTCCCTATCACTCGAACTATAACCAGAACATCTCTTTGTCCCTTGAGTTGCCTTTACCAGGTGTTGTAATAAGAGCGGCGGGGCTGTGTCCCCGGCACCTGGCCGCCCGCATGGCTTATGCCCCGAAATAATTACACGGAAACTGTATTCTTTTAATCATTGCCTGGCCCATTAGTTCCAGCCTCTTATTGGCTAGCTCTTACATATTGATCTAACCCATTTCTAATATTTTGTGTAGCACAACGAGTTGGCTTACCAGGGTAGATCTTAACCTGCGTCTGGCTGGAGTGGGAGAATCATGGCGACTCACTCACTCGGCTTCTTTCTCCCAGCATTCCGTTCTGTTTACTCCACCCACCTAAAGGCTGGCCAATCAAATGGGCCAAGGCAGTTTTTTTATTAGCCAATGACCTTCCTCCATCAACCAGGTATTTTGTCTCAGCAACATAAAAAATCAAGAATGCATTATATACGCTTCCTGCTCACATCTTCTGATGTAGACCATCAGGCCTCTCCTCCACCGCCCCCACTTTTCAGGTATGTCAAAGATTCACTTCCCAGAGAGACCTCAAACCACACTCTAGGAGTCCCCAGGGTCACCTGGAGATAGGGGTGCACACTGAACCCCACAAATGCTTATGAATATTTAGGGTCTTTAGGGTCTTTCTACTCTCTCTCAATACCTGACATCACTTTTATAATCACAAAAACAACATTAAGTGCAATTTTCCTAAGTAATTTTTGGACTGCAATACAACATGGGAATTATTTTGTTAAATGTCTAAATGTTTTGAAAAGAATCCTTTCTGAATGGAGTTTAGTAGGAGGAAAATAGATTTCTGACCTCTACTTGAGTTAAGACATAATAGCATATTATGTGTGTGGAGGTTAAAGGAGAGGCAGTCCACAAAAAAGGGCTTCCTGTTTGCTTGAGAGAGAAGATATGTGTTTACCAAGTAATGTTGCCTCATGTTGAACATGAATAAAGAAGACATTAGTAGGGATCAATTGCTTATGATTTTATCTGCCTGTGGGCTCCAGAACTCTGTGCCTCTTCATGCAAATCAGTTAGGATCACATACAGGTGCCATAACTGGTAGCTGAAAAAAGCAATTAATGTGAAGACCTTACATTTAGGAGGCTAAAGATTATTAAAAGGTATGTATTATAAATCGGCTTGATCCGACAGGAAGGAAATAGCAGGTATGACGCTCTGGATACTGTTCAGGATAACTAGGATAATATTTAAAAAGAATGAATAGAGCCAATGATCTGTAGCTGAAGTGGAAATGTGTTTTAGAAAATAAAATAGAACACTTAATTTAGACTAAAGTCAAACTGAGGAAACCATCCCAGAGGAGCGGTCAGTTGGGTCCACCAGCAGTGGGCACTGACTCTCTGCTAGGTCTTGACAGAGCAGTGTATTAGGCGCCCTTACCAAACACCTTAGTTACGGAAGGACACATCTACTGAGCCTGTAATTACTGAGAGGTTTTCTCAATGCCAGTGGTTGGTAGATGGTCTTTTTTCTTATTGAGTTTCTGAAGCCTATTGTATGAGATAACTCAGCAAAACAAACTTTACATTAATTTTTATTTATTTATTTAATATTTAATTATTATGTATACAATATTCTGTCCGTGTGTGTGCCTGCAGGCCAGAAGAGGGCACCAGACCCCATTACAGATGGTTGTGAGCCACCATGTGGTTGCTGGGAATTGAACTCAGGACCTATGGAAGAGCAGGCAATGCTCTTAAACCTCTGAGCCATCTCTCCAGCCCCCAAACTTTACATTAATAACAGAACTGTTTTTAACACTTAAAAAAAGACACCTATATAAAAGACTCTATAAGTTTGATTGACAGATTAGAATGTCATAATTGTGGAGAGTAAGAATACTGCAGATGCAGATCCAAATTATCTTGAACTTATTCAGTTCCCTTAATATCCATGCATTGCTCAGCATCCTGGGACTGTCAAGTGGAATTCAGCTCACAAGATCACACTCACTCTACTTCTTTATCATGACGCTCATCAGGTAGCCTGAGTGAGGGCTATTCAACTGGCTCAACATTAAAACAACCCTAGAACGAATTCTCAGGGGTATCACTGAGAATGTTCCTCAGTGACCCCGCCTTGGTGGAGAGGCTGAGTTCTGGGACTGAACTGGGACTTCTAGTTAGTCCCCTGATTCCTGGAGTGTTCACAAGTAAGCAAGTGTTCACCCCTATAGCCAGAGCTGCCCCCATCACTATGCCTTTCCCCAACACAATGGGTTGCACCCTTAACTCCTGAGCCACAATGAACACGTCTTCCCTTAAGTTTCATGCACCAGGCATTTTAACACATCGAGTGAGAAAACAAAGCAAAACAAAAAAAACCTGTCTTTCCCACAAAAGAAAGCCAAGTCAGTGCTTTACAGTGATCGATACTTGTAGGATTAGGTAAGCTGGGCCAAAAACACACTAAAGAGGAATGAGGAAATCACTGCTTGACTGGCATCAGGGAACACTCAGGTTCTGGAACATAGCTCTGGGATTCAAGCCTGAAAGCAAATACTGCAATGTTTAATTTGCCTTCAGGGATGGTCCTGACACTCAGAGGAGGAGGCAGAGTGTGCTGAAATTATGGACAGTGTGTCATCCCACAGTGCCCCTTTCCTCCAAGGGAAATTCCTGCAGTTCTGCTTAAGAGATGAAAACCACACCCTAGGGACACGGTATTTTTAGTGCCTATGTAGTATTTTAGAATTAGAAAACTGCCTCTCTAAACTTCCAGTTTTCATATTTTTATAAAATTTTAGGAAGTTCTAGTAGCGTAAAGCATCATTTCCAGAATGATGGCAAGAAAGTCAGTTAACATCCCTGTTTGGATGTGTCCTTCTCTCTGCATGGTGGTGATGCTTCTTGTTCTTAGAGCTTATCTTTGCCTATCTATCATCTATCTATCTATCTATCTATCTATCTATCTATCTATCTATCTATCATCTATCTATCTATCTATCTATCTATCATCTATCTATCATCTATCTATTTCTTTGGTGAAATGTAGAGAAAGGCAGAACTGAATTAGAAATTGAACTGAGTGTTTTTAGTTGAATGTATTGTTCTTCAACTTTGTGAGAAAAAAGACTACCTTACACTCTTCATGTTTACAATGGAGAAGTACATAACTTTTATCCCATAGAAAAGACAACTCGTGGTCATTTCCCAATCCTAGTTCTCAAGAATCAGTTCATACTCAACTCAGAAATCAGAACCTGACTGATTCTCCTTCAGGGAATGCTAAAGGTCTCCACCTTCTCCTGGCGGTACCTGAACTAGTCTGAATATCTTGCTGTCTCTCTTGCCAGACTAGTTCAGGCTGGGGCAGGGGAATTCTAGGTTCCAAGCCAACATGACCTCATATAAAGACTATACCTCAAAAATGAGTAAACAAATAAATGAATAAATTCTAGAGTCCATGGAATGGGCATCCAGTGGGGGCCCTTTTCCAGGGTAGCAAGGGTGGTTAAAGAGACTATGTTTTGAGAAAGGTGTAGAATTGACATCTTTTAAGATGCTTTGTCTGTCCAGGAGACCAAAGTGCCAAGAGAATCAAGTTGAAGTTACTCAGGTAGAAGAGAGATCAAAAAGTAAAGAATCCTCTTGTAAAGACCAACAACATGCTGGACTTTAGGCTCCGGGTAGTGCCTGCGGTAGTTTGAATGTGATTGTCCCCCATAATCCTAAAGGGAGTGGCACTATTAAGAGGTGTGGCCTTGTTGAAATGCTATAGCCTTGTTAGAAGAAGTGTATCACTGTGGGGTGGGCTTTGAGGTTTGTTTTGCTCAAGTTTCACCCAGTGTGACAGACACTCCTGTTGCCTGCAAGATGCAGGACTCTCAGCTTTGTTTCTGTGTCTGACTAACTGCACACTGCCATGCTCCCTGCCATGATGATAATGGATTGAACCTCTGAAATTCTAAGCAAGCCAGCACCAATTAGATATTTTCCTTTATAAAAGTTGCCGTGACCATGGAGTCTCTTCATAGCAATAGAAACCCTAACTAAAACAGCACCCTACTAATTTCTGTGTTTCCCACCCAGTCCTTTTTGGAGTATAGACCTTTTAAATGTCAGAACCATGGATTTTTGCAACTTAATACAGTGTGCATTAAGCGGTATGGGCAGTAATTGCAAGGAGCATTTAACAAACAAAGGAAAGCTTTGCAAACATTCCGAACTAAAGTAACTGAGGAGCGAGTGCAGGCGAATAGATTTGAGAGTCATCTGTGGACACACACACAAAACAGCTGTTTGAATGCAAAGAAAGTCAATTAAAATGCAAATATTATGCATGTTCCCTATTTAAAAGAAAGCAAGGAAATTAAGAAAACAAACTAAGGATTAAAAATTGATTATATGTTTTAATTAAGTGGTAATTTATGATAGAGCTTTAATGGGGATTATATGAAAATATCTGGGGAAAAGTTCACCAGTGACAGAGGGTTAAAAGTTAATGCTGTGCAAAGGTTATAGAGGACGGTGCTTTAGAATACTTCTGAAGCTTTTTAATGCATGCTCCAGAAATTTAATGTTTTAATTAATCCATAATAACTTTATTATTATCAATAATATTATAAACTCACTGTACCTTGTGTTCATTTGGGAGAAGCATTTTCCCATCCGGACAATGCACTACTTTTCAGAGCCTTCATTTTGTTGGGCATAGTCAGGTTTTTCCTTCTTTGACAGAGAGAGACCAGATATGAACCTGTGAACCCACCATTTCTAGAGCCAGACAGAGGTCAGGCTCCCTCATCCAAACTTGCTCCATCCTGAGGTTCTCCTTCCCTTTATCCTTGGAGGCATGAAGTCAGCAAGAGAACCCCACTTGTCAGCAGTGATCAGTCTAGATCCATCTTTTCAAAGTGAGTTGCTCAGGAAACGCAGATAGCCTAAGATCCAGTGGGGCCCTCCCTCTCTTTGTTGCTTTCCTTCCCTGAGCTTTGATCTAGGGGTTTCCTCCATGGACACCACCAACCACTAGGTCTTCCACTACCTGGAGCTGTCAGGGGCCCCATGAGATCAAACAGAGGAGGCTAGAGATAGCAGGATTGGGAATCAGACACAGGGAGGGCGGACCGCTTGGTCAAGAGAGGACTGAGTCTCCTCTTTAGTTTCCTATAAATGTTTGTGGGAAGGGTAAGTGGAAATGGAGAAGGGAGAGAAAGACACCTTTGTTGCCTCTGTGGTAAGAATGGACAAAATGCCCAAAGTAGAACAAACAAAAATAACTACAACTCGGACCTATATGCAGCCAGCCATGTCTTTCAGTAAAGCAGGCACAACAAAGGTATGTGCAACTTGCACCCATGTCTTCACATTTAATACTTACAGCTTGACCCTGAAGATCAGCCTCCTGCACGGACTTTCCCAGGGACACTTGGAGTGGTGGCTTGGCTATTTTTATGTTAACTTGACACAGGCTAGAGTCATTTAAGAGAAGGGAAACCCAATTGAGAAAACGCCTCCGTGAGCTGTGGGCAGGCCTGTAAAGCGTTTTCTTAATTAGTGATTGATGAGGGCCCAGCCCATTGTTGGTGGTGCCATCCTTGGGTGGGTGGCCCTGGCTTCTATAGGAAAACAGCAGCACCTCTCCATGGCCTCTGCATCAGCTCCTGCCTCCAGGTTCCTGCCCTGTTTGAGTTCCTGTCCTGACTTCCTCCAAGGATAGATTGTGATTTGAAAGTGTAAGCAGAAATAAAGCCTTCCCTCCCCCACTTGTTTTTGGTCATGGTGTTTTAACACAGCAAGGGAAACCCTAACTAAGGACAAGGGGGTCTAAACCCGCATCGGCAATCATCAGAACTTTGTTGTGCTCTCCTCACCAAGGTGACATTTGGGTTTTAGTGTGTGGCAATCTTGGCCTCTTATTTTAAGTTTCCCACATGATGATTTGAAACATACTTCACCCGCACACCATCAATGCAGACACACAGGGATACTACTCAGCCATGAAGAAGACAGAGAACCTGCCATTTACAGCAACAGATAAACCTAGACACGTTATCCTAAGTGAAAAAATCCAGACATAGAATGGTAGGTAGCTGCATTTTCTTCCGTGTGGAGCCTGAATTAGCTCCTAAATAGCAATGATAAATGGACATCCTTGTCTTATTACATATGCTATACATATGCTATACCTTCCTCATTCTCATGCTTCCTCAGATACAGGTACAAAAGGGACTCACACACTCCTCTGATACTTTACATACAAAGTTCTTTTTTTTTTTTTTTTTTTTTTTTTTGGTTTTTTGAGATAGGGTTTCTCTGTGGCTTTGGAGCCTGTCCTGGAACTAGCTCAGTAGACCAGGCTGGTCTCGAACTCACAGAGATCCGCCTACCTCTGCCTCCCGAGTGCTGGGATTAAAGGCGTGCGCCAGCATCGCCCGGCTACATACGAAGTTCTTTAGGAGGATATGTTGGCTCTAATCCCCACACTCAGGAGGACTGTTGAGCACTCGAGGTAAGCCTTGGGTACAGAGCAAGACTTTGCAAGTAATAAAGACATCTCACCACCAAGTAGTTAGCAACTTGAATAAAATCCAGTACCCCTGGGAGTTTTGCATCTTGCCGTTCTAATATTCCACTAGACAGCAAAATCAGCTCCAGCCTATAAGGTGCTCCAAGAAGGGGTGACATCCTCTTGTGTCACGTGTAACTGCCAAGGCTCTGGTACTCACTGTGGTCTTTTCTAATTTGCCTGGTTCTGGGGTAGGTTGGGCAGTGGAGACAGGTTGGGCAGTGGAGACAGGGAACAGACAGCAAAATAGGGAGAAAACTTCATTGTGACATTACCCTTGCAATGGAACACATTGGCAAACTTCAGAGACCGCTGTAAGTGCTCCCAGTTACCATTTCTTTGTCTGGTTGGTCCCATCCCAGGACCTGCCCACCATTCTGCTGTCCCCATCACATCGCTATATGGAAACAGTATGGCGGGACTAGCTGAGAACCTGCTTAAAGCAGCATCTACTGTTTAAAGTCCCCTGTGCTCTTGTCTGAAGTCCGGACAGCTGTCTGCTGTCCCAAGCCAGCCAGAAAGGAAACACCTGTTTTCATCTTTCAACATAAAATGTAGTATGTTTACGAGGTCCTAAATCTCTCTCCCAACAAGCCAAGTTTTTTAATTCCTTTCTTTCCCTCTTGCCCTGAAGGAATGTGGTTTAAAAGCAGCATCAGCTTTTCGCTGCTTTGTTCTGTCTGTGGAACTCATCTCTGGAATGAAAAGTGCATTTAAGAGCCTGCTGTGAAATGGAAGCCATGCTGGTTTATTTTCGGAGGTGGTGTTGACTTTAGGGGCGAGCAGATTTGAACGGTCTTAGAATACAGGGCTAAACGCTATGTTTCCTAATAGGTCCCCCTTGTCCTTGTGCCATGGAAGGTCCATTAACTAGACCCCATCAGTTCCCCTCAGTCTCTTCAGTAAAATGTAAACAATACTAGAAAATACAGATTTGCCTGATACATGGATTGTGTGGGGGGCTGTTTCAGAGGGTCAGAGCATTGGCTGCTCTTCCAGAGGGCAGGGGTTCAATTCCCAGCACCCACTTGGTGGTTCAAATCTTCTGTAATTCCAGTCCCAAAAGGTTCTTCTAGTCTCCGGGGTCCATACACACACATGGTTCACAAACATACATGCAGGCAAAAACACCCACACTTAAACAAACAAACCAAGTTATTTTTAGTCTATTAAGTGGTGCTGTGCATTAACACCCTAAACTATAGAAGGAGTTCCTGCCTTGACAAAAGTGAACGAACAAAGCATTTGGTTTTGTTTCTTGAGCCCAGCAATGCTGCTCTGTCCCTTGCTTGGCTGCCAGGAAAACCACGATAGATGAGAACCTGAGATTGCCAGGTTCACGACGCCATCTCTTCAGCTGCAGAGTGCTTTCCTTCTACCATGAATGTGCTGAGTGTTTAGACACATATTGGTGGTATTTACACATAAGGAGCACAGATTTCCAGACACACGTAGTGACAGACAGCTTCTTAGCAGGATGCAAGGGCATGCAGCTGAAATTGCAGAAATCGTGGCAGAGGCATGTAAGTATTCCTGTTCAGGCTATTAGGGGGTTGTTGGGCACAATCAAGAGAAATTACTCACAGGTTTGAAAGCTATTGGCTCTGGTGGAGAGAGCACTGATCCTGGGAGCTTAGCAAAACTCCTGTACATGGGGTTACCTTGTAAGGGGAAAATAAAACAGTGATCACTCTGTGCATTTTAAAATGTGAATTCTTAATAAAGACCAACACATGGAGAAAATGTCAGGAGCAAAGCAAATTTCTAAAGAAAGGCCTTTGAAGAAAATTACCCTTTCCAAATAATACTTTAAAAAATACATATTACCCATTGTGACCGAAGAGCTTCAAAAGCTAGAACTGTAAGACATGTTTATTTTGTAATAAACCCAGCATAAGGTAAATTTCTGAGCCCTCCACCCGGACTCTTGTTTTGTAGCTGTCGGTGTTTTGCAGTTTTCATTAACTAATTTAGAAGCTAAAGCAAAATTGGTAGAAACTCCAAAGTCTAAAACTTTTAAGGAAATAACTTTTTCTTTGTATTACGATTCTTTGTCAAAATGTTGAATCTTCCCAGCTCCACTGAAGTAGAATACACTGGATTGTGAGTTCTGAAGTGTTGGACTCTAGCGTTCAAACACCGAGGAGGAGTCGCCCCCAGAGACCACCTCACATACCACAGCCGATGCAAAAGCATGAGGATTTTATTAATTCTGTCATGACAGGGTCCCTCAGCATTTGGGAAGCCGAGAGACCTCGAATAGCTGGCATAGGCTACTTTTAAAGGAGAAGGCCACAGAAGCAAGGGGGGTTGTGATTGGCTTATTCAAAAGGGTTATTACCAATAATTGGCTGGGGAGCTGTTGCCAGTAAGAGGTCATTTTGACCCCGTTTCCCAGGGGACTGAATCAAAACATATGTATAGGGTAATTGTTCAGGAACTGAATACATGCGAGTGTAGCTGTTAGGTCCTTGGTTCCCAGGGGAGGAGGGGAAGCACTATGGCATGGAGGCTGAGAGGATTCAGAATTGTCAGAAATGAAGATTTCTGCCTCCTCCTCGCCACCGCCTCCCTTTTCCTTCCCCCTCCCCCGATCAAGTCCCCCTCCCTCATCAGCAATAAATAAATAAATAAATAAATAAATAAATAAATAAAGATTTAAGGTTCTTGTCATACAGGTTTTCTACTTGTTTGGTTAGAGTTACTCCAAGTTATTTTATATTATTTGTGGCTATTGTAAAGGGTGATATTTCTCTGATTTCTTTCTCATCCTGTTTGTCATCTGTGAAAAGGAGGGCTACTGATTTTTTGAGCTAATCTTGTATCCACAGAGACTCATATTATAATTTAACGTCATCATTTTCTTATTTCCACATACTTCTCCATCATCAATTATCTATCACCTAAACATCCTTAAGTAAATAAGAGCCCTCCTTTTGTGCACAAAAAAAAAAAAAAAATTGTCAGAAATGGCTTCAGAATTGTCTTAAAGTCTTACATAAGAAGCAACTGTTTGCTTTCAACTTGAATTTGCCTTAGACTTGAGGTGTTATCAGTTCCCAGGAGACTGGAGACTCATGGAGTCCAAACAAGCATGGCAGATGCACCAGCATTTAGCATTCAGTCGGAAAGCTGCACAGATGCAATATGCCTCTACTGGTCAAGCCCAATGCAAACTTCCCATGTTTACCGGGTACCCTGCTGGTGGCTGGAGGTGGAGCCCTGTGTTCATGTGGTACACCTGCTCAGGAGCCTCACAGCCAGGTGTCAATCAATGAGGCCACGGAGGATGGAAAGGCAGAAAAGCTAAAATTTGTAGGAGGCTGTCTTCATGCTTCTGCTGTGCTCTGGGAGCCGCACCGAAGGGGCTCGGGGTCTCTCTTGATAAAAAGATGCGTTCCAAGTTGCCTCTGCTGATGGTTGTCAGTCCGACCTGGCCTACGCAGGAAAAGGTCCTTCCGTTCAGAGCCAGAAGCAGGAGGTGGTGGGCAAAAGTGGACATAGGTAGCCGAGGCCAGATTCATTTGGAAGGTAGTTTTCCAGTGGGTAATTATTCAGGTAAAAGATTCCTGTTTGATAATGAGAAGAACCATCAAACAAGAAGGTGTGACAGGAATAGGAAGGGTCATGTTTTGAGGGGGACTTTTAGGACCCATGGGTCTACTCCTGCTCCTGGGTTCATTTTGAGGACAGTCTCTGGCCAGCCAGCATTTCCTGTTTTTTCCTGTACTCCCTCTGCCCCGCCTGGTGATTAGCTATAGGGCATTGTTTACTCCATCTTGAGTGTGGCAATTTCCCACCTGCTTGGGGGAAATTCCTTGTGTAGCAGCTAGGTATATAAGGATTTTCCCAAGGTTGAATAAACGGCATTCAGCTGATCTCCTTTCGAATGACCCAGGTCTCTGGTGTGTTCTTTCAATCTCCAGGCCCTTGCCTAGCTCACGTACAGTACGGTACAGTGGCGCGGGAACTGTACCGAGAGTAAGCACTTCACCCTCTACCGACATGTTGTCTTTGTGGGAAGCAGAGGGTGGGCGTCCACTACTGCCACAGTGACAATGTGCCTGGCCAATCATCAGAACGGCAAGACTCGTCCTTTATTATGGACACCGTTTGACGTGGGATCCACTGAGAGAAGTTAGGCAACGGGTATAAAATACCCAGACTACCGTGCCCCCCCCCAGAAAAAAAAAACAACCATAATTATTAACAGTGTCTGATAACCTGACAAGAGCATTTACACTCAAATAAAAATGAATTTTTGCCTCTTTTAAAGTCCTTTGACAAATATACATTGTAGGACCTGTATAAGTAGCAAAGATTTACTCTTCAAGTATTGAAGATATGTCAATAATAGACAAGTCCATGATAACCAGAGATAGATGGTAAAGGATAAGATAGGTAGGTGATACATAGATGACAGCTAGATAGTAGATAAATGATATAGACAGATGATAGAGAGCAGATAAATAGGTGAGAGATACAGAGACAGACAAAGATTAAATGAGAGAAAGTTGAGTATATAGAAAAGTAGGTAATGAATGTGTGTTATCTTTTGTTAGTTTTATTAAAGATATTCAAACACATAAATCTATTCTTTTCTTTCAAATATACATCAATAGATAATTTTGAAGCAAAGATTTACATTTAATGAGACACAAAAATTTACTTGATACAAATGAAAGACCCCCAGTGCTGGGGAGACTCTCACTCAAGTCTCGGGATAACACGACAACACGACCCCCTCCCCCCCAGTAACTCACGAGAGACCATCCTTGCTGCAATCACAAGAGGCTTTAATCGATGAGACAGGAACCAGTGCACTGGGGCCGAGACTCATAACCCACGCAGGGCAAGAGTTCGACCCTGAGTGACTGGGAGAAGGAATTTTTAAGGGAAGAAACCACAGCCCAGTAATCCAAAAGGGTAATAGAAAATTCCGAAAATCCAGTGATGGTCACAAGGGGGCAACTCCCTGCCTCTCAGGACCACTCCCAAGGTCATAATCAGCTAGTTCATAAACACAGTACAATAATAATCACAAGGGGGAAACTCCCTGTTTCTCAAGATTATTCTCAAGATTACAATCTAACTTTATCTTCAGCTAGTTCCTGAAACACAGTCACTAACCGGCTAATCCTAGATTTTTGATTCTTCTCTTCCTGCTTGGATTTTTGGCTATTTTTTTCCTTCTGGGGGGGGTGCGGGTCCTGGATTTATCCAGGTCTTTCATAATAAAATGTATAATCAAGGAAACCCTTCTGTTGGTCCAGCCACACACAGGAAGAGGTAGAACTTGGGGGCAGAGATGTAACAGGATTCAGGAAACATAGTCAGGAAAAAGGCTTGGAGAGCCCCAGTTCCGGTTCTGCTTCTCTGTTCTCCAACTTCGCCAACTTCATTAACATCAGGGCACATTTATCCATTTTCTAATTTTAAAAACTGCTGATAACAACCGTGGACACCCCACAGGGTTCTCCTGTGGAGTTGAGCATTCTCATGCAAAATACTCAAAGAGGGCAGTGCACGGTGAAAGCATCCTCAGCTCTGCAAGAAACCACTAACCACAGCAAACGCAGACTGTGTATTCCCACAGCTGAAAGTGTGTGCGTGTGTGTCTGTGTGTGAGTGTGTAGGTTTCATGTCTTCCACAGCTGATGTACCCTTGTACATTCCCACAGCTAAGTCTGTGGTGGGAAGGTCTCATGTCTTCCATAGCAAATGCACACTGTGTATTCCCACAGCCGAAAGTGTGTGTGTGTGTGTGAATGTGCGGGTCTCATCACAGCTGATGCACCATCATGCACCTTCCTGTGGTCTCAGCATCTGCTGCAGAGGGGAGGGTGGGCTCCACTCCCCGGCGTGCACACTCTCTATTGGCTGTTTTATTTTGTAGTTCCCCAGCTACACGAGACACAAAGCGTTTATCCAGTGTCTGTTTCTCTAGCATCTGAGTATCTTCTGAGGTGAAATGTCTGTTGAAAGTGTTTCCTCTTCTCACTAAGGCTGTTTCTTTTCCATCTCTGAAATTTAAAAGACATTTTGTGTATTTTAATAGTCATCTGACCCAGTATGCCAGCAGCGAATGTTTTCTTTCAGTCTGTGTTTTCCTTTCTTTTCTTGACTTTCACAGGATAGACTACTTCAATTTGTGTCAAGTCTAACTCCTCTGCTCCCTCACTTGGGGACGTCTTCAGTATTGCATCCAACCAGATCATTGCTACTTTGTTGTCCAAGCAGATTTTCTCCATTGTTTCCTTCCAGACCTCCAAGAGTTTTGCATTTTGTGTTAAGATTAATGGTTCTTTTGGAAAACTATTTGTAAAGGTTGAAAAGTCTGTGTCTGGCTTCTGTGGGAAGGGATGGGGTGGAGAAAGAGGTAGGGGTGGGACTAAGGATGGGGTGAGGATCTTGCTATCCCAGCATCTTTTGTTGAAAAGATAAGCCATTCTCTTTGCACTGCCTTTGCTCAATGTAGTGACAGTTAGCCCTTGTCTGTCCCATTGATCCATTGATTATTCCCAAAACTGATTACTTGATTGCTATAGATTTATTTTATCTTCAAAATTGTGTAGGGGTCAGTCTTCTTTTTTTTTCCCTTCAATATTATATTGACCATAAGGGGCGTTGATATCTTTGTATGAGTGAAAAAAATAAAGTGTAGATACCTGTGTCTAGGTTAGGGTTTCTAGTGCTGTGAGGAGACACCATGGCCATGGCAACTCTTAGAAAGGAAAACATTTAATTGGGGTTGCTTATATTGTCAGTGGTTTAGTCCATTGTCATCATGGTGGGTCATGGAGGCACAGAGGTAGTCATGGTCCTGGAGAAGTAGCTAGGAGTCCTACATCTTGATTTGCAGGAAGCAGGCTGAGACCCTGGGCATGATGTGAACATATGTGAGACCTCAAAGTCTGTCCCCACAGTGACACACTTTTTCCAAAAAGGGCACACCTACTCCAACAAGGACACACCTTCCTAATAGTGCCACTCCTTTCTGGGGTCATTCTCTTTCAAACCACGACATTTCACTCTCTGGCCCCTAAATGCTTGCAGCCATATCATAATGCAAAAATGCATTCAGTCCAACTTCAAAAGTTCCCACAGTCTATAATAGTCTCAAACTTATTTAAAATATCTACAGAGGTTGAAATATCAGGCATTTCCTTTGAATGGTCTGCTCTTGGGTGGTAGTCAGGTAATCTCAGCTTGTGGTTCTTTCCTGCTACCAGGTGCTAATGGTTATCAGGTGATAACGGTTGGAAGTAAAGAACTTCCTTTGGGTGACCTGCCTATACTTAGTTTATCATGGCTTGTAACACGAGGGGCTGTTTGTTTTTGTCAGATTGTTTGTTTGTTTGTTGTCAGATTGTCAGGACACCGCCTTAACTTTAGTGCCGGTGACCTTTGTTCTCAGTGCAAGAGAAACTCCATGAATGATCAAATAGCAGAAGAGGAGCCCCTTGTATGCTTCCTTTAGTAAAAAGTAAAAGTGCTTGACTTAATAAAGAATAAAAATTGCATGCCGAGGTAACTGAGATCTATAAATATAAATCAGCTTTCCATGACGTCATAAAAGAAGACAAAGGAAAGTGTCTGAGCTTTGCTGTCACACTGCTCGCTGACAAAGCTATAACTAAGGCTGGAACAAGGGAGTCATTAAGATGCAAAAAGGGAAAAGAAAAGAGTATATATTTGTGAGGTATTAGAAAGTGCTGAATATCCCAAATGCTTTATTGACTGATCCACTGAGAGAGACAAGCAGAATGGCTGTGTGGGTACCCTTTTGTAAACTCTAAATAAATTACAGAATAAAATAAAATAGCATCAAAAGTCAGATGTCATCTGTTATTAATTGAAAGCAAAACACCCTGACCTGACTCCGGAGCTGAATCCAGAACCCCACTCCAGTTGGATTAAAAATGACCACAAAACTTAGTGATTTGACTCTTCTGCTACACACAGTGTGTGTACACAGACCACCAAAAGGCTGAATAAATGATTATAATAATAAATTTAACTATGTATGATAAATAACCAATTATGAGAAGCTCATGTGACTGTATCGATAAGAGGGAAAATATACTTGTATAGATGAAGAGAAAGAGAAACGCTCCCATTTTTCCCAAAGTGTTTTGTCTATTTTATGGCATTTGAATGAAAGTTCATGTAACTGTATCAATAACAGAAAAATGTCGTTGTAAAGATCAAGAGAAAGAAATTCTGTCTCTCTCTCTTCCCCAAAGTGTTTTGTCTACTTTATGGTGTTTGGACTTCCTAATCAGTTGTACAATCAACTTGTAAATCTCACTGCGTGAAAGAAAGCTCTGAAATTTAGTCTGGGAATAAATTCACTCTCTGTATCAATTTGAGTAAGATTGACATATTAAGAACACCACATCTCCTAGCCCACGAAAGCAGCATGTTTCTTTCATACAGACTTTCAAATTTTCTCTCAAATATTTGGCAGTTTTTAATGTAAAGCATTTGCAGGTAATTTGCTGGGCTTATTCCTAGATATTGACTTGCGTGTGTAGGGATGGCTTCTGAACAAAATTAGGATGCCCTAATTTTTCCATCTGGCTTCAGGTTCAATGATCTTTCTAACCTATGCAGAGAGTTCTCTGTCCATCGGTTTTATTTAATGGACACAGTCATGTACTTCCCTCGTTACATTGTAACTTTTCATTCTCTGATTTATTTCCTGTCAATGGAATGCAGTAAATATTGCCTGTAAACAATGATATTAAACACCCTTATCCAGGGCTTCAGGACAAATGTTCCACATTCATTTTACAAATGTCACAGAAGCTGGGTTTTCTCAGCCAGACCTTTGTTTTGGTTGTTTTCTTTGGCTGTAAATATTTGGACAGTTTTTACTGAGTAGGACCTCAGCATCTCATCAATTCCTTTCTGGAACCATTTAAGTCAGGATGTGTATATGCTCCCATTTTATCGGGGAGTTGTTTGTAAGGTTCTACCAATCATCTATCAAATAGGTTTGGATTTGACAAAACATCATACACTTGCTTTTGTTTGCTGGTGTTTAATAACCTTACACATGGTCTGTGAGGAGACTTTGCTTCTCCTCTCAGGTGATAATTTTTGGGAATGTATCTCAAGATTGTGCTGATTCGGGGAGAGGCATTTTTGCATTTTTGCGCCCCGTTATGCTGCTGTTAGAAAGAGATCATTCTCACACATAGGATGCAGTAGCCTAGAGAGGGTGACAGGCACTTTTCTTTCTTTATATTTATTTAGACAGCATTCTTCCCCCTGGGGGATGATTGAGCTTCATTCTGGAAGGTGGTGAAATTACCCAGAGATGGTCTCTGTTGAGACCAGTGGAGGACTTGACTAGGACCAGCGAGTGTCTGTTTTGTCTGGACCCATCCTGCAGTTTTTGTTTAGACAACCAGTTCCTAGCAGTTTCATTTGCACTCTCAGAATAGCCCATGCTGTCTGCTTCTGCTAACTCCCTAGCCTTCTAGCTCTGTCTGTATCACTCAGATCTGCTAGATGATTGGTCAAGAGGACAAAAGCAAATGTAAGTTCTCATCCTGTCCTCTCCTGTCAACTGTCTGAAACCTCTCCCAGTGCATCGAAGCTGTACACTCTTCTCACACATTCTTGATTCCTCCCCAAAGCACTGCTCCTGTATTCTCACTCCATCTTCTGCACACCAAGCCACAGGCCTCTTGCGGATCCGACTTGCTTTCATTCACAGATCCAGCCCTGACCCAGTGCATCATCCATACGGAGGGATCAAATGACTTAGTTTTATTATTATGGAGACCCAAAAATGTGAGCCTATTTCCCCCTGGACCAAAGGTCAGAGAGTTGGAACTCACCTGTATTCCTTCAAGGTTATTGTGTTTCTACCTAAAGAGCCCACGCAGATTTAGATCAGAGAGTTCTACTCATTCAAGGTTATTATCAACAGGTGTGGCTAATAGCCAGCCCTTGTATTTCAAGAATAGAGAAGTAGATGTGTTTCTACTTCAAACAAAAGTCTATGAATCCAACTAAGTTCCAAACCCGCAAGGAGTTAGCTTTGGATTCCACCCAGGGAATGGTTTGCCTACAGAATGTTTTGGTCTAGGGTGTGAGCGTGACTTGTTTTGTTCTAGCAACAGAATGTTTAGATGTAGCCTGCAACCTTCAATTGGTCTGTTCATTTCCCTGTCTCATGTTAAGGCAGTTTTTTGTCTTACTCCTACCTTTTGGGGTCAGGGGTATTTAAAGCAAATGGAAATAAAACGTGGGAGAATTTCAGTACTCACTGGAATTCCCTCTGGATACTATTCTGTTTCTCTGTTTTATTAT